>NC_135499.1:80457324-80774324 GCF_052857255.1 Amblyomma americanum
TATATATATATATATATATATATATATATATATATATATATTAAGGAAGCCAACAGTCACGGAAACCAAGGGGCATATGGAATGTTTTTAATCTTTTTTTTCATTGGTAGTGCCAATCTATCGGTTTAGAGAAAATTACTTATAAAGCAGCAGAAAAAACAACCATGCCGCCGGTGGGATCCGAGCCCACGACCTCCGAATATCGCGTCCGGTGCTCTTACCAACTGAGCTACGGCGACGGCTGTCCAATCTGCGGCTTTCGTGGGTATTTATGCTTACTGCGTGTAAGCGAACCTTGAGAGTGTTCACCAGCGCCAGCCTCGACCATAGCGGTGGACGTAGCACGTCCTGCTATACCGCGAGTGTGACGTAGAACGTCATCTAACGACGAGGGCGGAAACTGTGCGAGAGCCCTCTTATACTACCTATGGCAACAAGACTGCCAGAACCGAGACCCCCGTTAAGCTATTAGCAGACAAGGTAAAGGAAATGAGGGGCTCGTTTGACAAACATTTTAAGGAAGCCAACAGTCACGGAAACCAAGGGGCATAGGGGAATGTTTTTAATCTTTTTTTTATTTGTAGTGCCAATCAATCGGTTTAAAGAAAATTACTTATAAAACAGCAGAAAAAACAACCATGCCGCCTGTGGGATCCGAACCCACGACCTCCGAATATCGCGTACGGTGCTCTTACCAACTGAGTTACGGCGACGGCTGTCCAATCTGCTGCTTTCGTGGGTATTTATGTTTACTGCGTGTAAGCGAACCTTGAGAGTGTTCACCAGCGCCAGCCTCGACCATAGCGGTGGACGTAGCACGTCCTGCTATACCGCGAGTGTGACGTAGAACGTCATCTAACGGCGAGGGCGGAAACTGTGCGAGAGCCCTCTTATACTACCTATGGCAACAAGACTGCCAGAACCGAGACCCCCGTTAAGCTATTAGCAGACAAGGTAAAGGAAATGAGGGGCTCGTTTGACAAACATTTTAAGGAAGCCAACAGTCACGGAAACCAAGGGGCATAGGGGAATGTTTTTAATCTTTTTTTTATTTGTAGTGCCAATCAATCGGTTTAAAGAAAATTACTTATAAAACTGCAGAAAAAACAACCATGCCGCCTGTGGGATCCGAACCCACGACCTCCGAATATCGCGTACGGTGCTCTTACCAACTCAGTTACGGCGACGGCTGTCCAATCTGCTGCTTTCGTGGGTATTTATGTTTACTGCGTGTAAGCGAACCTTGAGAGTGTTCACCAGCGCCAGCCTCGACCATAGCGGTGGACGTAGCACGTCCTGCTATACCGCGAGTATGACGTAGAACGTCATCTAACGGCGAGGGCGGAAACTGTGCGAGAGCCCTCTTATACTACCTATGGCAACAAGAGTGCCAGAACCGAGACCCCCGTTAAGCTATTAGCAGACAAGGTAAAGGAAATAAGGGGCTCGTTTGACAAACATTTTAAGGAAGCCAACAGTCACGGAAACCAAGGGGCATAGGGGAATGTTTTTAATCTTTTTTTTATTTGTAGTGCCAATCAATCGGTTTAAAGAAAATTACTTATAAAACTGCAGAAAAAACAACCATGCCGCCTGTGGGATCCGAACCCACGACCTCCGAATATCGCGTACGGTGCTCTTACCAACTGAGTTACGGCGACGGCTGTCCAATCCGCTGCTTTCGTGGGTATTTATGTTTACTGCGTGTAAGCGAACCTTGAGAGTGTTCACCAGCGCCAGCCTCGACCATAGCGGTGGACGTAGCACGTCCTGCTATACCGCGAGTGTGACGTAGAACGTCATCTAACGGCGAGGGCGGAAACTGTGCGAGAGCCCTCTTATACTACCTATGGCAACAAGAGTGCCAGAACCGAGACCCCCGTTAAGCTATTAGCAGACAAGGTAAAGGAAATAAGGGGCTCGTTTGACAAACATTTTAAGGAAGCCAACAGTCACGGAAACCAAGGGGCATAGGGGAATGTTTTTAATCTTTTTTTTATTTGTAGTGCCAATCAATCGGTTTAAAGAAAATTACTTATAAAACTGCAGAAAAAACAATCATGCCGCCTGTGGGATCCGAACCCACGACCTCTGAATATCGCATACGGTGCTCTTACCAACTGAGTTACGGCGACGGCTGTCCAATCTGCTGCTTTCGTGGGTATTTATGTTTACTGCGTATAAGCGAACCTTGAGAGTGTTCACCAGCGCCAGCCTCGACCATAGCGGTGGACGTAGCACGTCCTGCTATACCGCGAGTGTGACGTAGAACGTCATCTAACGGCGAGGGCGGAAACTGTGCGAGAGCCCTCTTATACTACCTATGGCAACAAGACTGCCAGAACCGAGACCCCCGTTAAGCTATTAGCAGACAAGGTAAAGGAAATGAGGGGCTCGTTTGACAAACATTTTAAGGAAGCCAACAGTCACGGAAACCAAGGGGCATAGGGGAATGTTTTTAATCTTTATTTTTTTATTTGTAGTGCCAATCAATCGGTTTAAAGAAAATTACTTATAAAGCAGCAGAAAAAACAACCATGCCGCCGGCGGGATCCGAACCCACGACCTCCGAATATCGCGTCCGGTGCTCTTACCAACTGAGCTACGGTGACGGCTGTCCAATCTGCTGCTTTCGTGGGTATTTATGTTTACTGCGTGTAAGCGAACCTTGAGAGTGTTGCTGCTTTATAAGTAATTTTCTTTAAACCGATTGATTGGCACTACAAATAAAAAAAGATTAAAAACATTCCCCTATGCCCCTTGGTTTCCGTGACTGCTGGCTTCCTTAATATGTTTGTCAAACGAGCCCCTCATTTCCTTTACCTTGTCTGCTAATAGCTTAACGGGGGTCTCGGTTCTGGCAGTCTTGTTGCCATAGGTAGTATAAGAGGGCTCTCGCACAGTTTCCGCCCTCGCCGTTAAATGACGTTCTACGTCACACTCGCGGTATAGCAGGACGTGCTACGTCCACCGCTATGGTCGAGGGTGGCGCTGGTGAGCACTCTCAAGGTTCGCTTACACGCAGTAAACATAAATACCCACGAAAGCAGCAGATTGGACAGCCGTCGCCGTAGCTCAGTTGGTAAGAGCACCGGACGCGATATTCGGAGGTCGTGGGTTCGGATCCCACCGGCGGCATGGTTTTTTTTTCTGCTGCTTTAAAGTAATTTTCTTTAAGCAATTTATTAATCTAAGAATTATTATCCTACTGATAAGCATAACACATTAAAAAAAATAAATAACGTTCCCCTATGCACCTTGGTTTCGGTGACTGTTGGCTCCCTTCATAAATTTGTCAAACGGGCCCCTCATTTCCTTTAACTTGTCTGCTGATAGCTTAACAAGGATCTCGGTTCTGGCAGTCTTAATGCCAAAGGTAGCATAAGAGGGCTCTCGCACAGTTTCCGCCCTCGCCGTTAGATGACGTTCTACGTCACGCTCGCGGTATTACAGGACGTGCTACGTCCGCCGCTATGGTCGAGGGAGGCGCTGGTGAACACTCTCAAGGCTCGCTTACACCCAGTAAACATAAATACCCACGAGAGCAGCGGATTGGACAGCCGTCGCCGTAGCTCAGTTGGTAAGAGCACCGGACGCGATATTCGGAGGTCGTGGGTTCGGATCCCACCGGCGGCATGGTTGTTTTTTCTGCTGCTTTATAAGTAATTTTCTTTAAGCAATTTATTAATCTAAGAATTATTATCCTACTGATAAGCATAACACATTAAAAAAAATAAATAACGTTCCCCTATGCACCTTGGTTTCGGTGACTGTTGGCTCCCTTCATAAATTTGTCAAACGGGCCCCTCATTTCCTTTAACTTGTCTGCTGATATATATATATATATATATATATATATATATATATATATATATATATATATATATATATATATATATATATTCTTTAAGGAGTAGGCCCTTCCTTGTGACGAGTTCTAACTTGCAGCCACAGTGAGAGCGCGCCGGTAAATAGGTGAAACTACTGTTCGATACGGTGTCTTCTTTTAAAGCCTGCGCATCGACGGGGGCTAACATGCTCTTTTGATCTTCTACAGAAACACCGGATGACCAAAAGGCAGTCGTATCTGAGGGTTGCCTAGTTTCTGAGAGCACATAAAAGATTTTATCTCCCTGTCTCTTTTTCCTTCTTTCTTGTTTTGTTTCTTGCCCGCACTCGTGCCTTTAATTTTCTCGCGCACAGGTTCTCAATTATGACTGAGCTGACGAACGAAAGTTCTCCTCAAACTATATGGCGTGTCTTGTTTATTTCATGAGTTCTTATCTTTTTCTGTAATTCAATGCCAGGAACCTCACTAATCTTTATGTAAACCTACATCACAGCATGTGCGTCACTACTCAATGCACAGGGAAGCGCAGGCTGGGAGCGGTGGTTGCTAGCGTCCTTAGTGATCACGGCACGCAAGCCAGCAGGCACACAGGTGTCGAGTGCCGGGATTTTACGGCGGCGGTCAGCGCAGGTGAAGGGGCAGAGTTGCAATAAAGCGCAATGGTCATCGCTAGAGTGTGTCTCTCCGCGCTAGTGGCGTGCAGGCCGAGAGGTTTGATCGGAGGGCGGCAGAACCAGACAGAAAAGAAGGAACACTGGGGGAAACCGGCTGATGATCAAAAGGCGCGATGCGTGTCATCGTCGCGCGAATGTTTCCTTTTGCACGAAATCACCAGGGTCTCTGGAGAGAAAAAGGGGCTTCTGTTTTCTCTACTTTTCCGCCTACAGTTTTTGTTATATTGTTATATGTTCGCATTGAAAGGAAGGAGCCGCGTATGCACGGGTACTAACTATTGCAAAATAGATGGGAATAAAAGCCACATGATTGTGTCGTGCACACGCCAAGGACACGGGGTTAGAGCGTGCTCATATATAGCGTGTGACTGTGCAAGGATATTCAGTCGAGCTCGCTCTTGCTGTGCTTATCTCTTCCTAGTTACTGTCTCGTGGAGTTTCAGCCCATCGGAAATGAAGCTGCTGTTGTTCTGTGCACTCGTCGCGGCTGGAGCCTTCGTCGCCAGGGGTGCCCATGAAGTGTGCGGTAAGTTAGCATAAAGAATTCCCCTATTGCCATACATTGCGGCATTTCTATTCGTGAATCGGGTTTCAGGCGTCAGTGCTTAACACAATTCTCAGCAAGAAACAGGTCTTGCAACCTACAGCGTAAATTTATGAGTCACGCTTCTTGGACTCATTAATGAAGAAGTTCAACCTTCAACCCAGCCCATCCCGTCCGTCTACCTGTGTTTTGTGCTTCATGGTGCAGCTTTTTTACATTTTCCTTCTAATGGCTTATATCCTCGGCTTCCAACATTCGAGCAGCCAAACGTGGAGTTAAATTTACCAACGTGGGAAGTAAGTCTATTTTTTAAACGGCCGGGTCTGATATGGGTATTGTTCAATGCAGACAAAGTGAATGCGAAGTGGAGCAATACCAGTGTATTCACCGGGGATTACGTGTAGTGCGCAAAGCTTCAAGGAAAGCTTAAATGATTAACGCCTAAAGAAAAAAGTTCGGAGACAGACTCAGCGTTAGCCACTATTCAAAAAGCCGCTCTAGCTTCTGTGGAAGCAAATGGAACGAAGAGGATATAGTGGCAACTTTTCCACGGCAGAAATGTCTCTTCACATTACCACGTAGCTAAGTTTTTTGTTTCGCACTAATAATACCACGCTTAAAGAGCAGATTAAACAGACCACCGAGAGAATAATAGCTAGGTCTGTGAATGTTCCACACAGTCCAGATGGCAGATCATTGGGATTTATAGTTTCATTACAGAATCCATGAAAACACTTGTAGGAGAGCAAGATAGCTCGATATGCACGTCCTATGCATATCTTATATTTGTCTGCGCTTACTGCACTTAGCCTTGATACTCACTCGCGTTAGAAGACAATCAGCATCCGACCCCTAAACAACACTCACTTCTCGTATGATCATTAGTTTGACCAATTTCGCTGAAGTGAAACTCACCAAGAAATGCCGTTCGACCAACACAATAAGAGAGGTCCTCAAGGCTAAAAATCAAGAAAGAAAACAAGAGATTTTCAGAACGAAGCTTCTCTAGTGAAAAATCAAAGAGCCCCTACCTTCGGAAGTGGACGATTTTTCACAGCAATCCGCTCTAATTATCCTTCTTTGTACCACTACGAAAGACAGTATTGCTTTAAGCCATCCAGTGAACGCATTGCAATGCTTGCTTAGTGCTCCAATTTCTGATGACGTAATGTGAACCAAGTCCTTTTAATTTATTCCCATGTCATAGACTATACGGCCGCACGAAGACAGTGGTCGGACATACACGCTACGTTTAACCTCTTTTTGTATAGGCGGTGAAATATTCGCGAGCCCCGGACGGAACATCTTGAGGACCACGACTGATCAGACAGGGCTTTTTGATTTTAGTTGCCTGCGATTTGTTTTTATATGATTTAGTTATTAACCCATAGGCAGTTGACTCTCACTTGTCAACATGGGCTATATAAGAGCTGCTCTAAAGTGCAAAAAGAGTTAATAAATTTGTAACACAAAAAGAGACATATGATCCTTGCTTTCTCATACGCTCACATAAATGCGCTTTCAGTAGCTGGCAAGAAGAATGATGTTGGCTTCTTTTCAACCAGTTTCATTACAAAGTTGACATTGATCCTTTCTGAGACCTGGTACACGAGTTATTTTGAAATGCTGACTTTATATTACTATTACAATGCTTTTTTAATCGCCAAGGTAGACGAAGGAGCGGAGTCGCAATTTTCGTTATGGAATCAAAGAAATGATGGCTGTTGTCAGATTTCAGCGCTGTGACCAATGACTGCGAAATCTGAAGCATTCAGGAAGGAAGCTGAATCATCTTCGTACTCTATCGCCCTCAGAGGGGAACACGATGTTTCATGAGATTTTATGAAACTTTTTAGAGTATGTTTTTTCTAATAACATTCCCTTGATCTGAGGCGCAGATATCAATCTTAACATCTTAGAAGAAAGAAATTTCGTCTCAGAATTTCAAACAATATTATTTTCATCTGGTTTCCAAAATTGCAACACTGCACCGACTTGTATTAGAAGGCATACATCTTCAGCCTTCGAAACCATTGGAACTAATAGTGATACCACTGTTTACACTCAGATACAATTGCGTCTGACGTAAGTGGCCGTTGTCGAGTTTCCTTAGCATACTGTAACAACTCGTTAAAAACAGCCAAACAAAAACAGCCCTTCATTGTTCAGCTGATCAGTCAGGGTGATTTTGTCATTTGAATACATGTTTTCCCAAGACTGCTTATCTGTGATTAACAAAACAAATCCTAACGATGCTACGATAAATTCATAAAATATTTCGTGTGTGTATACGAGAGGCATTTGCCACTAAAGATACAGAAGCAGTCCAAGCAATTCAAAAAATTATGGATTACCTGCGAGCATTTAAAAAAATTTTAACCAAAAGCTGTTTTTACCACTCCTTCTTGAGGGCGCGTTTAGAAACGACTTTGAAAGTATTAAAAAATTTCGAAATGAACTCAACAGTGCACATAGCCGGGCCAATTTTGCATATTAAGAGCAACTGTTTGCTCATGTTACCCGGCAGCGCCCGCAGTTAGCCTGGAGAGCAATGAATAGCCTTCTTGGTCGTGGCAGACAAAGCTCTGTGCCGTACCGTATTGATTAGTGGTAATGAACTGCATGACAAAGCATGAGCAGAATACTTCAGTTGCCATTTTATGGATGTTGCTGCTGCACAACTAGACAGTATGGTAATATAGCACAAACTATACTCATGCCACCAACTGATGAGTCTGAGGTATGGGCTGCATTTATCTGAGTGGCAACCCGCAAGGCAACAGACAAAACCTACAGTTAAGACCTGCCGAACAAGTTTTACTGATTGTTACTTCTCTTTTTGCTCATATCGATAATTTAATTCTAGAGTCAGGAACATTTCCTGAAAAAATGAAGACGGCCAGGGTGTCTGTGATTTTTAAAGCTGGTGAACGAAACATGGAGACGAACTACCGCCAAATGCCTGTGCTCCCCGTCGTCTCGAAGGGAATTGAAAAACAAATATTTGTTTGTCGCATAATTAAATTTTTCAATAAGAGAAACATTATCTTGCCGAATATTGAAAAGAACATGCTTACATTTGCCATTTTTGTCGATTCTAAAATCATTTGAATCTCTCCATCATAACATTCTCGTTAGTAAAATACAGCTTTATGGTATCCGAAGAAATTGTTTAAGCCCTTTTATAACCTGAACATACAGTCTATGGTGCAATTTAATATATACATGCTGGTGAAAGCACTATACGTATGCCTGGCAGCAATGCTGACAGAATAAAATTAAAAAGCAATGAAGCCTTAAAGGCTATCCATGTGTTCCAATCTAAACGTGAATAGCATAAATCCTAACAAAACAAATTAAACTCCGTGCCCGATATAAACGTCTTGCAATAAAGCACCCTATTATTTTTATTGCTAAAATATAGACATTGTCGACGACCATAAAATCCTTTGTGTGCATCTTTCTTCTAACTTAAGCTGGAATGCACACAAACAACCCCAGGAGAAAACTTTCCTGAGTTAAAGGTATGGTATAGCGTTTTTGTAAGCTGCTTCCAGTAAAAGCCAAACTTCAAGTCTGTCATGCTTTATTCAATTAACATTTAAAAATGTGATCCTTAATACAGTGCACAACTATGAAGATAAATTTAATCAAACTTATAGTATTACAAAAAAATGAATCCGCTACATTACAAATATCAAACCACTGTCCGCCACTAAGTATGCATGTCTACAACTGAGTGTCCATTCTATTCTCTTAATATCATTATATTAAAGAACCTACAAAGGTATTGTTTATTGCAAACAGCCCACTTCTTTAGAGAGGCTCAAAATTTGGTCATGCTTAGCATTGTTAACAACATGTAGTACAAACTTACAGCAAAGAAGTCCAGATATCTTGAAAATCCCACATATCCGCACGCACAACAAACAACAGTCAGCAGCAAATAGCCTACCTTCTGCGCTTAATATGTTCCAAAATACAGGCAGGCTTAGTCCAAACGAATTGCGCCAGTACTTTGTAACATTTTGAACTATGCTGTACTTTCTCTTTTGTCTCTTCATTTTTCTTTCCTTCCCTCCGACACAAGCGTTTAAAGTGTGGTCTTTCATTAGCTTGTCTGGTGGTCTGTATGTGTTCATGTCTCATTGCGACGATGACGATGTGTGTGATAATTTTTCTTATCAAACAAGTGGTGTATTTGATTCTGTTTTTGAAGTTTATCCCTTATATATGTGGTGTACAGTGCTCCGATGACATATCTGAGTATTTATTTTTCCCCGCCACAACGCTGCTATGTAAATAACTCCTGGCCCCTGCGAAAGCTGCTTATTCAACTTTCAGCCCAGGATACCACCATCTTTACTGAAAAAAATTAATAATGAATCAATAAAAAAATCGTCACGATGCTCTTTCGTTTCTGCCTTATTTCGAGGACAAAGCACGTCTTGGGAAACATATTGTTACGGGGATGTTACGGCGGTAAGTCTATATGGCGGCTGCTCTGAGATGGCCAGCACTCAGCTCAGAACCAAGCGCCCAGCTACCAACTGTCAACGTCGTCGTCGTTCCGCGCACCGCCACTTCTTCGTTCATGATTCGTCCACTTGTAACACTATCCCCCTCGGCTGAAGGCAACGTCCCGGTGCGTGCTAGGCGTGCGATGTCGATGGTGGGTGATAGGGCTTGAGGCGAGCTACATGAACGACTTCGGACTTCAGTGGAGCGGACGTCGACTTTGGGTGCAGCGGCGTGATTTCATACGTTACGTCGGTCACTGCCCGTAATACACGATAAGGACCTGTGTAGCGCGGCAGAAGTTTTTCACATAACCCCACACGACGGGATGGGAGCCACAGCAGGACGAGAGATCCGGCAGGGTATCGCACATCACGGTGCAGGCCATTGTAGCGGTGTTTTTGAACCTCTTGGGAGGCGGAGAGCTTGTGTCGAGCAACCTGGCGGGCGGCGTCTGCTCGGGCGATAGCGTCACGCGCATATGTAGTGACAGGGCCAGCTGTGGGCAGCAGAGTGTCGAAGGGCAGTAAGGGGTCTCGTCCAAAGAGAAGATAGAAGGGCGAGTAACCAGTGGTATCATGGCGCGAAGAGTTGTAGGCGAAGGTGACAAAAGGCAAGCTTATGTCCCAGTCCCGGTGGTCGTCGGATACGTACATGGCGAGCATGTCTGTCAGCGTGCGGTTGAGACGCTCCGTAAGGCCGTTCGTCTGAGGATGATAAGCAGTGGTGAACTTGTGACGAACGGAGCACGAACGAAGGATTTCGTCAACAACTCGGGAAAGGAAGCAGCGGCCAGGGTCGGTAAGGAGTTGACGGGGAGCGCCATGGTGTAATATGACGTCGTGCAGAAGGAAGTCAGCGACGTCAGTGGCGCAGCTGGTTGGAATGGCACGAGTGATCACGTACCGCGTGGCATAATCGGTGGCGACGCAATCCACTTGTTCCCCGTGGAGGACTCCGGGAAGGGCCCAAGTAAATATAGCCCAACACGAGAAAACGGGTCGATCGGGATGGGGATCGGCTGCAGGTGTCCAGACGGCAGGACAGCGGGCTTCTTTCGGCGCTGACAGACGTCGCAAGCGGCGACGTAGCGTTGGACGGAGCGGTACAGACCAGGCCAGAAGAAACGCCGGCGCACGCAATCGTACGTACGGGAGACACCAAGATGACCAGCCGTAGGTGCGTCATGCAGTTGTTCGAGGATAGTGGACCGTAGGTGGCGGGGAACAACGAGCAAGTGCTCAGCGCCATCAGGTCGCATGTTGCGGCGGTACAGCGTGTTCCCGTCCAGCAAAAACCGGGCCAGAGAAGTGTCGCGGCGGTCGGTGCTGAGGCGGTCGATGAAAGAGGTGAGGGTGGGATCCAAGCGCTGTTCGTCGGCAATGTGGGAGAGGTCGGAGATGGAGAGGACAGAGGCATCCGACTCACAGTCTGTAGAAGGAGGATCGACGGGATAGCGGGACAGGCAGTCTGCATCTTGATGGAGGCGACCGGACTTGTGAACCACGGAAAAGGTGTATTCTTGCAATCGCAATGCCCACCGGCCAAGACGGCCAGTAGGGTCCTTGAGAGATGAGAGCCAACACAGGGCGTGGTGGTCGGTTATAACAGTGAATGGGCGGCCGAACAAGTATGTGCGGAATTTTCCAATGGCCCAAACAATAGCCAGGCACTCGCGTTCTGTGATGGAGTAATTCTTCTCGGCGGAAGAAAGAAGACGGCTGGCGTACGCAATCACGCAGTGCTGGCCGCGTTGTCGCTGAGCAAGGATGGCGCCAATTCCGTGACCACTGGCATCGGTGCGAAGTTCAGTCGGGGCAGACGGGTTGAAATGGGCCAATACAGGAGGGTTGGTGAGGACGGCGATAAGGCTGGAGAATGCAGTAGCCTGCTCTGGGCCCCAGGAAAAAGGAACGCCTTTCTGCAACAGATTGGTGAGAGGGCGAGCGACGGCTGCGAAGTTCGGGACGAACCGGCGAAAGTAGGAACAGAGACCGATGAAGCTGCGGACATCACTGGGCGAGCGGGGACAGGGAAAGGCACTGACGGCACGAACTTTATCAGGGTCAGGTAGTATGCCACTCGCATTCACCAAATGGCCGAGGACTTTGAGTTCGCGGCGGCCGAAAGTACATTTTTTTTTAGTTGAGTTGAAGACCTGCGCGGCGGAATAGTGCCAAGATGGACGAAAGGCGAAGCAGGTGGGTTTCAAAAGAGGGCGAGAAAACAATTACATCATCTAAGTAACAAAGGCAGGTCGTCCACTTGAAGCCCCGGAGTAACGAGTCCATCATCCGTTCAAATGTGGCAGGGGCGTTACAAAGGCCGAAGGGCATGACCTTAAAATGGTAAAGGCCATCAGGGGTGACGAAAGCTGTTTTCTCGCGGTCTCTTGCGTCAACAGAGATTTGCCAATACCCGCTACGAAGGTGGATGGAAGAAAAGTAGCGGGCGCCATGTAAACAGTCCAGGGCATCAACTATGCGCGGAAGGGGATAGACGTCTTTCTTCGTGACCTTGTTGAGATGACGATAGTCGACGCAAAACCGCCAAGTTTGGTCTTTCTTTTTCACGAGCACGACAGGAGATGCCCAAGGGCTGTTTGAAGGCTCGATGATATCGTTGGCCAACATCTTGTCCACCTCCCGCTGGATGATCTGGCGCTCTGGTAGCGACACACGATAAGGCCTCCGGTGTATAGGTCTGGCATCGCCGGTGTCAATGCGGTGAGTCACTACCGATGTTTGACCCAGAGGAGCAGAAGCGAAGTCAAAAATGTCGGAGTAGGACACCAAAAGGTTGTGAAGATCCTGTGCATGCTCGGGGCTCAGGTCAGAAGCAATCATCGCAGAAATGGATTGCGGAACGTTGGCCGGGATGTCGGCCGCTTGAGAGACAGTAGAAGGCGGTCCAAGTGAGAGAGCAGTGACGGTACAGTCGGTGAGAGAAGACAAAGTAGCAAGTGATATGCCTGCAGGAAGAACTTGTGGTGACAAGCTGAAGTTGAGGACAGGAAGGGAGGTGCTATTCTTGGTGACGGTCACGATGAGGTGCGGAAGAACAACATTGCGGGAGAGAACGACATCGGCGAGTGGACAGGCAAGATAATCCCCATCAGGAACCGCAGGAAATGGGGACATAGGCAGATAAACGGCAGAGTCGGGGGGCAGGCGAGCGTACTCGGTGGAGCGAAGGCGGGGCGTGGAGCTTGAGGGTGTGTCGGCTGAGCTGAGAGACAGGTCCAATCGTAGAAGGCCGCTGGAGCAGTCGATAAGGGCAGAGTGAGCGGTTAGAAAGTCTAGACCAAGGATCACATTGTGAGGGCAGTGTTCGAGGACGGTGAAAAAAACTGGGATGTGACGATCGGCAAGAGTGACGCGGGCAGTGCACAGGCCAGTGATGGCAGCAGTGCTGCCATCGGCAACGCGAACGGTGGGCGAAGCGGCAGGGGGCTGAACTTTTTTGAGGCGACGGCAAAAGGATGAGCTAAGAACCGAGACTTGGGCACCAGTGTCAATGAGGGCAGAAACAGGAACACCGTCGACAAAAACGTCGAGCAGATTACAGGGCGAAGGCTGGGTCAGTAGAGGATTTTCAGGGCGGGGAACCAATGCAGCATCACCTCCGGGAGCTGCAATGGCTAGTTTCCCGCGAAGCGGCCTGCAGAGGACGGTGAGTAACTACGGTGCGGAAGAGGTGAGCGGGAACGGTGGGCTGTTGGGGAGGGAGAGCGGCTGGTTCTAGGAGGAGGCGGTGTGGACTCGGCGCTGGGTGGGTCATTCCGAGGCGTGAAGCGACGGGGTCCATACTCACAACGGCTGTCGACGTAGGGCAAAGGTCGGGGAGGTGCGGACCAACGGCTGCGGCAGTGGCGGGAGATGTGGCCTACGCGCGAGCACGTAAAGCAAATCGGCTGGTCGTCAGGGGTACGCCACTCATCCGGATTGCGATACCTTGTGTAACGTGGGACGAAGGTGTTGCGGGCCGTAGCAGTAGCGACCACGGGAGAGATGGGGCTCGCACTCCGAGGTTCGACGGGACGATGGCTGGAGGGCATGCCCAAGTTGGCGACCTCCTGGCGGACGACAGCTTGAATAAGAGATATTGTGGCCAGGGTGTTGTCCGACAAGG
The DNA here is from genome assembly GCF_052857255.1 of Amblyomma americanum. Taxonomy (NCBI): domain Eukaryota; kingdom Metazoa; phylum Arthropoda; class Arachnida; order Ixodida; family Ixodidae; genus Amblyomma; species Amblyomma americanum. The sequence continues at coordinate 80,471,042 of NC_135499.1, forward strand.
GCGCGTTGGGCGTAACAGGAGCCAGCGCCTCCAGTTCACGGCGCACGATGCGAGTCACGTTGTCGGGGTTGGAAGGCTGCCTTAGTGTCGGCAGATCCTCGCACGTGGAACTGGCAGCTGTATTAGGCAGGCGGTCGAAGCGGTGTGCAATGCGCCGGTGCTTGGCCTGCTCGAAGCGTCGACACACCTGCAGAACGGAGTCAACCGTAGAGCAGTCCCAGCATAGAAGAAGGTGGAAGGCATCGTCGGCAATGCCTTTAAGAATGTGGCCTACTTTATCGTCTTCGGTCATGTTGGGATCGACCTTTCGGCACAGTGCCAAGACGTCCTGAATGTATGTAATATATGATTCAGTGGCCGTTTGGGCGCGAGCTGCAAGTTCTTTTTTGGCAGCAAGCTGACGGCCAACTGGTTTTCCAAACAGGTCGCGGAGCTTTTGCTTGCAGGCATCCCACGTGGAAATTTCTTCTTCGTGGGTTTCGAACCAGACGCGTGCGGTGCCGGCGAGATAAAATATGACATTGGCCAGCATCAGCGTGGCGTCCCACCTGTTGTGCTGGCTAACACGCTCATAAAGCGAGAGCCAGTCCTCGACGTCCACGCCATCTGTACCGCAGAATGTGCCCGGGTCGCGAGGGTGGGCTACGACGACAGTTGGCGTGGCAGGCGCAGACGGAGGGGCCGGGTCGGTAGTCATCTCGCCGGTTCGGCCCGTCGTCTCGTCGGGTCGTCGGCATGTCGGCTCGAACCCGCGACCTCCACCAAAAGATGTTACGGGGATGTTACAGCGGTAAGTCTATATGGCGGCTGCTCTGAGATGGCCAGCACTCAGCTCAGAACCGAGCGCCCAGCTACCAACTGTCAACGTCGTCGTCGTTCCGCGCACCGCCACTTCTTCGTTCATGATTCGTCCACTTGTAACAATATGTCACTTTGTGGCCAGTTTTTAACCACTGAGTGTAAGAGGCATGCATTATGCTTTTGCGGATGTAACGATGTTGGGAAAGTATTTCTGATGGATTGCAGGTAATGTATCGACCAGCCTTGAGGCCGAAACTTGGTAACGGGATTTTCAAAGAACACAATCGAAATTATACTTATCCCTGACTTTTTTTTTCTCTTCACGGGCACTGGTAGCTTTTTATCAGACTACTCACTCGTGTAATTATTGTTGCACTTTACCATTTAGCACGACTACTTTCTGCACTTTGCTTTCAGCATTACATGGAATCAAACAATTCAGATACTGGGATTGTCAGCAAAGTGGACACCGTGGTTGTAGGTAACTTGGCATCAGCGCAAGAAGTTCTCCCAAAACGCTATTTGACCGCGCAGTAAACGTGACTTGGAACTTTGTTTTTGCTTTGCAGGACTGAACAACGACCAGGTCAAAGAAATGGCGAAGTGCATGGGAGAACGCTTTGACTCCGAGGTACTAGTGAAGCAATTAGTCTGCGTTTTCTGCATTTGGACAGACAGAAGCACATCCTGAATGCATAATACTTACTTGTTTTTTTTTGCTCTCTTACGGGCTCTGGAGTTTAGAAATGCAATATTTTCCTTACAGCTCAAGGGCAAGGCGAAAGATATTATCGAGAGGCAGGGTGACAACCTTGCCGAGCTTATTAAGAAGCCGTGCGATGCCGACGTGGACTTTGTGAGTGCGCTCTTTTGACACTCTTCGCAAAAAATAACTCCCTTTGAGTTATTTCGTTGCAGAATTCTTTCTGAAAACGTTGTTCCTAAAGCCGAAGCATTCTAAGTGTTAAGGAACTGTTTATCTTATTGGGAAGATGGCGATCTCTTATAGGTGCCTAAAGGCAGAGTGATTTGGTTCATGCGCGCCTTACGTACCTCTTAAATAACCTTCTAAGGATTTTTCGCTATACGTTTTCAAATTAGAACTCCTGAAGACCGCAGTATTCAAAAAGTGCTTAGCATTGTAACAATACTATATTTTAGGGAAGAGCTGCATACCCTTTTTGACGTGTACGTAGGTGCATGTCCAAAACCAAATTTAAGAAAGCACTCGTCGAATGACTCGAAAATTTTCACTTTAATACTAAGGCGCTCTGCATAGCTTAATGTGTCAACGACCTTGCGCAATACAAAGTGTTAAGTTGAGTTACTTTGCATCACAAGAGAGCAGATGTTTTAAATTTCAACGTGATGGCCTTAAGGGTGCCATGTCGCAGAAATCTCGGAGTCTCCGCCGTTGGTACTGAGCAAAAATTCCCATGGATTGAACAATTAATAAAACTCAGATGGAGGTCAACAATTTCTGGATCTACTCCAAATTTCTCAAGGAAGTTTCTCTAACTTAAAGTGGATAAATTATGTGAAAAGAGAATTGAGTTAATTTGGGTAGAGAATCGAATCCATGAACTTCTAATTGCGATACAGGCACGTTACTCATATCCAGGGCAGGATTTCTTTTTCTTCGTGTACGGTCCTTCCACAGAAGTGCTTTAAAAGGGCTAGAAGGCCTTTCATAAATTCAAATGCAATTTATTGTAGTTCATATGTAATTAATTTAGCTCCCTAGGGGTGCGAGCGGTGGCCTTGATGATACGTTGGCTAAGGTTGAACAAAGGTAAACCTAGTGAATGCATTGTGGTCTTTCACTTACTGGAGTGTGTTAGAGACATGTAGTTATGCGTACATGAGTAATTATGAGTATGCTAATTATGAATTAGGTATTTATGTGAAATAATAGGAGCTTTGTGTTCCTAAAATGAAGCTTAACGAAGCTCCCAAGTTTTTCTTTTAATTGCACCTTCGCACTTCGAAGACGAGTAATCTGAGTCCACTGCTACATTTTTGTACATCTTATTCTTTCAACATCAGCACTGCCAGCCGGATGACAAGCTGTGCTTAATGGTTGAAATGTAATACGTGCTCTGTGAATCACAACTATGCGAAATCGGGGCATGCAGACCAAGTGAATGAGATAGAATAAATGTTGTTGTTGTTGATACTGATTATTTATTAATAAAATAACAATGTAAGGAAAAGATGTTGCTAGCCGCGGCATCTGCCATCGAAACCTGAAGCACCTGAGCTGCGACTAAAGGGAATAAAAGGGCAGGGAGAGGACAGAGTGAGGGAAAGTAACGTACTCCTATTATGTACGGCGCAGCATACCACAATTATTTCGAGTAAATGGTTTTGAAAAAACTTTTAATTCAACCAAACGCGTAGTTAGTGCGTTAGTGGGACGTACCGGACATTAATTTCTAACCCGTGCTGAGAGCTCTGCATTATTACAAATAATAAACATCAAATTATTTTCAAAGTGCGGGTTTTGGCTAGTTGACGACAACGTCATCGCAAATGCTCCAAATATCAGCTTTATTTACTGTGCGCAAGGGTTAAAAAAAAACCCAGCGTTTGTGGTTCGAGGTCATATAGTTGTGATACCTTCTTCACCCAACCGCTCTTATTCTTCCGCCTAATAGACACCTGTGCCGGCATATCATTATTATTTGAAGCTCTGCTCGGCTGCCGGCTATCAACAATTGGTGAAATGCCATGAAAAAGTGATATTTTCGCCAATTTATGCTCACAGCTTTTTTTATTGCTTGCCGTGTACGAGAATATATTTAGAAGTAGGTATATAGTTCGAAATGTGCACATGGCTTGTTGGAACGAATAATGAGATGTGGGCACAAACCTTGGTGATAAAACTGTACTGATTAAAAGATTGTTTTAAATATGAATAGCTTAATTTGATCGATTATGAAATTGGTAAGTAAAGAACCTTTACAGTAAAATCTCTCAATAAGGCCACCTCGAATTACATGTCATTTTCCTTCCTTAGGGTGAGGTGCTCAAGAAAGTTTTCTCCGTGAGTACATATTTACTTCTTTTTCACAGTTGAAGAGTACTTCATGCTGCTGTTAAGCAGAACTCAGAGCGCACTTGTCTATTTGCTAATTCGTGTATAAGCATCTTCAATAATATCTGCAGCGTACGCACTTTTGGTCACGTCCATCTGCACAGAAATGAGCAAGAAAACGCTGCTATATGTTCACGTCCTAACTCTGTTGTTCTGATCGCACATAGTAATAGCGGACTGTTGAAGCTGCCCAGAAGAGGCTTACCTCATCGACGCTTGCATGGAAAAGGCTAGCTTATTTAGAACGAAACAGCGCAGCAGGCTCATATATATAATATTTGAATTGGAGTATTTCCTTCAGTAACGGTCCTTGCGTTCGCGTCATGACCATGCCCTATTAAAAAACTGTGATGCAGCGAAATTCTTTTCCTTACCTTTCACAGTTTATTGTATACTATGAGATATAAAACTCCATAACTAACACAAGTAGTATAAAAATGCTGCTTTGGCGTACTTTTCGCGCAGTGAAATTTCACAATGCGGCATTCTGTCTGCAGTTCTCCCTCCCCGCGCTGTAATCCAGCTGCTCTTACAACTCCAGCAAAAACCCTTTTATTCACCCTCTTATTAATGAGAAAAATAAATGCGATAAAAACTGCAACAGAAAACAACAGATAGCGCAGCTAAAAAGATTCACCCTCAACAAGTCTGTGCGCGTGCTCATAAGTGAAAAGAATATTTGAACAGGAGTAGAGTTCAGGCGCATTTATCTGTGCATAAACAGGCAGCATGAGTTAATCGGTGAAACGCGTTCCTTAGAAACGCATTATGATGAACGGGGCTCACGTGGTCATGGCCACTAAAATATGGCAAAAACAACGGGTTTAGCGCCGTCTACGCCTTTAATCTTTCTGCACAGGCTGATTTTTACATGAAATTTAAAGCAACAATAAAAACGGCGCGATAAAATTATACCTGTTCCGTAATAAACTTGCATCAGAAATGAAAGTATGAACGCTAATTCCACTTCACCCCTCTCCTCTCCTTTTGATTAGTGTCACTTTCTGGTTAGAGCTTCACTGCATCCCTAGAGTGAGAAGAGCGTCTCCACGCAAAAGAGGGATTTTTCTCGTGAAGGAACAAGGTTATTCTGTTCCAGAATGTGTAAAAGCTTCTGTGGCGTTTTCAGCCAATACGGGGTTAACGTGGTGATGCCTATCATATTAACGCTAAAGCGTTTTTGGCTCATGAGTAGCGTGGACAGGATGTCGTAACGCTTTCAACACTCCATAGTGAGTCCCTACTTCAGCCCATAGCCATACAACCAGCCAAACCTTAATCCACAAAGGCACGAGCTGTCAATGAAGAAAATTTGCGTCTAGGCGGGAATTGAAATCGGGCCTGCGGCGTGGGAGACGGGGATGATTCCACTGCACCACGACGGCTCTTTCTTTTTCGGCGTTTGCAGCTAAATAAAGACGTGTCTAGTGAACGCAGAACAGTTTTAGAAAAGTACGTGAGTAATTATGATCAAATGGATTGCAGATGACGCAAATAACCAAGCACAAAAGTGCGCGTCCGGTAAATTTACTTCTTCCTTGGCGTGTTAGCGTCATCATGCGGCAAGCACTGAAAACTCTCTCGCAATACAGACGCTACCCCAGAGGATGGGGCCGCCGCAGTGGCTCAGTGGTTATGGCACTCAGACCGCTGTCCCGAAAGACGCCGGTTTCGATGGAGGCGAAATTCTAGAGGTCCGTGTAGTGTGTGATGTCAGTGCACGTTAAAGAACTCCAGGTGGTCGTAATTTCCGCAGCCCTTCACGACGGCATCCCTCATAGCCTCAGTCGCTTTGGGACGTTAAACCCGCATAAACCATGCACAAACCAGCGGATGGCGCCATAGGTGGAAGCACAACTGCTTTCCCATTACCGCACGTAGGTTGTCTCCTTGAATTTTAATTGTCTCCATATTGTTGCAGTTCAATTATAGTGCAGCAATTTGTAATGAAAGGAAGTTGAGGGCTGCAGGAAAATAAAAAATAAACTGCCACACTCGCGAGAAAAGCACTTGGCGAGCTTACCGAAGTAGTTCACCAGCGCGCGCCGTCTCGCGAGAATCCATGGAGCTTGGAAATAACAGTAAACAAGTAAAGAATCTGCAAAAAGTAGATATAATCAATAAACGCGCGCGAGTAATTGCTGTTATTACTTCCGTCCGTGGTTACTGGGTTGAATGTACACGTGCATCGTGTGGGCCTGCAATAACAAAGGTGCAAAAGAAGCTGGAAAGCCTTCGCAGCATAAGACTAAAAAATCAGAAACTAATCAATGGAATCGGTTGCCTAGCCAAGGTTTTCTCAGAAAGACGGCACGTGAGTCAGTCGTCCAGACAGCGCTCAACGCCAAATGTTGTGTGCTGTATGGTTGGTAGTACAATCGCATATACTTTTTTTGCTCTGAGTGATGAAATAATGGGAAAATTTAAATGGGGAATATATTTTGCCGAGCCGGCTTCGGGGAGGCGCCTTGCATACGGAGGGATAACTTAAATAAGAACTCTTGCAAACCTCATTTTCGCACTTTTGGTAATGGCTGAAGATTGAAATAACCTTTAAATTTTACGCGTTACTTAACAATTCACAACTTATGAAACCCAACATCGCTGCTCATTTTCGATAACTCGCAACTGTCTTTAACTGGTTTTCAACAGAGCACTTTGAATAAGAAAAGTTGGTTTTAGTTCGGTTACCGAAACACTGTTGTTCAGCTGGCTCTGGTCGGCTCAAAAAACGGTAGCACGTGCAGGGGTGCACAATCTTGGCTTCTGCAGATTCCAAAAGAATGGAGCTAGAAGAAGCAGCCCCATGCACTGGAGATGACAGCTGTATTATTAAATGAAAGGCCTCACATTAATTGAAACCCTCATAGACTTCAAGAAAGCCGCAGATAAGAAATCATAGGCTGCCGACAACTGCGGTTGAGTTTCGGTGCATCCCTGTTTCTTCCTGCTTTCAGGAGGAGGAGGTGGAAGCAATCAAGAAGGCGTACACCGAGTGCAAGCCGGGCGAAAGTTGAAGTGATTGTAGGTGTGGCCGACATGTGCAACTCACCGTTCGGAACGCAGTCCACTTGTTCTTGGAGAACGAGACGAAATAAAGCGATCGTTTAACCGATGAAGGAATTATGGCGGAATTAATTAGGGTCCCTAGGCTTGCCCAATGCGGTGCAGATTTGGCCGCAGCTCATGTAGGCACAAATTTGGCATCAAAAGACTGACGGTTGCTACCTGCTAGTGGTGTTTCTCGGAGGCTACCAACCACAACAGGTTACAGCTTCCCACGAGCCCAAAGCCACAATAAGCCGTCACCACAAAGGACCTGTGCACCTCCGCTGCGCGGCACGCAACTTCACACACGGAGTAGAGCCACACGCCGCAATAAAAAAAGCCTCCAATTTCACATAAATGTTTTTTACGCCGTCCAACGATGCACACACTCAGAGGCGCTACTTCTGTGGAAGCCCTTTTTACAAAATACACGCGAGCCAGCGGGAAACAGATTATATTGAGAAACTGCGGCACGTGCTTCATTGCCAAACAGAGCCTCGTACTGTAAGTTTGGTTCCCGAATTCTTTCAACAAGTAAACTATGAAGGCGAGGGTCCGAAAGTTAAATTACCCTACTAGAACCCTCGATAATTCTTTAGCAAAAAATAAATCATCATCATGGTCATCATCATTAGCTTGTTACGCCCGCAGTTGGGCAATGGCCTGCCCCATGCCTCTCCAATTAACTCTTTCCATTGCCAGCTGCGGCCACCGTATCTCGCCCGGCAAACTTCATAATTGCATCCATCCACCTACCTTTCTGCCGCCCCAGTTACGCTTGTCTTCTCTGGGCATCCTCTCCGCTACCCATAAGGAAGAACGGTCATCTTGCCTTCGCACTACATACCCTGCCCCTCCTCTTGATTTCGGCTAGGATGTCATAAACACTAGTTTGTTCCCTCACCCACTCTGCCTGCTTCCGGTCTCTTAACGTTACACCAATCATTTTTCTTCCCATAGCTCGCTGCGTTGTCCTTAACTTAAGCTGAACCCTTTTCGTTAGCCTCCACGTTTCTGCCCCGTAGGTGAGTACCGGTAAGATGCTGCTGTTGCATACTTTTCTCTTGAGGGATATTGGTAACCAGCTATTCATGATCTCACAGAGCCTGCCATATGGGCTCCACCACATTCATATCCTTCTAGCTATTTCCCTCTCATGATCCGGATCAGCTCTCACTACCATCCCTAGTATTCCTTTACCAGTTCCAGCACCTCGCTGCCGATTGTGAACTGCTGTTCTCTCGTTAGACTGTTGCACATTAGTTTGGATTTCTCCACGCTAAATTTTAGACCAGCCGTTCTGCTGTACCTGTCTGACTCAATGATCGTGCTATGCATTTAAACTCCTGGGTGGCTTAGCAAGACAATGTCGTCAATAAATATATAACCGCAAAATACGCCGATTGGTGCCGACACAAAACAGTAAGGAGATCCGTGGTAACACACCGAAGCGCAGTCAAATGCCTAATGACACTGTCACTAAAAATGTGCAGAAAAAAATGAAACATGACTTTTTCTTCAGCTTGTTTCTCAAAACATGTAAAGATGATGAGGTTTGATATGAAAATAGCATTCCGCTACAAACTGCAATGTTAGCTAAAAATGACGTGGTTTTTCCTTACTTCAGATTTCTGGGAGTAGATAACTGATCGTAGCAGCAAATGCAGAAGATCGGCAGTTAGAGAGCTAAATGAGATGGATAATTTGGAAATGTAGGCTGTGATTTAAGACTTTAAAGAACGTGACCCTAAGATGATACTAAAAAGCTAGTTATCGGATGGCGTGACCAAGTAACAATGTACAATGTACAAGAAAGAGCTGCGTGTGATTATGCGGATTGCTTGGTTTCGTGAATGTTACACAGACGATAAGTGGCACTGGTAAGAAGTTCCCGATGCCACAATGCCATAAATTACGTAACTACGCATGAATGCGTTATTCAAGGGTAACATTGTGCTGCAAGGCAAATATGCACGAGGATTAATAAGTGCTGCAGTGCCGAACGCAGATTTTTTTATTTTTTTTAATGAGAGATGGGCTGGAAACTTTAAGATGTGAATTCAGAATAACACAACCGCTTAAACACATCGCTTCAGGCTGTAGTCAGATGCTGGAGCAAGAGTTCTGAACCCAGCTCTGCCTTAATGAGGCGCAACATCGTTCGTGGGCCAATACAAGCGGAACTGCATGGTCATTCTCAACTCTCTATACTGAGATCCGAGTGAGTCCCGCGCCAATACTGGTGCAGTGGTACACCGATTAAGCGATGCGCCACTCCCTGCGGTGGCAGTTACTGATACCGAAGTTGACTGCGAGATATAGGTTGCTCTTCCCGAGCAAGATCTCACGAACGATCATTAACTACCACTTTCCACGGTGAGCAGTTAATCAGAATCCGGTGAGCAGGTTGTGATGACGTCACAAGTTAACGTGTTCTAGGTGGCTGACCTGCCACCTAGGTTGCTTCTGCGAGAATTTTTTGTGAATTATTCGCTCACAGCTAACGACGTCCACGGCAACGCCGGGTTTTTGTGCCACACGGCACCCTTGGCACTATTGCGTTGGTACTAGAACAAAGGGTTAACGCCGGTATAAAAGAACGGATGCTTTAGCCGTTTTAAAGGCTGCAAATTTATTTTTATTGGGATTTATGACGGACTACCGAGATACACATTTCATAGCTTACTCAAAACGGCATTTAATTCAAAAGTTAGACAGACAGTACATTTGGTTGTATTGGGATTTACGATTAACTGGTTATCGATCGAGACACACTTAACTTACCTTACTGAGTACGGCATTCAGTTCAAAAGTTATATCATCATTTGACTTACGAAATAACCATATGGTAGTATCATCATTTATGAAATAAACCGGACTGGACTAATGCGTTCAGATGCACCATTACTGCACATATAGTATCGACAGGAAAGGCCCAATATCGAACCCTGAAATAGACCTTGATTACTAATTTTACCTTGTGAGGCAGTTAATTCCACCGATATTGATTATTTGTTTACAATCATACAAATGGCCTTTGAGAAGGCGTGAGGCAGGGCCTGCGATACCCTAAAGTTCGATCTTTCTAGTGAAAATGTAACGATTATGCGTGCCAAAGGCTTGACTAAAATATAAGAATAGCGTACCAGCAAAACTATCATTATTGGTACCGTGCTTAACATAATCAGTCGAGTATTTAAGTGCGAAGTGAGTCGAACTGCCGGATAGAGAGCCATAGTGAGATAAATTAATTATAGTAACTTCATTTCAATTATTTGAGTCAATAATGCAGTACCAATTTCTCAATGAATTTACTGATCGATGATAAAATTGATATGGGCCGATAATTAGAAAATTAACGTCTTTCTCCCTTCTTAAAGACCGGAATTACTTTCACTGTTTTGAGGCAGGCACGAAAAACACTAGTCTTAAACATAAGACTAACAGCATCGCAAAGTGGGCGGCAAACTAAAAGGTGAGCTTCAAGTTTCAGGCGGCGAGAGGGTATTTCAGCAAGTCTCTGGATAGAGTTTTTAAAGCTAGTGATTGACAACTGTAATTCCAGGGGGGAAAAAAGAAAAGAGAAAACAAGTGATTTTCGCATCTTTGATAATTTGGGAAATGATGCACTCAAGAAGACGCAAAATATTTCGCTATAGAAAGCTCAGCATGAAGTCAACCAGTTTCACGTACGAATTTTGCAGGATGACTAATTTCGAAAGGTAAGTTGTGGAATTCCCCATGAAGTTTAATTGTTTTTGGTATTATGAACGTTTTGTCCTGTGCTTTCTCACAATATATGTTTTTCTCGTATTTATTAGGGTATTTAGGAAAGTAGGATACAATGTTTTAGCCCGTAACTAAAGCAGCATTAAAATGCTACCTCTTGGTTTCTCTATTACTTTATTTTCCCGCATACTGCCTTGTAAAGTGTTTGTCAGCCAAGGTTTATGAGGATATTTGTGATTATTTTTACATTTGAGCAACGCACTTTCACAAAAGATAATACAAAAAAGGGCTCAGAAGAGATCTATTGCTCGTTCCGGATCACTCAAGGAAAGCACGGAGACCAGTCTGTAATATTCATAGCACTGATAAAGTCGCCTTTTTTGAAATATATAGCAGTAAAAAAATAAATGCTATGCAGGAGGAGTCTCGCTAAGCATGATGTAATGTCCAATTTAATGACACCTGATAGTGGTGAGCGCAATATACAGGTTAGGGCATGGTCAATTAGTAAAGCAGTTTGGGAGCGCAAGTAGTTGATGAAGTATTAATGATAGATTCATTGCCAGATCAACTGAAACCATCGGTAAAATGAAATACCGATAGCACTGTCTCCATCCGGTAGATTAATAGCAATCTCGCCAAAGATTGAAACGTTCTTAGTTTCGAAAGAAAGCTGCTTTAATCTGGCATCGAAAGCTGTCAGAAACACGGGGATTGACAATGGGAGTGGTACACACAGCTGAGCGCCAACTTTCAAGAGCCAGGGACGAAAGAAGAGTAATTAGTTTCAATCCATACAGATTCGCAGTGAATTACATTTATAGAGAGAAAATCTACGCTGTTGTAAGACTTTGGCAACTAAACGAACGATGGCAGCATTCTGAGATATAAGATGAAAATACCAAATAAGTTGCCTTCAGATTCGGAAACCCAGGCTACCTCCATTTAAATGGATAAGTGAATGTTTACTGTCTATGAGGATATGATGAAGCTCATCTACAAAGAAAAGACACATAATGTAATGGTGAGATGTGCGACAGAGGCCCCCTGGAAAGAACAGCCACTCTGAGGAATCTTCGGTCTCAATTGGTCACTTGGCCACCTAAGAACGGCATCATACCTAAATGTGCCCTAAAGAGGATTTTTCGCTGGTCTTTTTACCGCAGGAACTCGATCTGCATGCTCAGCGAATTGCTAGAAACTTGGAGTTATTGTCCTCTGCGGCTGATTTTCCTACTAAATCGTATTAAACATCCCAGCTAACCGCTTATTAGTTTTTGAACTGATCACCGAGAGCAGGAGAAGTCAACCATCGCGTGGATGCCTGCCAGCCAGTCGCCTGGTGACTTCGCTTTCGCTTTTATTTAGTTTTTAAGTTTCCGTGAATAAATAGTTTCAATCGCAGGCAAAATTGCCTCAAAATAGGCGCAGGAAAGTATAAATACGCATATACTCTTTGCTTTCGCAGATCACTCCGCGTATTACTACGTATCACTCCGCCGATGGCACAGCGGCAAACCGCGACGCGACCGGCTGAAAGCCACACCACGTGTTGGTTGATTCCAACTCTCGGAGGTCACAACAAAAAAAAATTCCAGCGGTGCACTTAATATAGCTTAGGTGCAGTAATGCGAAAGTATTTCTCTAACTGCTGCCGATTATGTTGCTGCGTTTTGGACATTTTATGTCTTTGCCGTGTCTAGGTCCTGCTATCTCTTCAACTTCGGCCCAACCACTTGCGAAGACGTGAGTCCCGTTGCCAGAGCATCTAGGAAGCAAATAAAAGTGCTAATTAATTAACGAATTAGTAGTCAGACAAATCATCAATCAATTTAAATTACCGATGTACGTGTGAAAAAATTCACCAATTAACTAGCGAGACTTTCTTTTGAGCTAGTTAGTTGTAGCATGACATGGTTTATACAAAAAGCTTACTGGCGCTAGAAGACGGCGACAACCCAGACAAGTCCTGTCTTTTGTGTGTTGTCTCCGTCTATTAGCACCAGTATGCTTTTTGCGTAATCCATGTCATACTAACGAACTACTTGTAGTTTATAAATTATGAAGTTATGAAAGAATTTGCCGATTTAATTGAATATAATTGAATTTACCTATTTAGTAAGTAATTGGCTCAATAATTAATTCATCAAATCGGTTAAACTACTGATTAGTTTGTGTTTAGTAATTGACTCTCTCTACTAATTATTTACGCATCGAAATAATGAACCTCTTTCGTAATTAACCACTTTGGTGACTTAATTTCATTCAAGCTAATTACATAATTATTTAATAAACTATTCTAACACTTAACCCTAAAGGGGACGATTGATAGTTCCTGCGGACACGCTGTGGTGACACGCTCTTCCGACAGGTCCTGTACACGCCACTCCTGAGAGAGGAAATTCTTTCGCATTAAATGATGCGGGAAACGGGACGTTTATTCCGATTTAATATGCAAATCGGACCACATAGCACAATTTTTCAAAGTTTCTAAGAATGATGGAGCGTAGAGACCAAGCTGTCGCGGTAAAAAGGTAAGAATAATCCTCTTTAGGGCACCTTTAATCCAGAGGAATTGCTCCTAGCAGCAGACATCAAGAATATTCTGGTCCTCCAGCCGTTTATCTCCGCCAGTGATAAACGCTTTAGATTAAGAGAAGTCCTCTTGTCGAAACGCTGGCTAAGGACCCTGATACTCCCTCTTTCTTTCTCACTTGGTGTTGGCAATGAAATCGTCTTCTTGCCTTCGCTCTTCCATGGACACAAACGCTTAAGGACGGCCATCTAGCAAAAAAGCTCTAAAACCTAAAATTGCAGAAAATACGTTCCCTTGAGTATAGTAGGTAAGCTTTGAGGAGCGCTTGAAATATCACACTTCATCAAGAGGACAGAGCTTCTGCTGATGCCATCAGTATTTCCATTTTCCTTTTACTCCGATAATGCAACTTCAAAATTACGCTGCTGTCGCGCGGAACTATAAGGTAGCAAACGATAAGTTTGTTTATCAGAGACATGAATATGGACTGTGATTGGTCTCAATGAATCAGCGTGAGCCGGCCAAGTAGCGTTGAAGATTGTCAGTAGCCCACACCAAATAAGAGGACTCTTCGAAGGACTTCACGCCTCTTCACTGTTCGTGAATTTCCTGCTTACAAATACCAAGGGGTGTTCCCCTGCATTCAAGTCCTGCTGGTCCTGAAGAGGCCTGATGCCGCTCACTCGCTTGGTACTCGATAATGAAGATGTGGCCGTAGGATGGGGCCTTCAGTACGGCCCACCTGGTCTGCGCTTTCATTCACGCCAGAAAAGACTCTTCTTTCTTGTCGTCTCGTTTACATCAGTGGGCTCGTTCTTCCACAAGCTGTCCATGAGCGGAATGGCCATCTCGAAATATCCCGAATATGCTGCTGATAATACACATCCAACCTAAGAAAGAAGCGTATGTCGGTATTTGTGACTGGCGTAGGATAATCGCGTATGGCAGAGACCTTGTCGTTCAGCGGCCGCCGTTAGCCGCTTCCGATAACGTCAACAAGGGGCACAACCTCAACCTTCCTAAGCTGACACTTTTCTGCTTCGACAAAAAACGGTCTTTAGTGAAAGCTCATCATTGGTCCGCATTGGTCATTGGTCCACAATTTGGACGATCATTTGGCGTTTCCGATAAGACTTCCTGAAATCGCAATGGTAATTTTTTTACCTCTTTCCTTCTAACTTGCATCTTTAAATCGTAGTTGGTTTCCGACCATTCCTCCGCGGGGCCTTCCGCGGAGAAACCTCCGTGCGGCCGTCCCACAACGCGTCCAGCTTTACTGCATCTCCCGCCGAAGAGGCTGTTGACGTGGGTTGCGGTCGCAGTTGAGTTCTGCTTTCTACTGTGCCCAATTCTTCTTAGGCTCAAAAAGCTCTCTGCCCGTCTGAAGCCGTTCAAGCAGCTGAAGTACACGTTTGAGGGAGGTCAGATCGTTGCCTTTGCCCTCCCAAGATTAGCGAAGCATGCGAAGGGGCGACCTGAGCCACCGGCCGTATACCAACTCAGGTGGACTAAACGTGGCGGCTGCATGCGCCATTGATAGAAGGGTAAAATTGGTTTACGATTTGTGGGGGTTTAACGTCGAAAAAGCGACTCAGGCTACGAGGGAAGCCATAGTGAACGGCTTCAAAACGTTTGGACACCTGAGGTTCCTTAACATCCACTCACATCGCTCATTACACGGGTATCTAAAATTTCGCCTGCACCAAAATTCGACCGCCGCTGCCGGGAACGAACCTGCGTCTTTCGGATCAACAGCCGAGCGCCATAATCACTGAGCCACCGCTGCGGCGAAGGGCCAACTTCGTAGCTGGCAAACACGCTTCATAGTTTCAGCGGTGCTCGTAAGAAAACGCCCTGAATGCCGCTCTTTGAGGCTGTAACCAGGGCGGTGTCTGATAACGTTATGAGCAGAAGTCGGCATTCCGACGAACGTCAGCCCTCATGAGGGCGTGCTCACCTTCACCTTATGAGGATTTCACTCGGTGAGGAGAGGGTGGTTGGGCGAAAGAGAATTCGCGAGGGCGAATGCGAGGAAAAAAAGACATGGTGAGGGGAGGGCGACGGAGTGAAGGCATGATGGGGTGAGGACGACGGAGGGAAGATATGGTGAGGTGAGATTGAGGGAGGTCAAGATGCACTGTGTGAGGGCCAGGGTGGTGGCCCGAACCGTACTCCGGGCTAGCGTTTTTTGTCTCTGCAGGCCCTTATGAATTCCTGTTTTAAAGCGCTAGTTATTAGGTCGAAGGTTCCCGGGGATGACGTAGTTTCTGCAGTCAGGAGGTACACGAGGTGGATACAAAAGACGGGGAGCCGCACGTCTTCTCCATCGCCGCGATGTACTACACCGCTGACATTATATGCCGAAAAAACGGTCTTATAACTCAAGGAGCTTATTTTTTAAAATTTCTATAAAGTCTTAGGTGAAATACCCTGTATAGTGTGCTAACAAAGGTGCACTGGCCGGGCCGTGCGTGTGGCCGCCAGTCTAACGGGAACCATGGTACCGCAGTCAACATTTGTATCATCAGCGCCGACATTGTTTGATGATCAGAGTGTAGAGTAAAACATGTTGAAATTATTCCTAGTACACCTGTTGGATTTCCAAGTTGTAAGAATTTTTTTCCGGAACGTAGGCCGATTTCAGCTCATTGAGGTTTTAAAGAACTGCCGGCAGCGCGAAAAATGCTTCTACGAAATTCCACTGTCATATCAAAGCCTGTTGGTGGTGTTGATGTGCAATTTTTTTATTCGAAATCCAGGGTTCGACGGAAACCCGTCTGGTCGGGTATGTTCATGGCGGAAAATCTTCAAGCGCCGACCAATCGTTAAAAAGATGACGTTTCGGCCCCGGCTTACGGGGGCGGGCCTTGTTCACAATGAAAGAAAGACAGGAGTGAAGGTAAGTTATATAGGTTTCATGGTATGACGCAAGCAGCGGGAGTATATCGGGGGTAGATTGCCTTCGTTGCGATTAAGCGTGTTTGCCGTCGTCTGAATATAAAAAGATTCTAGGTAAAGCCTTGTCGCCTTGCTCTTTTCTTTTCCGATTATCTTCGAGCCGTCCCAGTCGATGTCATGGCCCTCGGACATAGCATGATCAGCCAGTGCGTTTGTTGCCACGCGCTTGTTCTTGACATCATTATGGTGCTGCTGCAATCTTTTCCGAAAATCACCTGTTTAACCGATATAGACATGCTCGCAATCAGCGCAGGGAACCCTATACACGATGCCCGGGAACTTCTCCTTCTTTATCTTGTCTTTCACTGTAACCAACGCGTGTCGAAGCTTCTGCGTGGGTACATGTGCGACGTCGACTTCGTACGAATGGAATATGCGGGATAAACTTTCACTTACTCCGGGGACGTAGGGTATCGGAATCCTTTTCTTCTTCTCTCGCTGGGGTTGCTGTGGCGGCGGGTGAGCTAGGCGATTCTCGTATTTTCGTATAAAGGAACTGGGATAGCCCGAAGCCATCAGGTCGCGGCGAACGGTGTCCAGATCAGTCTTTTTCTCTTCCAGCGTAGAGCAGAGGTTCTCCGATCGGCGGACAAGCGAGGCAACAACGGACTTCTTGTGACAGGTCGGGTGTACGGAACAGAAGTTGAGGTACATGCCAGTGTGCGTGTCCTTCCTGAATACACTGAATGATATTCCAGGGCCGTCGCGTTTCACCAGAACGTCGCGTTTCACCAGAACAAGGCCCCCGTAAGCCGGGGCCGAAACGTCATCTTTTTAACGATTGGTCGGCGCTTGAAGATTTTCCACCAATTTTTTTATTCAAACTGTCGGTAGTACAGTAGAGTCATATCTTCTTTCTATTGTCTGTTTTCGCTGGATTTGCGGTCGGTGCCCCAACGTGGTGGCCAAAGCCAACAACTGTAGTCTTACCAAGGAAAGAAAGCAGCTGCTAAACAACCCTGATCTCAATCATCGCTCGCTCCACCTTGAAATGTACGATGTTTTAAAAAAGAAAAAGTTGTGCTGCTCTCCAAATAACAAGACCAAGTATTCCTTTATTTCTGTCTCTGTTGAGGCGTGTGACTATGTAGTCACGCGCCTGATTTAATTAACATAATTTCTTGCAGTCAATGCAGGTAATTAACTCATCGTTTGAGTAATGCGTAGACGTGCACGCAAAAAATTAGCTGCGGTTCAACTACTGCTGAACCTGGTTAGAGAGCTAAAGCTGCGGTGTATCAGGAGAGTAGACGCAGCTTGGCCTCTAACGTTGAGTGCGTTCCACACAATGGATAGGCAACTCGCCCACCCTGCCACCTTGCGGAATTAAGGTTGGTCGCGGGAGGTTGCTGACCCAATGAACGCTGCGGCTTATTGCTGCAGTGGCGCGTGTCTGCCACAACGTTGTCAGCGCTAATGCATGCAGCCCACATCTCTCTTCCCACCGCCACGCACCTCAAGTCGCGATGGAGGCGTCCACTGCCCCAGGGAGCAAGTTATGCACCTTCCTTTCCTCAAAGTGATCGGAGTCTAAAGCGTTGTCAACGCTAACGACAATGGACACAAAGAACGCCGACGGTCTAAAGCTTCAGTGCCGCGTTTCTGCTACAACGCAGTGAATGCCAACGCATGCAGCGCGCATCTGTCAATACAGCCACGTAGCTTAAAGCGCTACTGAGGTGTCCACCGTCCCAGGGGGCTAGTTATGCGCCTTTCCGTTGCTTTGAAATAAAATTGAAGATTGGGGCCAGATTACAACTGTCATTTAGGAAAATTGTCAAAAACTTGTCACAAAGGTGTCAATAAGCCTCGCTCCTATTGGTCGGTCGTAGTCGGCGGCCATTTTGCTTTTTTGCGTCATGGGTGCCTGCAGATTACGTCACGGATGTGGCAGAAGTGGTGACGTTGCACACCAAATTATGCAGCCGCTAATTAACAGATTTTGTCACAGTTTCGAGGCCGTCAATTTGACCGTTATGTTTGTGACAGAAAATGGCGGCGGTGTACGCGGCGATACCACTGAGGCGGCTGCACTGGCGCGAGCAACGGCGAAGGAGGGCGCACGACGGCGCATTTGACTTGCCCGACGAGCTGTTTGGACGCCTTTTTCGACTAGAGAAGTAGACTGTGGAGTGACTATGCGACGAAGTCGCCGATGAACTCCGTGGGAGGAAATTTGCACACAGCACCTGCGGCGCAGGTGCTGTGCGCACTGCGATTCTTTGCTACCGGCGGCTTTCAAGCTTCCGTTGGTTACGAGGCGCACGCTTATGCTGGCAAAGCACTTTATTTTTTCCCAGCAAAATGCACTTCGTGGTCGTCTTCTGTTTCCCAAGGGGAAAGACTGCAACACCTCACCTTTTGGCATTTTTGTCATCCATCGAAAGAGCCGAACAGCACAGATTTGAACAAGTTGTCTTCGTCAATTTTGTACTAAGCATTTCTTGCAGGTTCGCTTGGTAGGCATGAACGTAGCCTTTAGTGCATTCGTTCACATTGTTCTGCGCACTTAGGCCAACCGCACAGTAGCTTGATTTCAGACGCCCCGTAACAAACAATAAACACTGCTTAGAATCGGATGCTTTCATGCAAAGCGGCTTGACGTTTTACCGCCGTCAGCGCATCCCCGTGGCAGAAAAAGTTACCCACCAGCCAATTTAATAGCACAACTTCGACGCTTTTTATTTTGCTTAATATTTTCGATCTTTAAGCACAATGTTTTGGCAAAAAAAAAATATTAGTTATTTTGATCGTTGCTTATTTTTATATCTTTTTACAAAAAAATTTAGCAGACGGCCCTTCGAATGCTCTCGTGGCGGTCCCCTGCTGTAATTGGCTGATTCCTCGTTGCGTCATGTGGTTACGTCTCATCGTGTCGCCACTTTGACGTCACTGTCAATAACTTTTGACAGAATTTGTCACCGTTGCATAATCTGGCCCTTGGTTTTTAAATTTATTTTGAAGAAGGGAAATGGTGCAGTAACTGTCTCACATATATGGGCGGACATCCCAACCGGTTTTGAGGAAAGGAAATGATGTAGTAACTGTTCCACATATATCGGCGGACATCAGAAACTCGCCATAAAAGGTTTGACCTTTCGCTCACTTGAAGGTCAAAACCGCAAGCACGAAGATATCATTACGAGATACCGTAGTGAAGCTTTCGCTTCAAAAAATCGCGGGCGATTAGCTTGGGCTTAACCACGAATTATCGTGCGCTAGCACCATCAGTACTGGTTTTGCGTAGTTTGTCATGACTTTCTATGCTTTTGCTTGACCTGAACGGGCTTACTTTCGTTAGTGTATCATATGATGTAAGATTGCGTAATATTTGATCATTTTAAACTGGTACTGCGGTAGAATTGGTCATTCTGTACATTCACAGATCCCTGGGAGTTCTGATTCCGCTCCTGACGATGAGGTGCAGCGGTTAAGCTAAGCACCATTGCCCTGCGATGGCAGGTGCTGCCATCTGTGAGGCTTGTGAGACCCATGTTGTTCTTCAGGAATCTGTCACAACTAATCATTATTCTAACTGCCACGGTGGGCAGCTTGCTCGCAAACCGATAGGCAGGTTGTGATGATGTCACAACGTAACGTGACAAAGGTGGCCCACGTGCTAGAAGCAGTCTTCGGACAGACAGACCTATTTTGCTTTCATTTAGGGGTGTTTAACTTCCCAAAGCGACTGAGGCTACGAGGGACGCCGTAGTGAAGGGCTCCGGAAATTTCAGCCACCTGGGGTTCTTTAACGTGCACTAACATCGCACAGTACACGGGCCTCTAGAATTTCGCCTCCATTGAAATTCGACCGCCGCGGCCGGGATCGAACCCGCGTCTTTCGGGCCAGCAACCGAGCGCCATAACCACTGAGCCACCGCGGCGGCTGTTTGACCTCTTTTCGGTGGAGTGGAAGCGCTAGGGCACTAAAATGGCAACCACAGCAATCGATCATGCCAGACTCTTGAGTTAGTGATTACCTTTATTCAGCCCAAATGCTGCATTTTAGCGACCCGTTTGATTCTGAAGCGGCCTGAACATTGTTTTATTTTAAACAACAGCATAACAACCTGACTGCAGTGGAAAGCTGGCATCGCATTAGGGGAAGACGTCATCATCATCATCAGCCTGACGACGCCTTCTCCAGGGCGAAGGCTTCTCCCATGGGTCCCCTGTTAATTCCGTTCTTTGCAATCTGCGGCCGCCGTATCCCCGCAAACTTCTTGATCTCATACGCTCAGCCAACTTCCTGCCACCCGGTGCTGCACTTGGCTCCTCTTGGAATTCACAGCCTTGCCCTTAAGGAAAAGTGGTTAACTTGCCTTTACATTACGTGCCCTGCCCAAGCCCATTTCTTGCTCTTGATTTTTACTCGGATGTCAGTAAAGAAGCTAAATACACTAAAGAAATAAAAATTTTTACAGCTGGAGGAGACGAATCCCAACGCGTGGCGGCGCCAAAAATTTGTTCCGCTGGCCGCTTCTTCAGACCGCTACGCTATCGCCACAACTTTTTTAAAACATGACAATTTAGGCAGTCTAAATTATTTGCAATGCTTGTAGGAAACGCCACGAAACAAACCGCAAGAGATACAGCGCAACAGAGCTCTGGACGCGAGGTAAGGCTGACCACGTCACCAAGAGGGAGTGCACTGTGGTTTAAAGTCGACCGGTTTATATATTTCCCTAATTTGAACAATCAGTTGGGAGAAATCTGAACATCCTCCCTGTACGAACTGCCAAGCTCTCGTGCTGCGCTTCCAAAGTCATCGTCTTCGTCACGTAGCCGCATTCACGAGAGTTGTTGTTGAAAGTTCCAGTCTTTTACACTGTAGTTTGAAAGCGTGGCCTTCATTATCTTCCATCCGTGCGCGTGGTAGCGTCAACAGACGAGCAGGCAACAAACCGCGCAAAATGCGGGAGATTAGAAGCAGTGACATTCACAAAACCGAGTGCTACTGCAGTGTAATTTGGTAATGGTAATTAAGCTTTCCTTATTCGGAGTCTATTCTGTGCTTAACAATTATTGTAATTGTTGTGGTAAATGCTACTCCATTGTTTCCAAAATATTCTTGGCGTACTTTAGTTTTTGTACACAGACACAGTAATGCGCTGACTCATTTTAGCAATGCATATGAAATGTTATAAGCGCAGGGCGCATGTATGCATGCAGCGCTTGCCAGTAAATGCAGAGTGATATTTTGGAGCTCGACACGCAACAGTCTCGGTTTTTTATGACGTATTAGCCCAAACGTATACACACGTGCACACAACAATGTAACCATCTAGCATGTTGCACAATTGTACTTTGAGGGCATGTCCTATACGTTTATTTCTCAGTAATATCGAAGGAATTTGCTGAATTAAAAAAATGACTCAGGTTTTAAAACGACTGTTAGTGAGGGTGAAGGTGAGGGAGGGCCGACAATGTGAGGGCGAGGGAAGGCCAGGGGATTTTTCGAAGTGAGGGTAAGCGTGAGGGAGGGCAGGATAAATTATCAAATTGAGGGCGAGAGTGAGGAAGGAAAAGCCAAAATGAGAGCATTTCCACAGCTCTCGCTATGAATAATGCGAATCAAGCATTTTTCTGGAAAGGTGGCGGTGAGTGCAAGTGGTGCGAAAGCTACTTTGGTTGCTTTGCGATTTGGCAGGCCAATCTACTCCAGAAAAGGCCTGAAACGGCTTGTCGACAGCTCCAATGAAATTCACCTCATTCGGTGTAATTGAATTTGGATGCTTCGTTGCCAGGTAGATGGTTTTTAGGACACAGCGATAGACCTACAGAGTCACAAGCAGTGGACCTAAAATATTCACTGTGCCAGTGGACCTACAATGTTGAGAGCTACCTAAATTTATCCTCTGATATTCCGACTCTTTAACATGCTTAAAACAACCAGACAAATAGAGGTTGGGTTGATCGTTCTTGTTAATCACAAAGCGAACAAGCCGTGACGATAGAGCAATGTGCCCCCGAATGAAGAACCAGCAGAGGGCAGAATAAAAGAAAGGAGTTTAGAAGTGACCTATTTCACTCAGAAAAAGCCGGAGGCAAATGTTCCTAAATGCCCAACCGCAGGATTGAACGATATTATAATAAAGATAGTTAATGAACTTTATCCAGAGCGGCAAAAAAACGTTGTTAAAACTATTGGAAACAGTCATGTAACAAACAATTCCAGACAGTTGGTTACAGAGTAGAATAAGTTTAGTTTAAAAAGGTAAAGGACATATACATGTTTTTAGCGCAACCACGACAGGGACACAGAGAACAGAAACAAACACGAGCGCTAACTTGCAACTGATTTATTGAGGGAACCACGATGGCATATATAAAACCACTGGCCTGCGCAGGCGCAGCCTATCAAGACACTTGGAAACTGCAAAGAAAAAAGCCATCGTACTAGGCGAGATAGCAAATTGACCTTAGCGGTATAGAAGGTAAATGAAGTGTCACTAACGCAATCTGATCCAGATTTCCTTATAAAAAATGCCTCCAAGGTTTCACGAGCGGTTTTTTGCTTACTTCTGCCTAAGACTGACACGCGACGGAAACGTGGTTCACAAGCCCTGCAAACAATGCAGTGGTCAACAAGATTCGTGCTCTCCCTATTAGCCAGGTCTGCTTTATGCTCCCTGAGTCGGTCGTTAACGCATCGCCCCGTCTGGCCGATGTACACTTTGCCACAAGACAGGGGAATCTTATAAACAACGTTCATGGCGCACTTAACAAAACGTTTCTTGTGGTTCTTTTGACAGCCGCCTTTTTTGTCTTCGCATGTGATGCGGCCGCAAAGTTGAGCGGGTTTCCTGAGTGCTGAAAAAACCACCGGTACGTCAAACCAATTTGTCACCTTTTTTAAGTTGTGGGTTATCTCGTGGATGTAGGGAACCACTTCCGGTTCCTGTTGACTGTTCAGGGGCTTCGTGCGCGCTCCGGGCTTCATTTTCTTCAGCAGCGTTTCCGCCACCGACGCCACTTCCGACCCAGGGTAGCCAGCTGAAAACAGCCTACCCAATTGATGATCGAAACTTGCTTGCATCTCATGAACACACGATCTCCGCAGCGCGGATTCCAGGCAGAGAGTTACAATGCCTCTCTTAACTAATTTAGAATGGGCAGAACTGTATGGTACGAGCTCTTTTTGTGGCCGAGGGGAATACGCCCAGCAAACATGCCCCTCCTTTAGTATTAACCGCTGGTCTATCTATGAACTGAAGAATGCCTTCCTGCGGAAGCTCATAAGTAGAAGTTACTCCTTTTCCCAGAAGTTTAAAATCATCGAGAACAGACATCTGTGTTTGCTCATTTGAAATGGAACATTGTTTAATACAATTAAAACGTCGTCCATATAACGAAAAACTTTATGGACTTTGTCACTGTTAAAATGATTAAAAAGATCGTGTAAAGAGCGATCAATGTATGATAAAAAGATGTTGCACCAAGGTGTGTGTTCATGAGATGCAAGCAAATTTCGATCATCAATTGGGTAGGCTGTTTACAGCTGGCTGCCCTGGGTCGGTCGTGGCGTCGGTGTCGGAAACGCTGCTGAAGAAAATGAAGCCCGGAGAGCGCACGAAGCCCCTGAACAGTCAACAGGAACCGGAAGTGGTTCCCTACATGCACAAGATCACCCACAACTTAAAAAAGGTGGAAAATCGATTTGACGTGCCGGTGATTTTTTCAGCACCCAGGAAACTCGCTCTACTTTGCGGCCGCATCACATGCGAAGACAAAAAAGGGGGCTGTCAAAAGAACCACGAAAAACGTTTTGTTAAGTGCGTCGTGAACGTTGTTTATAAGATGCCCCTGTCTTGTGGCAAAATGTACATCGGCCAGACGGGGCAATGCGTTAACGACCGACTCAGAGAGCATAAAAGAGACCTGGCTAATAGGGAGCGCACAAATCTTGTTGACCACTGCATTGCTTGCAGAGGTTGTGAACCACGTTTCCGTCGCGTCTCAGCCCTAGGCAGAAGTAAGCAAAAAACCGCTCCTGAAACCTTGGAGGCATTATTTATAACGACATATGGATCAGATTGCGTGAGTGACACTTCTGTTGCCTTGTATAACGCTGAGTTCAATTTCCTATCTCGCTTAGTGCTGTGACTTTTTTCTTGGCAGTTTCCAAGTGTCTTGTTAGGCTGCGCCTGCGCAGGCCTGTGGTTTTATATATGCCGTCGTTGTTCCCTCAAAAAATCAGCTGCAAGTTAGTGCTCGTGTTTGTCTCTGTTCTCTGTGTTCCTGTCGTGGCTGCGCTAAAAATATGTATAATTTGTCACAAAACCAACTAGCCCAACATCTAACTCTTTTAAATGACATAAGAAGAACACAAAATCCTTCACACTGATTAGAATATCCTCTGTTACATTAAGTGTGGCAGTGCAGGCGGTGAAATTAAAAATGCTGGCACAGACAGAACGTAATAAGTCACGGGTAGAACATCAAGACGGGTTTGAAGCGGCAGGCGCTTAGATGACGGCCTGTTCGTGCTTATCCAGCTGGTAGAAAAACTAAGGCGGAAAACAAGCCTCCCAATTTAGGCTTCCTCTATATAAGCAGAGCGCACGAGAATGCAAACAGGGAATTCCTGTGAACTATCTCTAAGCTGGAAGGTAAGCTACAAGCAAGTAATATAAATTACGAGGAACGTTCCTAGAGCAGTGGCCACCGGTTTAATGTATGCGGAAAGTATTCCGCTATTAGGTGATAGCCAGTAAGGTTTAAATACTACGGTTAATTCGTGCGGAGTCGAAGTAAGCGCACTTGGCTTCACTGTAAGTGTAATTACCTCTGGTCTGATAATTTTTAATGATTCAGCAGATCAGAGGCTGAAGATTCAAGGCCATGAGACACCCAGAATGGCAGAAAGCAAATATCTCGGTGTATAGATAAATGGAGAACAGATATAAATGGTAAAGCACGAACAGAACTTTAGTGCCGAAGGGCAAAGAAAGGCAGCGGTAATCAACCACAGGACATTGGGGGGGGGGGGGGGGGGGGGGGGAAGGGGTAAAACAAGTATCAAGTACGTGCAAGTATTCTGAAAGGAATAATGGCGCAGGGCTTATTTTTGGGAATGCTGTTTTTTGTCTAAGTGCAAAAGTTCTGTCGCTAAAATAATTCAGTTCGAGCTGTTCGAAGGTCAGCACTGGACCACTACTGCGAAACCACAAATGTGACAGTAAAGAGAGATATGTGCTGGGCATCGTTCGAAGCATGGGAAGCTCAGTATAAAATATTGTACTAATACTGCGTGAGGAAATTTGACGATGATAGGTGGGCAAGGTAGCGTATGCAAATACTTGTGCAAAGAGAGCGTGGACTCGCACGGGTGGAAAAGAAGTAGAAAACTATCCGGTACGTATCCTGCAAAAAAGGGATAGAAGAATAAAGAGCTTTAAACAACAGTTAAAAACACACAACTGGAATTAATCAATGGAAAAGATGCACAGTTGAAGAATATAGAAATTACAAAACGAAATCAGGGAGGAATCGATATATGAGAATTCAAGAGGCAGCGCCCTACATTTTCAAGGTTGACCAAGGTGCTTAGAAAGGCGAGGCTAAAAAAGAAAATTAACCAAGAACATGACACAATTGCAGGTTGAGTAGGTGTCTATATAGAGTTAAATTTTTTATAGAGTATCTATCGTAATGTAAATGCAGGCAGAGTCACATTCCCTGAAGCCCTAAGGTTTAAAGATAACGAAGTTAATGTAATGATATGAGGTAGAAGTTAGCAAAGAGCGCTTAGAATATTGCTAGCTCAGAAGCAGGGTAGAAACGTAAAATTGCGAAATGGGAAGATTGTTGGGCAATTGGTTCATGGTTATAACCAAGGTTAGGCGCGAAAAACGGGACAGTAAGAGAAGAGTCGACACTGTAGGTGCTCTGTCTGCTGCCTTGTGTCTTCCTTGAATAACACGATCTGCCGGGCTGGTTGGTTGCCATCCATATATATCAGCAGCGCGAACATAATCAGGAAGATGCAGATAAGCCACAGCGTTAAACTTCCAACTTTATTTGAAGGAGCTGAAACCCACACTTATATACACACATCAAGAAAATTCCCACCAGGGGGAATTATCAAAGTTACGTGATAGTTAGGGCGCGTGAACGAACTGAGAATTACACATTGTCCAGGACATCAAAAGGTAACAAGAGGAGTAGGATTGCTATAATCCACGCTATGCAATATTTTTTTAATGAAAAGCACAATTGACAGGAGAAAAAAGGAAAAAAATATAAAAACAGGGTTGTGGGCACGCCAACGACGAATGAAAAATGTAAAATATGGAAAAACAAAGTTGAGGGCGCGATTTTGCTAAAAACATGGGAAGGCGAGAAAACGGTAAAAAGATTAGAGACACTAAGGATGAGCGCCGACCATTAACACGGCTAGAACAAAAAAGCCACATCCTAAGTGCGCCTCTGAAATCCAGGTAAAATCATATAAAACAAGAGAGAACACTGATAGAATGGTTTTCGTGATGCCATCGATAGACATGGTTTGGTGGCCTTCCAAAATGAGTGTGGCGTATTTACGGTCTTTATTGAGTTGCTATGCGCTTACCTAAAAGCAATAGTAACTGAGTGGAACCGATCGAGATTCATTAAAAAGCAAGGTACATATATAGGCTCATGCATTGCCCTCATTTTGAGCGTTCTTTTTCTGGCTATGCACGACAGATCTCTGAAGGACAAGCTCGAGAGTTCAAGCGTTCTCAAAATTTTCCACTACGTTCTTGACTTCTTGGTTCTCTTAAATTGCGACGCTGAAGCATTTAAAACATACCAACTCAATTTCTCCACATTTTCTCGAATGCTACGTCACCTCTTGAAGTTACCCATGTATTCCCAGAACAAAATGCTATTTGGTTTCTAAAGTTACTGGCTTTTTTCGGAGAGAACCATGTGTGCTGGTTATTTGAACCAACAGCCGATAATCAAATCCTACACTACGAGTCAGCCCACTTAAAGCGGGTAAAAAGCAACATCGTGGAGTCAACGTTTATGACCGCACGCAAAAAATCTTGTGAACGCCAGCTTCAAGACACTTTTTCAAACCAAGTGTTGAGGTTGACGCAATCAGGGTACCCGCAATCTCTCCTTTCGTCTGTAGCAGAAAAAGTCCTGAATGGTATGAAGCATGAAAGTGAAGCCCCAGGTGATACGCGACAGTGGAATAAAAGGGTGCTGTTCTGTCGCACCTTCGCAAATATCACATAATCTAAAGAAAATTAATAGAAAACCAGGCGTTCACGTAGCTTTTCAGCCCCACTGCACCTGCCAAGCCTGTCTAACAAAGTTAACAACAAGGAAAAGAACAATGGCTGTACAACCAGGCACCGAGACACTTTTGGGCCTTGTGAGGAGGGCGTTGTATATTCTATTTCTTGAACTTGCGGTAAAGCTTACACAGGCCAGACAGGAGGATATTTAAATGTAAGTTTAATGGAACTAAGAAATATGCCGTGAATGTGACAGCAGAAAGGAATCCATCCATCGTTTTAGGAAAACAGACCTCCTGGAGAAACAAAAATCAACTCACGCGCCAAATCGTTGAAGCCGCCTACATTTCATGGCTTAGGGCAGGTTGCGTAAGCACCCCATCTATCTCATTATCCGAAAAACAAATTAGTTTTCTCTCTGGTTTTATCTGATTTTACCTGCATTTTAGAGGCACAGTTCACATGCTGCTTTTTCTTTGTAACCGCGTTAATTGTTGGCGCTCATCCTTCGTGCCGCTAATCCTTTTACCTTTTTCTCGCCATGCCATGTTTTTAGCAAAATCGCGTCCTCAAGTTTGTATTTCCATTCCTGCGTTTTTTTTTGTCATTCGAGTGCCCTCAAACCTGTTTGTCATTTCTTTTCCCAAAGGTCATTCGTGCTTTATATCATGGAAGTCATTGTCTAGAATGGTTTTTAGAAATGTTAGTTCTCTTGTTGTCTTTTGATGTCCAGGACGTATGATTCTCAGTTCGTTCCCGCCCCCGATTGTCACGTAACCTTGATAATCCCCCCCTCCCCCCCCCCTGGCGGGCGTTTCCCTGGTGTATATAACAGTGGGTTTCAGGTTCTTCAAATAAAGTTGGACGTTCAGTGCTCTGTGTTACCTGCATCTTCATCCTGATTGTGTTCCCGCTACTGATACATATGGATGTTGTGTTCCTGTCCCGGTTCTCGCACCGTTTCCTTGCGATAATATTGCGAGTTACGAACCCATTCTATAGTTCCCAGAACACCCCCTCGTTCTCCACCCAAGCCTGATGTCTATCCTTTATAATCTGCATCACCACACTGTAAACCACAGATGTCACTGTTATGAGACGATAGTTACTTACGTCTGCTTTGTCCCCCTTTCTCTTATATATCCTGTTCATTCTACTAAATCGCCATTCATAGGGGACTTTCTCATCCACTATCATTTTGTTCACTACTGTGGTGTCTTGTCTCGCTTCGTCCCCGTCTTTATTCGCGCTGTATCGCATTATGGAAAATTACCAACTAGCCCGATCTGCCACTCTTACTTGTATTAATGTTTGCTTAGATTTTGGTCCTAACTTCTTTATCAAATTACATACACTGTTTACATCTGCCAGCGCGCCCTCATGGCAACAAAAGTTACCCATGAAAGCAGTTATTTGCAAAAGTAAATGTTCTTGTTTTGCTTCATGGCAGTGAGAGTGAAATACACTTTTATGAAAGAATAAAACAATGTTTATTTTATTCACTGCGTGTTCTTATAAAAAAATTAGCATACGGCCCCTTGCCGTGCAAATAGGCCTCCTGTCGTGCAAATAAACTCTTCCGGGGCGGCACCCTACTAGCCATTGGTTGATTCCGCTTTCCGTCACGCGTTGACGTCTCGCCTTGTCGTCATTTTGACGTACCGCTCTACAACTTTAGAGCGAGTTCCGTAATTCGGGCCCTGATATCTTGCGCAGGCTGTCACACCGTCACAGTATCTCGCGCTCGAGTTCGGATCCATAAGTAAGGGAACATCACTGATCAGTGTTCCCTTCTGCGCCGTCGACGTGACGATGAAGCATCGCTGGGTCAGCTGGGCGTTCACACGGTTGTTGTAACCATGCAAACAGCGCTGCCAACCTTGGCATGAACGAGTTACAGAGAACAGGCAACCATGGAGTGCAAACGTCCGCCACGTGCTAAGATACGCTGTTTTGATTGGTCGCCCTCGGTGTCGTCATTCGTAGAGTGAAATGGGAATGGGAAGCTGCGCGAAAATAGAGTTGAGGGCAGCATTTTGTTTGCTTGTATTTTGAAATTTCTTCATTGAATAACTCCAGTTCCTATGCATCGATTTTCGTAATCCTTTTTGAGTCAGCATCTGTGTGACATAAAGAATCCATCTGAAGTGTAACCGGCATCCGTTCAAGCGGTGTTTCGCAGCCCCTTTAAGAGACGCCGCCATATTGAATCGCAACTGGCCTCTCTCAAGTACCGCGAAATGCTCGACTGGTAGCCCAGTGTAGCTCTCGCTGCAAATGGCCGTTCAAGTTAAAGCACTTTGAAGCGCGCCCAGGGCATGAGCGGCGCCGTTACAAAAGCTAGCGCCGCTGATCCCGTGTGATTCAATATGGCGGCGCCGCTGAAGTCTCCACCCCGGCGGCGCTGGCATCGAGGCACCCAACACGATCGCTAGCTGCCCTGGCTCAGTGTGTGCCTGCTTACTTGCCAGTCGGAATTTAACACGACACACCCTTTTTAATGTTTTCTGTGGTAATTCAGAACTGATTAAGCGGTTAACCTGTCACGAACTTTTCATGCAGGTGCACCTTCAACTCTGCCACACGTAGATACCCGGCTTCCTGCAATAATTAAAGCCTCCACATTGTATCGCTTTCGGTGATCAATTTGGGTGTAAACAAAAATAGTTGAGCATCTCTATTTAAGAGTTCAAAATTGACTCTTTGACTTCATTTAACGTTTGTTTTTAGAGTCGCTTTCTGCTCTTTATTGCAGATAATTCGGAACAGCGTTGTTCTACGCTGCCCAGCACTGTATGCATACAGTGCTGGGCATGAATTTCAATATTCATGAAGTTCAATGTAAATATGCCCCTCGCAACACGTTGCGGAATTGTCCTATTCACTTAGCCCGCTTTGGGCTAATTCAGCCTTTGAGCCGACGCGGTGGCTGAGTGGTTATGGAGCTCGGCTGCTGGCCCGAAAGACGCGGGTTCGATCCCGGCCGCAGCGGTCGAATTTCGATGGAGGCGAAATTCTAGAGGCCCGTGCACTGTGCGATGTCAGTGCACATTAAAGAACCCCAGGTGGTCGAAATTTCCGGAGCCCTTGAATACGGCGTCCATCATAGCCTGAGTCGCTTTTTGACGTTGAACCCCTATAAACAATAAACCATAATTCAGCCTTTGCATTTAGGTGTGGCAACAACAGCATTGTTCAGCTTCAGCAGCAAATTGTCTGCTACAACAAATTATTCAGTCATCACACTGCTTTTAGAAAGCGATCTTCTCAAAGAAGATGAAAGGCAGGATTGCAAGGGCTTTAGATAATAGACGTCTGTACAAAGTGTCTTGCATATGCATGACTTCTCTCTGTTAGGAAAATAAAAGAAAAGACTGCCCTTATTTAGTACCACTGAGCAGGACATGCAGAATACAGCTTTGCACGTAGAGTATCGTTGACATGCCCTTCGAAGGGCAAAAAAATCAGAGCAGTTTTGGGTGTCCACCAAAGCCTCTGCCCACGCCTTCGCTGTTCTTGCATCACATATAAACACTATATGCACAGGGCAAGCACAAAGACCAAAACACAAATCACTACGGCTCCATCAAAGTTCCACTCATCATAAATTAAATGAATATAAAGTGCACTTACAAAATGGTAAGCAGGGTGCTAACTAGCATTTGAAAGCATACTGCTGCAGTAGATGCATGTTGCATTTTTTTTCAGCATCGTTGCTTTGTTGCACACTATTCACCACGAAAGGTATACTAGGGGGCATTCATTACAGCCCAGAAACTGGAGTGCTGGGTCTCGAGACTCTGTTCATCACTTTGTATGCATATTTAGGTGCATTCCTTCAAAGGGAAAAGTGCTCTCAGTAAGGTTATTTGTACTTTTTTGCATTAATTGTGGCTAGCGGTGAGGATTACATCTTCACACTGATCGGTATACTGCCGCTCAGCCAAGCATGGCTGTGTGCTCATCTCCCGTTATCCAGGATGCCTAGCTCTAAAGCAAGTTATGTCAGCATGACTTGTCTAATGCAGCTAAAATGCCATTAAAGATGTCGCTGGTAGCAATCAACGCGGCAGCTGATGAGCTGTGAGGTGCTTTCTGCTATATTTTAGGAACACAAAATAACTTCAATGCACGACTGAATGGCTAGAGGATGCTAGCTATTCGCATAATTTAGAACCTACTTAATATTAATGTTTATTTCAGTATATTTTGCAGATATCATTCAATAATTTTTCTTACTTTGGTAAGTCCGTAGCTGCCTTATGGAGTAACTCCTTTCAAATGAATAAAGATCCACAAAACTAGCCTTGTATCAGTGTTCTCTATAAATGCTTGTATAAAGGAAGTCTGTGCAGTGTGTGTGGGGAAGTACTGTGATGTCACTATTTTGTAACTTGATTTTGTTGTCTGTTTCATGCGCTACAGTGCCCTTGTCAATTTTTTTATCTTTGTGGGAATAATTAAGGAAGTTCCAAATACTCTCTTAGTGCCAATGGTACACATTTCAAGTTTGAGGTGGCAATAATTGTCCAGTGCAGTGTGCTCAATTTCAGAAAATATTAGGTTTCCTTTATTATTAATGGTCGCGCAAAATACGTTCTTTGAGCTTTGACACAAAGCATACAAATGATGTATTCCAAGCTGTGCTGTGGACCGACATCAGAGCAAGTAGAATGGAAGTCCATGACTTTCATCCTTTTGGCACAATTTAAGAGCATGGTTGTAACTAGAAAGTGTGAAACGAGTTCCTGAATCAGGATTT
Organism: Amblyomma americanum; assembly: GCF_052857255.1. Taxonomy (NCBI): domain Eukaryota; kingdom Metazoa; phylum Arthropoda; class Arachnida; order Ixodida; family Ixodidae; genus Amblyomma; species Amblyomma americanum. The sequence goes on from NC_135499.1 coordinate 80,503,204, forward strand.
TCTGTCAGCCAAATGGAACGTTTCGTTACTGCTCCATGCTTTTGTCTTGATAATCTGGCAGATATTGCTTCATAGCGCATAGAACGCTGCATAGGATAGAATTGAGACATCGTACCAGCGTACAAAAACGCACAGACGAAGGAAGTACACACCACGGATGCCGGGTTATGGCGTGCGTGGAACAATGGCAGAGGGTAATATTTTCAGGTCATTTTCTTTTATGGCCGCTGTATTTGTGTTCTCTGAGTGTCTTCTGGGTTTCTGTGGAGTTTTTGTTTATTTTTGTTTATTTCAGTCGCCCATTTATATCTATGCTATTTTGCAGTCAAAAACCCAACCACCAAAATGGGACTTTCTTGGTTTTGGAGCAAAATGGACATTAAGGCTAATTTGACTCTTACTAGTACGATGGTGACCCCCAAATTTGACACTGGTCATTTCCAAATGTGGGCCACCCTATCCCTCCAATATTCCTGGTTTGTATTCGAACCAAAATCTATGTCCACTAATTTGACTATGGCCAACACGTGTTGATGACGATCCGCCAAATTTAGCCCGGCTCATTTCCAAAAATTTGGCCAGGCCAATCTAGTAATTTTAACTTCGCTGATACGCACCAAAAGCGATGTTCAACCATAGTTGAGCGTTTCCGACACAATGGCAACCTCCAAATTTGGCCCGGGCCATTGCCAAAATGCTATTGCTCGACTGTAGTGTACAACCGTTTTTGAAGCCCCTGCCTACTTTTTTGTGAACCCTGCTTGCTTCTTGTATTTTATTTATTAAAATCAGCACAGGCTACTTGGTTCAGCATAATATAAAATGGGTAGACGTTGAATGCACTGCGTACTTTATGCAATTCTTCACTTCCTGGAAAAGAATGTCATCGTGAGCAGGAGCTTTCTTCTCTTTTTTTTTTTCACGCAGCGTGAGAATATAGTTTTTGGTCTCCTTGTTTTATGTTGAATGAATAATGATAAAAAAATTACACGTTGAGTTTTCAAGCATGCTAGCAAATGTTTCAGAGCCTTTTAAGATGTTAAGACAACCAAGAATCATTGCATCAGACAGGACAAGTACAGCGTTGGTGGCCGCAACACAAAAATACTGAACAAAGAATGGAACAGTAAACAAGAACAAGTGCCGAACTGCCAATAGTATTTTATTTTCGGTGGTTCACAGGCATGTATATGCTGCTGAAGGAAACGATATATTATCGATGCTTGGGTAAAAACGGCAGCTTTTTATCAGACGGCAGTGAACACCGAGCTCATGCAGCCTAGGTAAAACTAGGCTATTGATTCTGATTTAGCAAAACCATATGCGTGACACTGTCCTTTCAGGATCTTCTTCAGGATCGAAACATTCAAGGAAGATCTTGGCTGCTTCGAAATTGCGAAATTATACGCCTTGCATTTTGCTTAGATTTTTGCCTTGCTCTCCCTGCATACTCATAGTCCTCGCATGTTTTATAGAAAGGTATCCAGGCAGTAGAACAAAAAAAGAACTTGATTATGACGACAGAATCCTTCAACACTAAGTCCATTGCAGACATCATGCCACACAGTGGCAGAATTCTCTCATTATTTTTGTGCCTCACTTTGTGCGTTCTCTTTTTTGCGGTTCTAGATGACAAGCGCTGTAGTCGCATCCGTAGGCAGTAACCAAAGCAACGCGTCGTCTCCAAATTCATCATAGGCCGCCGCGATGGCTCAGTGGTGATGGCACCTGCTGCTGACCAGAAGGACGCGGGCTCTATCCCGGCCGCTGCTGTCGAATTGCGATGAAGGCGAAATTCCAGAGGCCCGTGTACTGTGCGATGTCAGCACGTTAAAGAACCCAAGGTGGTCGAGATTTCCAGAGCCTGTGCCTTAACCACGGCGTCCCTCATATAGAATGAGTCTCTTTGGGACGTTAAACCACGATAAACTAAGCTAAATTATTTTTTCGTACCTGACTCGAGATGATTAGAAAAAATTTTATTTTCATATGTACACATGCCAAGGTTACCGGATACATTTGACATTCACAAGTTGACATGACGCTCAGCATGTAAGGCGAGCCAATTAGAGTGCCAAAACATCTTTGAATAACTAACAGGAATTTGTTGTGTGCGATTTAAAGCGGCGTGGCATGATTATTAACAGTGAGTGATACCGGAAAAATCTGACACGGAAAAAAAGGGGGGGGGGAATAAAGAAGAAGACCCTAGCGGCAGTTTGGTCTAAAGACCAGAACAAGACGTTCATTGTTAACAGAAATGAGTGGGCATGACCACTGCCGGAGAAACTCTTCCTCTCCCAAGAAAAAGAGTTCCTCTGACAAGAAACTGATCAGCTCCCTTCTAAGACGGCCAAGTATTGGCCACACAGCTCGGCGTCGAAACCCACCAGCGACCGCGGTGCATCGATTGCGCCATAAACTAAAAAGACCTGCAACAATTAACAGGCGAGCAAAACGGCCGCTGGGGAAGCGGCCGCGGGAGACAAAGCTCGAAATGCCCTGCCCACGGAATCCCGCATGAACGGCGCGCCAAAAGACACGTGCTACCATGCAGGTGACTGTAGCATGGCGATTAGATTCCGGAAGCGGGCAATTCGGACAGGTACTGGAGCGTAAAACGCCCCACCGCTCCAGCCGATCACAAGTAGGCAGCACTGCCCAACCAAGTTTCCACACAAAGTCACGTAGATGGTCTGGGAGAGGCGTCGATGTTATGCGCGCCCATTGAACGCGGCGCATCGGTGAGCGGCGAGCCGCCGGCACAACAGGCAACAACAGCGAGCCCATAATATTCACGACACGGTCTGTAAGGATGTTGACGTCAGGTGCTACTGCGCTTGCATGCCTGAAAAAGGCCACTGCCGTAGTATATATAGCGGTAGGCTTCTCTGATTGAGGACCATGATTAACTGGGGCCGAGGGATCCAAAAAGCGCAAGGAAGGGCCCAAAAAGTACCGCGCCAGGGTTCGCGCCGGAGACGCGTCCCCCAGCAGGATACGCAACATGCACTTCAATGCTAACAGTGAGGACGTGATGGTCAACGTTGGGAAGGCAAAACCACCTCTCTCACGTGGTTGTCCAAGAACAGCACGAGCCACAAGCTCGGTTCCGCCTGACCAAAAAAAAGAAAAAACTGTAGTCTGCACCCGCCTTATGACGCGCAGGGGTGGTTTAACAATGTGGCAAAGGTACCAAAAGGCACCCAGCACGACCGACTGAACCAGGTAGCGCCTCTCAAGCAGAGGAAGGTCAAAGGTCTGTGCCCTCTGCACACGAGCTGTAATACCCTCTACGACCGAAGACCACATACCATCCCATACTCCAGCACAGTCGTAGGTCACTCCTAAAATGCGCATCTGCTCACACCACTGCAAAGGTATTGTACTCGTTATACGTCTCTGAGGTGACCCTACAAAAAAGTAATGACTCTTGGAATAATTAAGAGCAGCCCCCGACAAGGAGGCGTACTCACGAAAAACTTTTAAAACTTCGAGCAGGCTGCGTTCATCAGCTAAGTATAGCGTGATGTCATCTGCATAAGCAGTGACGCGTACACTCTCACTGCCTGGCAATGCCAGACCGCTAATGAGAGAATGGTGATTGACTGCCAAAAGGAAAGGCTCTAATGCTAAGACAAACAAAAGAGGGGAGAGCGGACAACCTTGACGGACGCCGCGGCCAACATCAAATGCGGTACTTTCCCAGCCATCGAGGAACAGAGTGCTTGAAATATCTCTGTACATCTCTTTAATAAGTAGCACTAAAGAAGGTGGGAAACCGAAAGCATCCAGTGTACCGTAAATATACTCATGCTCTAGAAAGTCGAATGCCTTCTCTTGATCTAGAGAAACAAGAAGACCCTGTGCGCGCCGCCGTATAGTATACTCTAGGATATCTCTCGTTACAGAAGATAAACTATGTATTTCACGGCCCGGAATGGAGCAAACCTGGTGGCAGGAAATGAGGGACGGGAGAAGAGCCCGTAAACGGCGGACGAGTAATTTTGCTAATACTTTATAATCTGTATTTAGTAAGGTGATAGGGCGCCAATCTGCCGGACATGTCGAGAAAGAAGACTTTTTAGGGATCAGAACGATGCGGCCTCTTTTAAATGAATTAGGAAGGACATTCCGAGTGAAACAGATTTTTAACACTTCCGTGAAAATGGGGCCTACTATATGCCAGAATTGTAAATAGAACTCCACAGGAAGACCATCTGGCCCAGGCGTTGAGCCTCGTTTCATGGAATCTAACGCCTCCTTGATTTCATCTGTTGTTGGCGGAGCCATAAGGCCATCATGAAGTTCAGCCGCAACCTGCGGCAAGCCTGCAAAAAAAGGGTGTGCGGAAACGTCATCGCGATGAACCAAAAAGTGCGACTGAGCAATATCCCTGAAATGGACGAAAAACGCACTGAAATTCCTGCCAACTGGCTGGGCCACAGCACCGACGGAAGAGGTAAAAGCAGGGGCACCTTGAGCGCACAACAGCTCCTGGCGTGCAAACCGAAGCACCTCTGGATGAGAAGTTGGATTGCGCCGACAACGCCATGCGGCCGCTGTCAGAGAGGATGATCGTAAAAGACGCTGGAGACGCTCTGAAAGTTCCTCTTTCCATGCACACATAAGCGCCGATGGCGACGGGGTGCGCTGAGCTATACGGAGCTTCGCCGTCATAACACGAACCTCAGCTGAGACGCGAGCTCTAAGGGCTCGACCAGAAGCGGCGCAATGGTGACGCCACTGCTCCTTCAGACGATCCCAGTCACCAGGCACGGCCCCAACAACCGAAAACCGCAAGGCCCGCGTTAGTCTTTCTCTCGTGCTGGCATCGTGAAGGATGCGTACATCCAAACGCCATGGTCTGAAAGGAGACACTGCAGCCGCCGGAACCGTGAGCGACAGAAGAAAGGGGCGATGGTCTGATATGTGTACTGGTGAGGATGGCAGCGTAATTACATTAGCAGCACCCACTGTCCTCGAAAGGCCCGTCGGTACGTACGCCCTGTCTAGCCTGCTTGACGACAATCCGCGACGCCAAGTCCACACAAAGACGCCGCCATGCAGGAGCTCATAAGCATCTGTTAACAGAAACTGGTTGACTAGGCGGCGCAACTCGCGCGCATTCCAGCTTGGTCTACCTCTGCCAGGGCCCTGCACATCAGCGACCGTATCGAGCACGCAGTTGAAATCGCCCAACATCACAACGTTTCGTCCTCCAAGAAAATACACATCAAGATTTTTATAAAATGAGTTTACCAAATTAGAATGCGCAGGTGCGTAGATGCAAAGAAGTCTCAGACGAAGTGAGTTAAACGTGCAGTCGAACGCCAGCACGCGTCCAAGCGCATCGTAGGTAACATGATGGTCTCGCAGAAGCATTCGGTTCAGAACAAGAACGCCAACTCCGCTAGAACGCGTGATAGCGTACGAAAAGAAAGCATCGATACCAAACCTACGCTTAAATTCCAACACGTCACTGAGGCGAAAAAAATTAGTTTCTTGCAGGCAGAGGATATCGCAGCCCGATGAACGAGCGAAAGCGACCACCTCGGTCTGCTTCATAACATTGCGAAACCCTTGCACGTTAAGCGTGATGATGTTAAGTGTAGCCATTTTGGTAATGAAAAAAAAACAAAAAACAGCGAGTTGTGATGTCTAAGCAATACAATGCGCGCTACGAACGGCGCCAAACCATCTCACTTTTTCCGTAGAGTCGGACCAGAGGAGGCACGAGGCCTCCTTGCCCGACCAGAAGAGTTGTCCGAGTCCGTAGTCGACGTATGTGGACGCTTTAAGCTGGAGCTCAAAGCGACCATCTCAACATCCGAAGAGAGAGTACTAGAAGTGCTGGCGCTAATCCTCGATGCAGAAGAGGACGGCGACTGCACAGATTCCACGTCAGGAGATGGCCTTGGCTCCTGCCCAGGCGAAATATTTGTGCCGACACTAAACTGCGATGACGAAGGAGATGACGACGGCGGCCTCGGCTCCTGCCCAAGCACGATGATAGTCTCGTCGATGACGAGGTTGACTGAAGAAGCTGAGGACGACAAGCTGCTCTCGTCACCATCGGCCTCAGATACGCTGGCGTTGTCGCTCAAAACCGCAACGCTGGCTGCGGGCTGCCGCGCAGGCTGCGAGAGCGGCCTGTCCCCAGCATCAGAGACCTGCAGGGGCGCAATGGGCTCGGCCTCCGTAGCGGCAGGTACACTTGGAGAGACTGAGGCTGACATAGCAGGCACATTTAATGCCGGCTTGCGAGGTGCATCACTGGACGCATCAGCCGTAGGCACCGCTTCCTCCACCGATACATTCAGAGACGCCGAGGAACCACTCACAAAGCCGTTGGTGTCGGAAACGCCGCGTTCCTTGATGGCTTCATCGGCTGCCTGTGCAGCCGGTGGAGGTGCAGGTCGGGCCGCAGCCTCAGAGTACGAGGGCTTGATCGCGCATGCCACGGTAGCGTGTGGATCACCACAACGTCGACACGGCAGCACACAACCTTGGCCTTGGTGCCCAAAGACGCCGCAGCGGGCGCAGAACGGAGCCGTGCACTGTGCTCTGAAGTGTGATGTCGACCCACAACGTCGACAAACACGCTGCATGCCTTTGTAATCGCATGTCACGCGGTGGCCAGCGACCTTGATGTAGTTAGGCACGGGCGACTCGGGCTTCATTTCAATTCGGACATACCGCGTCCCGGTGGTGACAGTGGGACGCGACCCCATGATGCCGCGACTTATGTGCAGCACCTTGCCATAAGGAGAAAGAGCCTTGGCAAGGGCATCACTTGGTACTCGGGCGGGCAGAAAAAGAACAGTCACCTGAGTCACCTGGGGGCTCAGGGGAACGATGGGGACGCGTTCGTTGCTGATGATGAGGCAAGACGCATCAACGATTGCAGCCATGGCGGCTTCACTCTTTACGGTAACTTGGTAGTTGCGTCCACCGAAGTGCTGGACACATTAAACTTCTTCCAAACGAACTACGGAGGCTGTCGCATCGACGACATCCTCCGGACTAGCCCCCTCAGGGACGACGACATCAAAGGCAAGGGCCTTTGTAGGTGGCTGGCTCACCATGTTGAGGCGCCCGCCAGCCGAAGGGCACCGGAACAAAAGATCACTCTTGGTGGTCGAACACCGGCTACCGACGCAAGCCGGCGGCCGGAACGCACGCAGGAACACAGCAGGCCGAGCAGTCCGAGCAGGCCGAGAAGCGAGTAACTGCTTTCACCGCATAAACAGCGGCGAATAGAGCCATGTACCCTAACAGAGGGTTTTTTCAGAAATGTTTCGGGACATTTCCTATTTCTCATCGGCATATCTGATTATTGTTCGTTCCTTTTTATCGGAAGTCTCGTCTGTAAGTTTTATCCGTGTGGTGTGAGTGTGCAGTTGTGCGTGTTTGAAGTCTTCCAACTCGAGGCTGCTGAGGTCCACCGAAGTGCGAGCCCCTCACTTTGCAGCCACGTGTCTGGAGTAGACTTCGCGTGAAGCAGCGATGGTGTCGCTCACCGCCAGCTTCTTGAAGAGGCGCAAGTAGCGTCTGCTACAGAGCCTCTTCATTACTTTATCGTTGTTGGGGTCCCAAGAGCCGAGCGCTCCAACAACGATTGCCTCGACGCTGACCCGCTGGAACTTTCGCAGCAGGTATTGGCGCACGGGTTCGTACTTGGCGACCTTACTCTCCCGTGCCGCATCGAAGGCGGTTCTGCGATTGTCAAAGGGGCAAGTGACGTCGATGACGATCGCCGACTCCCCTCGCGCCAGAACGAGGTCTGGCCTGAGGTTAGTCGTTCCCACGGGACGGTTCTCGTGGGTGACTGTGAATCGCTTCCCAGCGGCCGCTTTCAGCCGGTTCACGATTTTATTGTGCCGGTCCGTGTAGGCAGCACTCTGACGCATGCAGTGGCAGAGCACGTGGGGTAGGGTTTCCTGGTTGTGCCCGCACGCTCTGCACCGCTGGTCGCTTGCACGTGCCCACGGCCTGGCCCCGTTGAGTGGCAGGAGGTTCAACCTTGCCCTGTGAAGGAAACGCCAGTCACAGAAACGGGTGAAAAGACCTGAACGCATGAAGTGAGAGCTGCTGGGATCGGCGGCGACGCACTCCATCACTTTCCCCTGGTTGGGTTTCTGTTGGAGAGAGTGATTTCGTGCGGCCGTGGCGATCGAGCGCAGCTTCTTCACGACCTTCGTTCGGTGCTTCGGCGCCAGAGTCACGTCGGCGCAGGTGATGTGGGGCCCATCTTCCCGCATTTCCCACGTGACCTCGAGACGCCGGGACGCCTTTCGCGCCTCCGTCCATACGGACTTGAGCTGCGAGGCCCGCGCCCTGAAGTCTCCCTCCGTCTCCCCGCTGAGGTAGGCTGCGACGTCCGCCTCGTTCACTTCTCGGCCCAGTCTCTTGGTGGTGATCTCGGTGACGGCTCGCTTCGCCAGGTCTCGAACCTCTGCGCCTGGAGAGGAAAGGAGTTTAAAAGCGCTGTCGATGCGGCAGATGTCGCTCAGCTCCGCTGCCAGGGGAATTCCCGCCGTGCCCGCTGCTGCGCTGCCGTAGATGTAGTCGTTGCTGGCGTTTGCTGGAAGGTAAAGAGTGCGTTTGATTAGCGGTCGCAGGGCTTCGTCGAGGCGCTCCCACTCTGCCTTCCCCAACAACCCGCACCGCATGGAGAAGTTGAGCGCTGGATATACGAATGTTTTGACAGCGTCCAACCTCTGGCACGGGGCGAGCATCGAGGTCAGCAGGCGGCGGCCTACGCCGATGGCGTCGTCGACGGTTGCGGTGTCCGGGAACACGCTGAATCTGACGGCGCGTCCTAGAAAAGATTGGGATTCAAAGTCGTTGATCGTCGGTATGGCCGTCCCGTTGATTTCGAAGACTGTCGGCCTGGTTCCGACGGGCGTCCGGCCGCTGAGGTGCAGGGTCTTGCATGTCCCGGGGTTGAGTTGAAGTCCCAACCTGGAAGAGAGGGCTGTTACTTTGTCGATCCGGGCTTGAAGTTCTTCCGGGCTGTTGGCCAGCGGGGTCAGGTCGTCGGCGTAGGCCAGGATGTTGTGTTGTCGCTCGTCTCCTTGAACTTCTCGTAGCACTGAATCGATGACCAGGTTGAAGAGTAGTCCGCTGAGTGGGCAGCCTTGGCGAATTCCGGCAGAGATGTCGATGGACTGCGTTGCTCCGTCCTTTGCCACGATGCGGGTGGTGTTGTTGCGGTACAGGTCGGCTACGATGGCGCAGAAGTCGTCTCCGGCGCCGGCTCCTCGCAGGGCGTCGACGATGGCGTTGTGGGCGACGGAGCCGAAGGCGTTGGCGAAGTCCAGGAACGCCACGCAGAACTCCCCACGGCCGGCCCGCGCTGCGTCAAGGCGCTCCTGCAGCACGAAGTTGTGCTCGAACACCCCGTCGTGCGGCAGGAACCCCTTTTGGCAGCGCGAGAGGGTCTCGTGCTCTACGAACCAACGCTGCAGCCTGGACGCTAGGCAGCCGGCGTACAGCTTCGCGATCGTCGAGCCGAGGGCGATGGGGCGCCAGTTGCCGATGTCTTGCTCCTCTCCCTTCTTGTGGATCAGTATCGTCCGGGACTCCTTCCATTCTTGGGGCACTCTCTTAAACTTGATGCAGGTGTTGAATACGGCGGTCAAGAACTTGGCTTTCGGGTCGGTGGCTTTCCAGTGTTGGTAGGTGATGCGGTCGTTCCCGGGGGCGCTGTTCTCACACTTGCGGAGCTTCCTGAGGACTTCTTCTTCTGTGAATGCTTCGAGGGGGAATTCCGCCGGTTCGATGCAGCTGGTCTTGTCTCGCAGGATGGTCGTGTCTACTTCCTTGGGTCCCCACGTGGCCGTGAAATGGTCTTGGATGTCTTGCAGCGGGACCGGGCAGAGCGAAGATTCGCCTTCCACGATCAGGCGTACCGCTCGGTGGCGATTCCTGCGGTAGAGTCTCTGAATCTGTTGAGCGTTTTCGGGGTTGACCGGTTGGCGCGGCTTACCTCCGGCCGGAGCCGTCGGCAGCTTTACCTCCCTCGCAACCTCCGCGATGGCCTCCTGCAAAACGGAAAGGAAGTCATCCCAACCCTTATCAGAAACAGGCTCCCGCAGCGAATGCCGGAGGCGCCTGGCGTGCTCGGCGAGAACTCCGTTGTCCTCGGTCAGGTTTGCCAGGGGGTCGGTGGTTGCTTCGTCCCCGGTGCCGTCGTTGTCGTCGTCAGTCCGTCTTGCCGCAGGGTCGGTGGCTTCCTCGTCTTCGTGGCCGCCGTCTTCCTCTTCTAGTTGCTGCGTCGGGCTCTCCTCTTCGTCTGCGGGAGTTGGGATCGGCGACTCTTCCCGGGCGAGTGCTTCGCTTTGCGTTGAGATGATGACGTCGGGCTCTATCGGTGACGGGGCGATGTCCGTTGCTGGTGCGGGGCTCGGTGGCTCGTCGGCTGCTTCGAAGATACCTAGAGAAAGAGAGTGCGTTAGTAACGGTGACGGTGTTCTTGGTGGAGGCGAGTCTGTGGGCTCCGTTTCCGGGAGGGAGTCTTCAGATGGCGTCGGCGAGCGGCGTGTCCTCGGGCGAGTTGCTGTTGACGGCCCGGGACGGGGCGGCAGAGCCTCGGAAGCCGCTTTCTTGCGGTGCCACATGTGGCGATTGTTCAATCCCTTTTTTGTGGTAAAAGACATTGCACACTCAGAGCACTTGTGGCGATGGTCCACAGGAGCGGTCTCCTCGAACCTCCCTCCAGCGAGGCATCCGTGCAGAGTCGGACGAAGGCCAATATCCTTCTCGCACAAGGTGCAGAAGTATATGACCCGGTCGACGCGCACGCCATGGTCGCTTTCCAGGTGTCGAAGGAGGGACTGCCGCCTGGACGTCCACGTGACCGGGGCATACGCGGTAGGGCATCCCTTCTCGGTGCATCGGAACGTGCGCGCTAGCGGAAAACACACCGTGAGCGTGCTTCCCTCGAGGCGCGGCTGCGATCCGGGTCGACTTGGGCTGGAGGTGGTGCTTGATGCTGGCGATGCCATCCTGTGGAAGCAAGAATGATAGAAGCCGTTCGGGCGTTTAGCTGCAAAGAGGGATGTCCCTCAGAGCGGCGACGCCGGTCCCGAACACGTGGCTTCCTTCCCCCCTAGTAGCAGGCAGTCCCCGGCGGCAGAGTAAGGAGGAGAGAAACAAGGGTGGTGGTTATAGATAGAAAGGGTTAGCAATCAAGCTGAGTGTTAGGCCAAGCTTGTCAGAACGTGCCTGCAGCGAGCGAGAGAGAAAGACGGGCAAATGGCGACACAAATTTGCAGAAAAGTGAGAGCCCCGCAGGCGAGCAAGCCACAAGAGAGAAAAAAAAAGTAGCCTGGGGGCACGCCACGAGAGGAAGAGAACAGAACTAGTGGGAGAGAGACTGCTAAATTACGTGCACACTTCTCGTCGCTACGACGAGCAAAAAGAGAAAACCTTAGAGGTAAAAAATAGAGAGATTTATCGTGCACACTTGCTCATGCAACAATTGGGCATGCAAGATGATCCGGCCAGACAGCAGGAACCGAGTCGCCAGGTGAGGGCCAAAGCTCGAAGAGAACCAACGTGCAGCGGGTCACCAGCAACCAAGTTAGGCCTAAGCCACCAGCAGCGTCTGAAAACAGAATCACAAAAAACACACAAAAACAGTAAAACAGGTCGCAGCACGAAAGACGGAATCGCAAGATGCAGCAAGGCGTGCCCCCAGCACTACACTTTGATCTTAGCCAAAAGGCCGAGAAGCGATGAAGGCGAAATTCCAGAGGCCCGATTACTGTGCGATGTCAGCACGTTAAAGAACCCAAGGTGGTCGAGATTTCCAGAGCCTGTGCCTTAACCACGGCGTCCCTCATATAGAATGAGTCTCTTTGGGACGTGAAACCACGATAAACTAAGCTAAATTAATCTTTTCGTATCTGACTCGAGATACGGAGACCCGGCAACTGTAAGTGGTAGTATCATGAGTTTGACCTCCACTGCTCGTTCGTAGTCTGTGCGCGCGTGCTCTTGCAGTTGCAGTTTACACCCAGCAGCTTTCGATTCGGTGCGGTTACCGATCACACAATTGCTTTTCTGACCCAGCGCAGAGCGATTGCTTCTATAGACACTCGACGTAGCTCGTCGCAATTCAGACCAACACAAAGCTTGCTGCTGCAATGCAGATGCAACGACGTCGCCTGTGACTCTTCCAGTAGCTGTCAACATGCTCGGAATAATCGTCCCATCCGTGTAAAAATTGGCCAAACCCCAACAGCTGCAGCGATTTGTGGCGAGTATGGCGTGCTTTGTGCATGGCCGTGCTCATGTTGCAGCAGAACTCAGAATTTTGTATGCACAATGCAGTCGCAGGCAGTACCATTCAGCATTACTGTTTTGATCACCATCACCTGCCCAACACCATCTACTGTGCCCAGCAGTCAGCAAGCCTCCCAACATCGAAGCCATTATCGCCGCTATGGGTTGCCCTATGCCCAGTACAGTTTGTTCAGTGCCCAACGTACCTCCCAACATTTTCTGCTCCCAGCATCAAATGCTGTCACGTGGACACCATCGTGTCCGACATCCATGGTAAAACAGCGCGGAAAAAACGCAAGGACGGAACAAACACGACGACACAAGCGCTGACTTTCAACTGGTGATTTATTACGCACGTGTGTACATATACTATTCCCGCCAAACACTACAATGAACAAAAAATATTCAAGAAACACTGCGTCATCACTGAACACATTAAATCTACCTTGCTGCAAATGCATGCTCCAAACATGTGATTTCTTGGTTAGCCAATGATAATGAGGGCTTGCTAATGCATGCTGCACCTCCCTTGTCAATATGATATGCCTCTACTAGTTCCCTTACTATCTGATCTTTATGTTTGAAGATGACGGATGTCTGATGAAGCAATGGGGCGCACGTGTGCTTAGGTTGCCTGCAGTGCAGCGCCAAATTCGAACTGGCTGCCCTGTCCAAAGAATTGTAATGCTCCCTCAGCCGTTCGTTAAGACATCGCCCAGTCTGGCCAACATACCACCCACCGCATGAAAGAGGGATCTTGTATACTACACCTTCGACGCACTCATCCCTCCTCTCTGTGTGTGCTGTGGTACAACCACCACCAATCGTCCTTTCTAGTAGGGACTCTCGCTTCCGCTGCACAGCTCGGCAAATGTTGCTTAATTTTCTGCGAGACGAAAATACATCAACTAGAAATATTCGCCCCACTTTCTTCAGACGGTGTGATAATGCATGGACATAAGGGATGACAGCAATCTTCCGGCGATTCGTGACCTCATCTTCCTGAGGAGCACGCTTATGCTCCGATTTGATTTTGGCCAACAGCCTTTCGCATAACCTGCCGATAGTTGCCTCAGGAAAACCAGCGTTCTTAAGCCTAGAAATCTGGCCTTGCACACCTTCCTCAATGATATGGACACACGACTTGTTGAGGGCGGCGCGAACACAAGACAGGGCGATGCCATCCTTTACCAGCTTAGAGTGCCCAGACTGGAAGCTGAGTAGGGGCTTGACGGAACGAGGCGAATACAGCCAGCAAATATGTCCGGGCTCAAGTCTCAGCTCCACATCCAAGAATTGTATCCTACGTTGGTTAACGGTCTCCGTGGTGAAAGCAAGCCCTTGACCATTTCTGACAAATGTGTTCACGACATCTTGCGTGCATCCTTCGTTTTCAACAAAAAGCACACGTGCGCCCCATTGCTTCATCAGACATCCGTCATCTTCAAACATAGAGATCAGATAGTAAGGGAACTAGTAGAGGCATATCGTATTGACAAGGGGGGTGCAGCATGCATTAGCAAGCCCTCATTATCATTGGCTAACCAAGAAATCACGTTTGGAGCATGCATTTGCAGCAAGGTAGATTTAATGTGTTCAGTGATGACGCAGTGTTTCTTGAATATTTTTTGTTCTTTCTAGTGTTTGGCGGGAATAGTATATGTACACACGTGCGTGATAAATCACCAGTTGAAAGTCAGCGCTTGTGTCGTCGTGTTTGTTCCGTCCTTGTGTTTTTTCCGCGCTGTTTTACCATGAATAACAGTAACCAACTTGTCAGCTTTCCGTACTTCTAAATGTCCGACATGCCCGGTAAGCCTCCCAACAGATGTCCGGTATTGCCAGCACGTTCCAGTATGATATTCTTTCTTCCCGCATGCCCGGTACTATCGCCATTTTCATTATGAATGCCAGCATAAATCATCCGGGTTTTTCCAGTAGGGACGACCAACGCGAGGAGAACAGCTGTTTAATGGCGCGCTACAATGTTTTATACAGTCAAGCCGGATGAATACCTGCGGTCGCGTTCCTTTTCCTCTTTGCCGTGGCTTATAATTGAGCACCAGCTTGCACTACGAGTGTGCAACGCAAGTTGAACCAAGTCACTGTAGTCACGCGCTCAATTTACTGTCGCTGTTCTGCATATCAGTGAGTACGAGTGAGCAAATGTCTATCGAAACGAGCGCGAAGTATTGCGTGAGCGAAGGTTTATGCAGCGATGAACAAAGCTTTACCGTTAAGAAGACAGCGGTAAGTGCATGTGCGGCAATTCTGTCTCGAAGTAAATTGCAGGGTTTAATGTCTCCAAGCAGTATGACCTCTTCTTCTTAAGGTCACGATCTACCTTCTGTCCTCTTAGACCTATAGCACCACATCAGTTCTCGCCGCACCGCCTGTGATGGGTTTTCTTATTGATCATCAGCCACGATAGACTAAAAGACGGCAGCATGATGGATATATGAACCGAACAGGGCAGGTAAAGTGGCGGAAAACACGTTTTTCAAGGTAGTTTCTCCAATATCGTGTTTCTGCCAGACAGAGAGACGGTTTATTGATAGGAAAAGCAGAGAGGTTGGCCTGAAAAATAAATATCTGGCCTGCTACTCAGCTCTGGGGGACGGGAAGAGGAGATAAAAGAAGGTCACGACGGGGGACGATGATGATGGGAGGAGGCAGATGAAAAACTAGTTTAAAAAAAAGGCACACTTTCTGACAATACAAACGCGAGACAAGGTCCGTGTCGCTCAAAACGCGTGAGAGCACTCGCGTTGCCTTTACAGTTCTAAAACTATCTGGCCAAGCGCCGAGGATCAAATCCTCAGAGAGGAGCGATGTGTCCATAGGCTTCAGAGCAGATGCGAGTATGAGTCTTTCACGTGCATACGCTGGACACGCCCCTAAAACATGACCTGTAGTCTCTAGCACGCCACATGTGGTACATTCCGGGGAATCCGCTTGTCCTATTAAGTGCAAGTATTTGCGCGTGAATGCCACGTTTCAACGTAGTCTATGGATAACGCATGCAATAGGGCGAGGTATTCCGCGAGGAACTGAAAAGGTCATCGTCGGATCTAGCCGTTTAAGGCGGATGTGGCGGGTGTCTGGCAGGGCCCGGTACCTAGCCGTCGCCCTCCTCATCAATTCCGAAAGGAGACAAGCTGTGTCCACTATAGAGAACGGTACAGCTGTACGCAGGCCACTGCTGAAGGCGCTCCTTGCTTCAGCGTCGGCGGTCTCATTTCCATCGAGTCAGCAGTGTCCGGGGATCCACTGAAACTCTATACGGTGGCCGTTTCCCTGAGCAAATGATACGAGACTAATGATATCAAGAGCCAGAGCTTGGTAGGCTGTGTGGCGTAGGAAGCATCCTAAAATGTGTAGCGCAGGTTTACAGTCGGTCAAAATGCACCACTCCTGAGGCGGTTCTCCGCAGATGTGGCGAATCGATTCCCGAAGGCCCACCAGCTCTGCAGCGGTTGAAGTAGACTTGTGTCCCAAAATGAATCTGCGGGTCGTCTGTTGTGCAGAGATTGCGAAAGCTGCTGTTGATGCATTTGGAGACGCAGATCCATCCGTGTAGACGTGCACACATTTGTGGTATTCTGACCAGATGTAGGCAAGTGCGAGTTGCTTCAGGCCGCTAACCGGCATCGCAGACTTCTTGATTATGCCAAGGACATGCAGGCAGACTGAATGCTGAGCCATTACCCATGGGGGCTGCAAGGAATGATGCGGCAGGGCGGTGTCTGATGGCAATTCGGAGCGATGGAAGCGCAGTGCGCGTGCAAAACTGCTGTCCGGTCGCTCATCAAAAATCTTCTTCAGCGGGTGACAGCGGTGCCCTGTAAGCGCACGTAAATATACACGAAGTGGTTCGTGTGACAGGTAGACCGATATTGGGCACGCACGAGATTCCTCAATCGTGCATTTGTTCGAGGCACAACGTGGTAATCCGAGGGATATCTTGAGCGCCTGTGCTTGGACACTCTCTAATGTCCGCAAGCAGGAAATACTCATGTTAGAGAGTACAGGAAGGCTGTAACGAATGTAGCCAATAAAGAGGGTATAGTAAAGTCGACGCAAGGAGCGCTCCGTTGGGCCCCATTTAATGCCCGCCACAAAGCGAAGCACATGAAAAAAAAGAGTGAGTCTTTTTCTTTAGCATGTTTATATGCCTCGACCATGACAGATCGCGGTCAATGATAATGCCAAAAAATCTGTGGTGAGAGGCGTATGGTATAGTAACCGTGAAGAGTTGCCGGGTAGTGGCAGACAGACTTGCGCCTGAATGCGACCACAGCACATTTTTCAGCTGCCAAGTGCAAACCTTGACGCCGTAGGTACCTTGAAGTAGATGACACGGCACGTTGTAATCTCGCACGCATTTGCGGACGTGTCGAACCCGACGCCCAGATGCAGATATCATCAGCATAGGCACTGATTTTCTGCCAGTTTCTTCGTTCAAGTATGCCTGCGCAGCTGATGTTTGAATTGATTTTGTTGAAGTTAATTTTCCTACCCACGCACCAAGAATCTGCAGCGCAATGAAGCAGCCGTAGCTTAAGGAATAGCATAACAATTTCATTTTAATTCTATTCCATTCGCCTTCCATCCTTGTACCTACAAATGCCGCAATAAACCCTACGCCGATCGTTCCACATGTGTCATTGGTTCAAGCCCGGCGATGGTGAAGGTATAGAGCGACGTTAATTAATGAAAAGAGCAAAACAAAAAAATAAACGGATTTCGATGGAAATGGTTGCGTAGTTATGGCCTTTTCGTCCTTATGGGTCTCGTGCGTTGCTGGTGGCGATGAGAAGGGCGGATGCGTGCATACGTTGGTAAGGCGGCCGGAGTGGGTATATCAACTTTACCCGCGGATAAAGCATTTCCGTGCCCATGCGCTGATATATTTAGGACGCCTCTGGGAAGAATTGGGCCTCGAATAGCGTGCATTTCTAGTGGGCAAGCTTTTCAAAAATGCAAAAAGAAAACTCCATCAGCTAAGCTACTGCTTAACACAACTAGAGTGAACTAGAAGAGTGAACTAGAGTGTACCAAACAAAAGCCTAAAAGTGAGGCAAATGAAGGGTAATTTCCGCTAGGATTACTGCGAAAGTTATCCTTCCCTAGGCGCCTTTTTAGAGGCGTCAGAACCCGCGCGCTGCGTAGCGTACTGGTTAGTGAACTCGCTTCAGATGCAGAAGACCATAGCTCCCCGCTGGACGAAGAATTTGTTTTTATTTTAATTTTAAATCACAGTTTGTTTTCATGCAAACAAGCCATGGCAGCAAAAAAAAAGCCAACCGAAAATGAATTTCGTGCAGCCTCGCCTTGCTGCTGCCGTAATAA
Organism: Amblyomma americanum; assembly: GCF_052857255.1. Taxonomy (NCBI): domain Eukaryota; kingdom Metazoa; phylum Arthropoda; class Arachnida; order Ixodida; family Ixodidae; genus Amblyomma; species Amblyomma americanum. The sequence goes on from NC_135499.1 coordinate 80,520,850, forward strand.
TAATAATAATTGGTTTTGGGGAAATTCAATGGCGCAGTATCTGTCTCATGTATCGTTGGACACCTGAACCGCGCCGTAAGGTAAGGGATAAAGGAGGGAGTGAAAGAAGAAAGGAACAAAGAGGTGCCGTAGTGGAGGGCTCCGGAATAATTTCGACCACCTGGGGATCTTTAACGTGCACTGACATCGCACAGCACACGGGCGCCTTAGCGTTTTGCCTCCATAAAAACGCAGCCACCATGGTCGGGTTCGAACCCGGGAACTCCGGATCAGTAGTCGAGCGCCCTAACCACTGAGCCACCACTGCTGTCAAAATATATAACTGCCGGAATGTCCGTGCCACGCATCGCCAATTTTGAATGCGCGTTTATAGCACACCCGACGTTATTCTCCAAGCTCCGATCTGTGCTTTTAGGAGATGAGTCAGACAAACTCTCTCTTCAAACAGTGCTGAAAATTGTTTCGCTCAACTTGACGTCTGCAAGCTGAACAAAGCGCGTCACGCAGACGTGCGCTGTCCCTGAACGAATTTTTTTATAATAAAAACAGGCAACAAAGAAAAATAACACCTCACAGCAGTTTCGTAGCGGCCTTATCATCGAGTGTCTTTGGTCTTGACTTAGCAGCAGGTTTGAAGTAACTAGCTTGCTGACTGCTGTTCTTGTATGTGTGGGTATTCTGAAATTCAGCATGACAAGCAAGTGCCAAAAATAGTAGACACCAGAAACTAGCAGCTGCGTTTTTATGGAGGAAAAACGCTAAGGCGCCCGTGTGCTGTGCGATGTCAGTGCACGTTAAAGATCCCCAGGTGGTCGAAAATATTCCGGAGCCCTCCACTACGGCACCTCCTTCTTCCCTTCTTCATTCACTCCCTCCCTTGTCCCGTCCCTTACGGCGCGGTTCGGGTGTCGAACGATAAATGAGACAGATACTGCGCCATTTCCTTTCCCCAAAAATCAATTATTATATTATTTATATTTTATTATTATTATTATTATTATTATTATTATTATTATTATTATTATTATTATTATTATTATTATTATTATTATTATTATTATTATTATTATTATTATTATTATTATGTCAGCGAAGTGAGAGTACTGTTTTCTTTCAGCTTGTGAAAGAGGGAAAGTAAAGCACAACTGGGCACAGCTCAGACTTGGCGGCAGCGCACTGCACATAATGCAGCGAACGTTGCGTTGACAAAGGTCCTACAGCCACCGGTTAGACATATGTCAGCCGGTGGATGCGCGAGCTGCATGAATGCGAAGCATGGACGGCTAGGCCATTGACAAAGTGGGCACACTTCGTTCTAGTAACTGTGGTAGTATGAGTGAACTCAGAAGTGCAATCAAGCCGTCTTACCTAACAGCAGTGCAGCGTATGCAAAAAGGATAGCTTTATTCAAAAACATGGGCGCAGTTATACACTAAAAAGCATGAAAAAAAAATGCAGAAATGAAGACATAAGAGCACCTTCGCACATCAGGCTATAATGAGAGTGTATACATGTGTGCAGTAGAAATGGAACAAAACGCGGCTAAATTAGATATTATTCATTATTTTGAACACGAAAATGTCAATAGGAGGCAAGGAAAAGGCTACTTTAAATCGGCTTGAACCCCGAAAACTCCAAAACTGCACCTTAAGAGGGGGAAGGAACCAAATTGTTGCGTTTCGCATGTTAATTTTCATATACTGGTTTGGTTTGCGAGGGTTTAACGTCGCGAAGCGACTCAGGCTATCAGGACATCATATATTGGCAAATATAGATAACTACGTGGTAATCAACTAGGTACCGGGTAAACAGACCATGGTTGTGGTCACGAAGAAATACAGAAACTGCAATAGCTGTTTGTTCAGTCGCTCGCATTCCGGCTCATCGGGAAGGCTAGTATGGTTAAGAGGCACAGGTTAATAAAACCGCAAAAAAGTCATTGCAGCTCTTTGTACATGTCACGTGAGCACTAAATTTACTTGATTACATATTACTTTGTTACTTGTTTACTTGTTAGTAAATTAAATTTACTAAATTCAAAGCTATTCCGCTTTAATTTTCTCGTTTCAAAAGCTCCAAGAAAGCAGATCACAATCACCTTGCCAGTGACTGTGCCAAGGGTAGGGGAAGTTTGGCGGCCGCCACACCCCAAATTTGCCTACCGTTTCAGGACAAATGTAATTTTAAGAAAAGGGGCACATGTACAACCCTCACCTACCATGTGACACTAGTTTTATGATTATGATGTGGCCTTTATATAAAAAGAAGGGGATCACATGCATTAGTGATATAGCTGTAGCTCTGCGACATAATGAATTTGTTGTCTTGAAACGTTTTAATGAATACCTCTGCCACCAAGAATTCTTTCTTCCTTTCCGGCGACCGACTCCCAATCATGGGGGGGGGGGGGGGGGCTGTTGTTGTGGCCTTTATTGCAATGTTTGTTTTTGTTATTTTGTTCTTGTTTTGCTTTTACGTTTAAAGTTTTCACTGCTTTTGCTTTGAACGCATGACACTGCTTTTGCTACGATTGAGTGACACTGCTATTGCTATATTTTTTGGGTTGTCTTTCTATTATAAGCTAGTACTTAGTGCAATCTTAACATAAGCTAGTGCTTTAAGCGCATTGTGGATAAGCCTTCTGCGTTTTGTTTTTAATCTTGCAATTAGACTTGTTACTGGGTTGTGAGCAATAGAGCGGTGGCACATGGTAAATGAGGGTTATAAATGGGTCCTTTTTCTTCCAATAAGCGGTTGGTTGTGTGAGCATGTGTTGTCTTTTTCTTTCTTGTGTTGTCTTCATTGCGACGCAGTTTTTTCAGTAATGCACCAACTCGCCCCACAGGCCGTCATTCTAATGTGGCAGCGCACGTCTGTGTGACGCACTCTGTGCAGCTCGCAGACGTCAAGCTGAATGAAACAATTCGCAGCACTGTTTGAAGGGCGTTTTAGTCTTACTCATTTGCTAAAAGCACAGATCGGAGTTTTGAGAGTAACATCGGGTGTGCTTGAAACAGCTTGCTTGCGTGCTGTGATCCTAGTCTTGAATGTGTGCTACGAAAGAAATAGATTACGTTGGTTTTTTTCTGTAATTCATGTTCAGATATTCTGGACAAGTGCATGTTTCAGCGGGAAGTGGTTTATGAACGCGATTTTTGGCAGATTATGACATTCCAGCAATAACACTCAACATATCCGCGGTGCCATGCTCGGGGCGGCTGTAATGTTTTTGCTAATATTGAAATGCACCCCATTAGTGTTCTGTGGCAGTCTGAACTACTCCGTGCCAGCGAAGGACAAAGTTTAAAGCTAGATTTTGGTACGCATAAGAATATTAACAGGGTCAGTCGTGATGTCATATCAATCTTCTGAAGCGACTGTCTTGAGAGCCTCCTTTGAAGAACGTTTGCATCTGTCCTTTGAGGCTGGGTTGTAATCTTTTTAAGCAATAAATTTTTCTATTTCACCAGCATAATAAAGTAGTTGCGTTATCGCAAGCAGCTTGCTTTTAAGATTCATCTTTTTCACAAGGCTATGAAAACGTGTAATAAATTGACCGCAAATAGCAAGATCAAAGGATGTCAAGGGGTATAAATTAGAGGGGGCATAAAAATAAAATAAATGACTCTCTCGGCGGAGTGGTACATCAGTTGCTTCTGGCAGTAAGGTGAGGCAGCAGTTGCTGGGTGTGGACGAATGGTGTTCAGCATCTCGATGGTACTGTATTTATAGTACGCCAGCGAACAACCTAGCTTAAAAACGGCGTCAAGGATTCGGGATCACGTGCAAGGCTCACGTGCTTTCCCTTTTGTCCCAAGACGCCTCCCGGAAACTCAACATCGCGAAAGAATTCCTTTTTTTTTGGAATTTTGCTTTACCTTCCGACGAAACCGGTTGTGCAAACCAAAGCATTGTCACTTTCTTTACAGCGGGGAGAGACCTATCCCTGGGGTAAACAGCGTGACGTCAAGGGGGAAAGGCCCGATGAGCAGAATCGTCAAGTTTTTCTTCTAAACTGGCTTTGAACGGGACGAGCACCTGCTACCCATCGATGTCAAAACGCGCATTCCAGCCGCCTGAGTCGAAGCGACAAATTCGGCTACGGGAAAAGCCAAATACCTATGTGTCCCCCTCATTCCCAGCCCATGTTCCTTCAGCTGGTTGCCGACGCCATTTATTATTCGCCATTTTTTTCTACTTTATTGCCGTGCTCCCTGTTTTCCTCTTTTTTTATTTTGGTGCGTCTCTGTCAGGAACTCTGTCACGCGCGTCAGTCCTATACTAGTACTGTCGAATGTGGGCGAGTAATTCTCACTATCCAAGCGGCTTTGCCTCCCCAAATCTCTCGCGGCGCACAGAAGATGGCAGCTGGTCGGCCCGACGATTAAGTATCGCTGTTTAGTTATTGCAGCGATAAACTCATCCCCATGGCATAAAGTGGAGATGTGCTGCTACCGGCGCATTTCGCGAGTGACTTTGGGAATTGGATCCTTTTAAAGACTTTGTATTTATTAACTTCGTTAACTTTCGATGTTTACAGCCTTCATTTTATAGTTCATTAATAGTGTTTTAAATAAACTTTATCACGGACATAATGTCCGCCTTGGCGCACAATCCACCTGCACGGACCACGACGATGCATCTTTTACGGCTTTTAAAAGAAAAATCTGTATAGATTAGAAAAAGAAAGCACGCGCTATTTGCTGCAGCCAACACGATATTAATGAACGTCCGTCACGTCTGCAGCTTGGCAGCGTTCATAACAAGGCACAAAACAAAGATAAAATTCAATATTCAAGCAAGAAATTTTGATAAGAGTATGATACAAGCAAGAACGCGAATTCAGCTTCTCATAACGATATGAAGGGTGAATGCTTACCCATGTATTCTCTCTAGTGAGGCTATATGTTTAGTTATTTTTTTGTTAAAATATTTCAGGAGTGAGATAATAACGAATTCTTCTCACAAGCGAGACACTATCGTAAATCGGATCGCAAACACTCACTGATAGCAGTGCATTGACAAGGAATCACCGTTCGAAGTCTTTACTTTATTGTTATGGTGTCGCCGCCGGCAACTAATACAGCAAACGGTTTCTTCACTTTTGCAGGAGCATAATAGTATGAATGCAAGCATGCAAATACTCAGAGAGTAGTCCTACCATCCTTCCGTTCCGCAACCAAGTGTGCTAACAACTACGCTACTTCCTGCCAACGCATATGTAGTTCTGCTTCTCTAGGACGCTGGAGAGTGCTTGCAGAAGGGCGTCGAATCAGATGGATGCCTCCCAAATGTCCTGCAGTATCTCCAGCCTTTAAGATTCACAAGCAATTGTGTATTTAATTAACATCTTAACCCCACATCAGTGACACAAGCAGCAACACCGCGCTAAAGGCTTTCGCCTCACCGCACTGTAGTTCAACAAAGTGCCCCTGAATTTTTTTTTTCTGGTTATAACGTAATAATTGTTTGCAGCCTGAGACTGTGATGCAGATGTTACATTTGCGCAGGTAAGAAGCGTATTACACTCCACGTATTCTGTATAGCAGCGTTGTGTCCATTTTCGGGAGGTTACGTTGCTGCATGTCCCAATTTTATCCACAGATTCCCTTGTGAAACTATGCTGCAAATGTACAAACTGCATGCAGTGGGAAAGCGAGACAGGCAACCATAGAGAGATATAAAGTCAGAACCCGACGCATGGCGTTGCAGCGCTTCTAATATTGTCGCAACACTGAAGTCAGTGTTGTGAATAACTGTCCGGCCCGATTACGATGTACAAGAGCTGTAGTACACAAAACATGGTGAGGACGGTTAGTTTTTTTTTTTATTTTGCTTCGGTCTAGTCTGGTTTGGTTTATTGGGTTTTAACGTCCCAAAGCGACTCAGGCTATAAGGGACGCCGTAGTGAAGGTCTCCGGAAATTTCGACCACCTGGGGTTCATGAACGTGCACTGACATCGCACATTACAAGGGCCTTTAGAATTTCGCCTCAATCGAAATTCGACCTCCGTGGCCGGGATCGAACCAGCGTCTTTCGGGCCAGCAGCCGAGCACCATAACCACTTAGCCACCGCGGCGACCCTTCGGGCTAGGATAATTTAACAAACAAGCGCAAACAATGGTACATGGATTTGTTTGATAACTACGTAACAGAACCAAGAAACAATCCTACTCATGCTCTGTGCAGTTTGTTGGGAGAGCAGTGGTGGTGGTTTCAATGTACAAGCGGGATTACCCTTACTGTGGTCTGTCGGCAATTGCTCCATCTGAGCCCCTTAATTTAAACAATGTGTTTCTAACCACTGTCCCGCAAAGCCATTGATGGCCGCTCAGTTCATGAACGCTGAGGGTACACGATGAGAGAGACGATGTCCAAGAGAACGTTCAGTCTCCTCAGATTGCACAGGAGTGTCTCACTACGGTCACAAAAAAAACCTGCAGTGCGCCGCTATTCGTGGTTTCACCAGTTGATGTTAGATACGCTAAGTTCTGGACACGAATTCCTGTATTTATTTATTTATATACTTATTTACCCAATACTGCAGACCTCTTGCTTGGGTGCAAGCAGGAAGGGCACTAAGATATAACATACAAGGGCAATAAGTCAGTAATAAAAGCATGCACGACAAATAAAACTGAAGAATATCTCTATGCAGTAACTAAAATACATCATCAAAGGCCTTCAGAAAGTCAACAGCGGATATCACTCTCTCAGGGAGAGCATTGCAGTCAGTAACCTTCTCGGAAAAAAAAAGAAAGAAAATTTATAACCGTTACTTTTCGCGAAATATAGCGCTGAACTATAGTCGTGCTGATGAGGAATTCGACGTGTTTCTGAAAACTGTACATGGCATTACGCCGATAAAAGAGCTGGTTCACTGATCCGCCACAAAGATAGGCGGCAGCAATTACACAACCAAGACGGCATCTTGCAACTAACTCCCCAAATGTTTGTTGAGATTGGCCTTTTGGACGCTTCCATAGCGTTCGCCCAAAAAATTCTTCTACAAGCATCTGACATCCCTGCATTCGGCGTCTTTTTTTTTATTTTTATACATATTAATTTGGCTTCTAATCACGAGCCTAAATCCAGGAGTTCACTAGGGTGGCACTTTGGGCTTTTTGTAATGCAGCGAAAAGATACGGAGCCGGTGAGACATGGCACACTGTATCACTGCGTCCTGCTTCTGCTGGGATGTATCACTTCTCTACCTTACAACTCGTCAAAACGAACCACGCGTTTTCACTCCACACAGCATCCCTATCGAACGGCCTCAACAAGCCCTTCAGCCATCTTGCCTTTTCCGTCCCCTCTTTCTCTTCTAACTGGGCGCCTTTCTCAATATCCTGCTACTGAACATGCGTTCCTCAGGCGCAGCGAAGGCTTCACGCCGCATTGATAGTTTTTTTCTCTCCCACAAAGCCCTACTTGCTCCTTCCTCCTCCTACAGTGTGTAATCCGAACAACGGTTAACCGCCCAACCCAACCCCGCAGCTGTGCGCCCTCCCGTCTGCCTGCGTGCGGCTATGCTAGGCAGGAAAGGGGAAAAGAAAAGAGAAAGAAGGAGTTCAGGGTGAAGGGGCCCGGGGTGGCAGTTTGCCGAACTAGACGGCCATGTCCCTGAAAGCTGGGCTTGGGAACTCATTCTATAGTTCCCCTAACACCCCCTCGTTCTCTACCCAAGCCTGCAGTCTATCCTTTATAATCTGCATCACCACCCTGTAAACCACAGATGTCACTGTTATGGGACGATAGTTACTTCCGTCTGCTTTGTCCCCCTTTCCCTTATATATCTTGTTCATTCTACTATATCGCCATTCATCGAGGACTTTCTCATCCACTATCATTTTGTTCACTACTTGTATTAATGTTTGCTTGGATTTTGGTCATAACTTCTTTATCAAATAACATACACTGTTTACATCTGCCAGCGCGCACTCATGGCAACCAAAGTTACCCACGAGAGCAGTTATTTGCAAAAGTGAATGTTCTTGTTTTGCTTCATGGCAGTGAGAGTGAAATACACTTTTATGAAAGAATAAAACAATGTTTATTTTATTCACTGCGTGTTCTTATAAAAAAATTAGCATACGGCCCCTTGCCGTGCAAATAGGCCTCCTGTCGTACAAATAAACTCTTCCGGGGCGGCACCCTACTAGCCATTGGTTGATTCCGCTTTCCGTCACGCGTTGACGTCTCGCCTTGTCGTCATTTTGACGTAACGCTCTACAACTTTAGAGCGAGTTCCGTAATTCGGGCCCTGATATCTCGCGCAGGCTGTCACACCGTCACAGTATCTCGTGCTCGAGTTCGGATCCATAAGTAAGGGAACATCACTGATCAGTGTTCCCTTCTGCGCCGTCGACGTGACGATGAAGCATCGCTGGGTCAGCTGGGCGTTCACATGGTTGTTGTAACCATGCAAGCAGCGCTGCCAACCTTGGCATGAACGAGTTACAGAGAACAGGCAACCATGGAGTGCAAACTTCCGCCACGTGCTAAGATACGCTGTTTTGATTGGTCGCCCTCGGTGTCGTTATTCGGAGAGTGAAATGGGAATGGGAAGCTGCGCGAAAATAGAGTTGAGGGCAGCATTTTGTTTGCTTGTATTTTGAAATTTCTTCATTGAATAAATCCCGTTCCTATGCATCGATTCTCGTAATTCTTTTTGAGTCAGCATCTGTGTGACATAAAGAATCCATCTGAAGTGTAACCGGCATCCGTTCAAGCGGTGTTTCGCGGCCCCTTTAAGCGACGCCGCCATATTGAATCGCAACTGGCCTCTCTCAAGTACCGCGAAATGCTCGACTGGTAGCCCAGTGTAGCTCTCGCTGCAAATGGCCGTTCAAGTTAAAGCACTTTGAAGCGCGCCCAGGGCATGAGCGGCGCCGTTACAAAAGCTAGCGCCGCTGATCCCGTGTGATTCAATATGGCGGCGCCGCTGAAGTCTCCACCCCGGCGGCGCTGGCATCGAGGCACCCAACACGATCGCTAGCTGCCCTGGCTCAGTGTGTGCCTGCTTACTTGCCAGTCGGAATTTAACACGACACACCCTTTTTAATGTTTTTTGTGGTAATTCAGAACTGATTAAGCGGTTAACCTGTCACGAACTTATCATGCAGGTGCACCTTCAACTCTGGCACACGTAGATACCCGGTTTCCTGTTCCTGCAATAATTAAAGCCTGCACATTGTATCGCTTTCGGTGACCAATTTGGGTGTACACAAAAATAGTTGAGCATCTCTATTTAAGAGTTCAAAATTGACTCTTTGACTTCATTTAACGTTTGTTTTTAGAGTCGCTTTCTGCTCTTTATTGTAGAGAATTCAGAACAGCGTTGTTCTCCGCTGCCCAGCACTGTATGCATACAGTGCTGGGCATGAATTTCAATATTCATGAAGTTCAATGTAAATATGCCCCTCGCAACACGTTGCGGAATTGTCCTATTCACTTAGCCCGCTTTGGGCTAATTCAGCCTTTGAGCCGCCGCGGTGGCTGAGTGGTGATGGAGCTCGGCTGCTGGCCCGAAAGACGCGGGCTCGATCCCGGCCGCAGCGGTCGAATTTCGATGGAGCCGAAATTCTAGAGGCCCGTGTACTGTGCGATGTCAGTGCACATTAAAGAACCCCAGGTGGTCGAAATTTCCGGAGCCCTTCACTACGGCGCCCCTCATAGCCTGAGTCGCTTGGGGACGTTGAACCCCCATAAACAATAATCCATAATTCAGCCTTTGTATTTAGGTGCGGCAACAACAGCATTGTTCGGCTTCAGCAGCAAATTGTCTGCTACAACAAATTATTCAGTCATCACACTGCTTTTAGAAAGCGATCTTCTCAAAGAAGATGAAAGGCAGGACTGCAAGGGCTTTAGAGGATAGACGTCTGTACAAAGTGTCTTGCATATGCATGACTTCTCTCTGTTAGGAAAATAAAAGAAAAGACTGCCCTTATTTAGTACCACTGAGCAGGACATGCAGAATACAGTTTTGCACGTAAAGTATCGTTGACATGCCCTTCGAAGGGCAAAAATATCAGAGCAGTTTTGGGTGTCCACCAAAGCCTCTGCCCACGCCTTCGCTGTTCTTGCATCACATATAAACACTATATGCACAGGGCAAGCACAAAGACCAAACCACAAATCACTACGGCTCCATCAAAGTTCCACTCATCATAAATTAAATGAATATAAACTGCACATACAAAATGGTAAGCAGGGTGCTAACTAGCATTTGAAAGCATACTGCTGCAGTAGATGCATGTTGCATTTTTTTTCAGCATCGTTGCTTTGTTGCACACTATTCACCACGAAAGGTATACTAGGGGGCATTCATTACAGCCCAGAAACTGGAGTGCTGGGTCTCGAGACTCTGTTCATCACTTTGTATGCATATTTAGGTGCATTCCTTCAAAGGGAAAAGTGCTCTCAGTAAGGTTATTTGTACTTTTTTGCATTAATTGTGGCTAGCGGTGAGGATTACATCTTCACACTGATCGGTATACTGCCGCTCAGCCAAGCATGGCTGTGTGCTCATCTCCCGTTAACCAGGATGCCTAGCTCTAAAGCAAGTTATGTCAGCATGACTTGTCTAATGCAGCTAAAATGCCATTAAAGATGTCGCTGGTAGCAATCAACGCGGCAGCTGATGAGCTGTCAGGTGCTTTCTGCTATATTTTAGGAACACGAAATAACTTCAATGCACGACTGAATGGCTAGAGGATGCTAGCTATTCGCATAATTTAGAACCTACTTAATATTGAAGTTTATTTCAGTATATTTTGCAGATATTATTCAATAATTTTTCTCACTTTGGTAAGTCCATAGCTGCCTTATGGAGTAACTCCTTTCAAATGAATAATGATCCACAAAACTAGCCTTGTATCAGTGTTCTCTATAAATGCTTGTATGAAGGAAGTCTGTGCAGTGTGTGTGGGGAAGTACTGTGATGTCACTACTTTGTAACTTGATTTTGTTGTCTGCTTCATGCGCTACAGTGCCCTTGTTAATCTTTTTATCTTTGTGGGAATAATTAAGGAAGTTCCAAATACTCTCTTAGTGCCAATGGTACACATTTCAAGTTTGAGGTGGCAATAATTGTCCAGTGCAGTGTGCTCAATTTCAGAAAATATTAGGTTTCCTTTATTATTAATGGTCGCGCAAAATACGTTCTTTGAGCTTTGACACAAAGTATACAAATGATGTATTCCAAGCTGTGCTGTGGACCGACATCAGAGCAAGTAGAATGGAAGTCCATGACTTTCATCCTTTTGGCACAATTTAAGAGCATGGTTGTAGCTAGAAAGTGTGAAACGAGTTCCTGAATCAGGATTTTCTGTCAGCCAAATGGAACGTTTCGTTACTGCTCCGGGCTTTTGTCTTGATAATCTGGCAGATATTGCTTCATAGCACATAGAACGCTGCATAGGATAGAATTATGAGACATCGTACCAGCGTACAAAAACGCACAGACGAAGGAAGTACACACCACTGACTCCGGGTTATGGCGTGCGTGGAACAATGGCAGAGGGTAATATTTTCAGGTCATTTTCTTTTATGGCCGCTGTATTTCTGTTCTCTGACTGTCTTCTGGGTTTCTGTGGAGTTTTTGTTTATTTTTGTTTATTTCAGTCGCCCATTTATAGCTATGCTATTTTGCAGTCAAAAACCCAACCACCAAAATGGGACTTTCTTGGTTTTGGAGCAAAATGGATATTAAGGCTAATTTGACTCTTACTAGTACGATAGTGACCCCCAAATTTGACACTGGTCATTTCCAAATGTGGGCCACTCTATCCCTCCAAAATTCCTGGTTTGTATTCGGACCAAAATCTATGTCCACTAATTTGACTATGGCCAACACGTGTTGATGGCGATCCGCCAAATTTAGCCCGGCTCATTTCCAAAAATTTGGCCAGGCCAATCTAGGAATTTTAACTTCGCTGATATGCACCAAAAGCGATGTTCAACCATAGTTGAGCGTTTCCGACCCAATGGCAACCTCCAAATTTGGCCCGGGCCATTGCCAAAATGCTATGGCTCGACTGTAGTGTACAACCGTTTTTGAAGCCCCTGCCTACTTTTTTGTGAACCCTGCTTGCTTCTTGTATTTTATTTATTAAAATCAGCACAGGCTACTTGGTTCAGCATAATATAAAAAGGGTAGACGTTGAATGCACTGTGTACTTTATGCAATTCTTCACTTCCTGGAAAAGAAAGTCATCGTGAGCAGAAGCTTTCTTCTCTTTTTTTTTCACGCAGCACGAGAATATAGTTTTTGGTCTCCTTGTTTTATTTTGAATGAATAAAGATAAAAAATTACACGTTGAGTTTTCAAGCATGCTAGCAAATGTTTCAGAGCCTTTTAAGATGTTAAGACAACCAAGAATCATTGCATCAGACAGGACAAGTACAGCGTTGGTGGCCGCAACACAAAAATACTGAACAAAGAATGGAACAGTAAACAAGAACAAGTGCCGAACTCCCAATAGTATTTTATTTTCTGTGGTTCGCAGGCTAGTATATGCTGCTGAAGGAAACGATATATTATCGATGCTTGGGTAAAAACGGCAGCTTTTTTTCAGACGGCAGTGGACACCGAGCTCGTGCAGCCTAGGTCGAACTAGGCGATTGATTCTGATTTAGCAAAACCATATGCGTGACACTGTCCTTTCAGGATCTTCTTCAGGATCGAAACATTCAAGGAAGATCTTGGCTGCTTCGAAATTGCGAAATTATATGCCCTGCATTTGCTTAGATTTTTGCCTTGCTCTCCCTGCATACTCATATTCTTGGCATGTTTTATGGAGAGGTATCCAGGCAGTAGAACAAAAAATGAACTTGATTATGACGACAGAAACCTTCAACACTAAGTTCATTGCAGACATCATGCCACAAAGTGGCAGAATTCTCTCATAATTTTTGTGCCTCACTTTGTGCGTTCTCATTTTTGCGGTTCTAGATGACAAGCGCTGTAGTCGCATCCGTAGGCAGTAACCAAAGCAAGGCGTCGTCTCCAAATTCATCATAGGCCGCCGGGGTGGCTCAGTGGTGATGGCACTCGGCTGCTGACCAGAAAGACGCGGGCTCTATCCCGGCCACTGCTGTCGAATTGCGATGAAGGCGAAATTCCAGAGGCCCGTTTACTGTGCGATGTCAGCACGTTAAAGAACCCAAGGTGGTCGAGATTTCCAGAGCCTGTGCCTTAACCACGGCGTCCCTCATATAGAATGAGTCTCTTTGGGACGTGAAACCACGATAAACTAAGCTAAATAATTTTTTCGTATCTTACTCGAGATACAGAGACACGGCAACTCTAAGTGGTAGTATCATGAGTTTGACCTCCACTGCTCGTTCGTAGTCTGTGCCCGCGTGCTCTTGCATATGCAGCTTACGCCCAGCAGCTTTCGATTCGGTGCGGTTACCGATCACACAATTGCTTTTCTGCCCCAGTGCAGAGCGATTGTTTCTATAGACACTCGACGTAGCTCGTCGCAATTCAGACCAACACAAAGCTTGCTGCTGCAATGCAGATGCAACGACGTCGCCTGTGACTCTTCCAGTAGCTGTCAACATGCTCGGAATAATCGTTCCATCCGTGTAAATGGGCCAAACCCCAACAGCTGCAGCGATTTGTGGCGAGTATGGCGTGCTTTGTGCATGGCCGTGCTTCTGTTGCAGAAGAACTCAGAATTTTGTATGCACAATGCAGTCGCAGGCAGTACCATTCAGCATTACTGTTTTGATCGCCATCACCTGCCCAACGCCATCTACTGTGCCCAGCAGTCAGCAAGCCTCCCAACATCGAAGCCATTATCGCCGCTATGGGTTGCCCCATGCCCAGTACAGTTAGTTCAGTGCCCAACGTACCTCCCAACATTTTCTGCTCCCAGCATCAAATGCTGTCACATGGACACCATCGTGTCCGACATGCCCGTATATCGGACATCGTGTCCCAACAGATGTCCGATATTGCCAGCACGTTCCAGTATGAAATTCTTTCTTCCCGCATGCTCGGTACTATCGCCGTTTCCATTATGAATGCCAGCATAAATCATGCGGGTTTTTCCAGTAGGGACGACCAACGCGAGGAGAACAGCTGTTTAAAGGCGCGCTACAATGTTTTATACAGTCAAGCCGGATGAATACCTGCGGTCGCGTTCCTTTTCCTCTTTGCCGTGGCTTATCAGTGAGCACCTGCTTGCACAACGAGTGTGCAACGCAAGTTGAACCAAGTCACTGTAGTCGCGCGCTCAATTTACTGTCGCTGTTCTGCATATCAGTCAGTACGAGTGAGCAAATGTCTATCGAAATGAGCGCGAAGTATTGCGTCAGCGAAGGTTTATGCAGCGATGAACACAGCTTTACCGTTAAGAAGACAGCGGTAAGTGCATGTGCGGCAATTCTGTCTCGAAGTAAATTGCAGGGTTTAATGTCTCCAAGCAGTATGACCTCTTCTTCTTAAGGTCACGATCTACCTTCTGTCCTCTTAGACCTATAGCACCACATCAGTTCTCGCCGCACCGCCTGTGATGGGTTTTCTTATTGATCGTCAGCCACGATAGTCTAAAAGACGGCAGCATGATGGATATATGAACCGAACAGGGCAGGTAAAGTGGCGGAAAACACGTTTTTCAAGGTAGTTTCTCCAATATCGTGTTTCTGCCAGAGAGAGAGGGGGTTTATTGATAGGAAAAGCAGAGAGGTTGGCCTGAAAAAATAAATATCTGGCCTGCTACTCTGCTCTGGGAAACGGGAAGAGGAGATAAAAGAAGGTCACGATGGGGGACGATGATGATGGGAGGAGGCAGATGAGAAACTACTTTAAAAAAAAAGGCACACTTTCTGACATTAGAAACGCGAGACATGGTCCATGTCGCTCAAAAAGCGTGAGGGCGCTCGCGTTGCCTTTACAGTTCTAAAACTATCTGGCCAAGCGCCGAGGAACAAATCCTCAGAGAGGAGCGATGTGTCCATAGGCTTCAGAGCAGATGCGAGTATGAGTCTTTCACGTGCATACGCTGGACACGCCACTAAAACATGATCTGTAGTCTCTAGCACGCCACATGTGGTACATTCCGGGGAGTCAGCTTGTCCTATTAAGTGCAAGTATTTGCGCGTGAATGGCACGTTTAAACGTAGTCTACGGATAACGCATGCAATAGGGCGAGGTATTCCGCGAGGAACTGAAAAGGTCATCGTCGGATCTAGCCGTTCAAGGCGGATGTGGCGGGTGTCTGTCAGGGCCCAGTACCTAGCCGTTGCCCTCCTCATTAATTCTGAAAGGAGACAAGTTGTGTCCACTATAGAGAACGGTACAGCTGTACGCAGGCCACTGCTGAAGGCGCTCCTTGCTTCAGCGTCGGCGGTCTCAATTCCATCGAGTCCGCAGTGTCCGGGGATCCACTGAAACACTATACGGTGGCCATTTCCCTGAGCAAATGATACGAGACTAATGATATCAAGAGCCAGAGCTTGGTAGGCTGTGCGGCGTAGGAAGCATCCTAAAATGTGTAGCGCAGGTTAACAGTCGGTCAAAATGCACCACTCCTGAGGCGGTTCTCCGCAGATGTGGCGAATCGATTCCCGAAGGCCCACAAGCTCTGCAGCGGTTGAAGTAGACTTGCGTCCCAAAATGAATCTGCGGGTCGTCTGTTGTGCAGGGATTGCGAAAGCTGCTGTTGATGCATTTGGAGACGCAGATCCATCCGTGTAGACGTGCACACATTTGTGGTATTCTGACCAGATGTAGGCAAGTGCGAGTTGCTTCAGTCCGCTAACCGGCATCGCAGACTTCTTGATTATGCTAAGGACATGCAGGCAGACTGAAGGCTGAGCCATTACCCATGGGGGCTGCAAGAAATGATGCGGCAGGGCGGTGTCTGATGGCAATTCGGAGCGATGGAAGCGCAGTGCGCGTGCAAAACTGCTGTCCGGTCGCTCATCAAAAATCTTCGTCAGCGGGTGACAGCGGTGCCGTGTAAGCGCACGTAAATATACACGAAGTGGTTCGTGTGACAGGTAGACCGATATTGGGCACGCACGAGATTCCTCAATCGTGCATTTGTTCGGGGCACAACGTGGTAATCCGAGGGATATCTTGAGCGCCTGTGCTTGGACACTCTCTAATGTCCGCAAGCAGGAAATACTCATGTTAGAGAGTACAGGAAGGCTGTAACGAATGTAGCCAATAAAGAGGGTATAGTAAAGTCGAAGCAAAGAGCACTCCGTTGGGCCCCATTTAATGCCTGCCACAAAGCGAAGCACATGGAAAAAAAGAGTGAGTCTTTTTCTTTAGCATGTTTATATGCCTCGACCATGACAGATCGCGGTCAATGATAATGCCAAAAAATCTGTGGTGAGAGACGTATGGTATTGCAACCTTGAAGAGTTACCGGGTAGTGGCAGACAGACTTGCGCCTGAATGCGACCACAGCACGTTTTTCAGCTGCCAAGTGCAAACCCTGACGCCGTAGGAACCTTGAAGTAGATGACACGGCACGTTGTAATCTCGCACGGCACGCATTTGCGGACGTGTCGAACCCGACGCCCAGATGCAGATATCATCAGCATAGGCACTGATTTTCTGCCAGTTTCTTCGTTCAAGTATGCCTGCGCAGCTGATCTTTGAATTGATTTTGTTGAAGTTAATTTTCCTACTCACGCACCAAGAATCTGCAGCGTAATGAAGCAGCCGTAGCTTAAGGAATAGCATAACAATTTCAATTTAATTCTATTCCACATGCCTTCCTTTCTTGTACCTACAAATGCCGAAATAAACCCTACGCCGAGCGTTCCACCTGTGTCATTGGTTCAAGCCCGGTGATGGTGAAGGTATAGAGCGACGTCAATTAATGAAAAGAGCAAAACAAAAAAATTAACGGATTTCGATGGAAATGGTTGCGTAGTTATGGCCTTTTCGTCCTTATGGGTCTCGTGCGTTGCTGGTGGCGAAGAGAAGGGCGGATGCGTGCACACGTTGGGAAAGCGGCCGGAGTGAGTATATCAACTTTACCCGCGGATAAAGCTTTTCCGTGCCCATGCGCTGATATATTTAGGACGCCTCTGGGAAGAAGTGGGCCTCGAATAGCGTGCATTTCTAGTAGGCAAGCTTTTCAAAAAATGCAAAAAAAACTCCATCAGCTAAGCTACTTCAAAACACAACTAGAGTGAACTAGAAGAGTGAACTAGAGTGTGCCAAACAAAAGCCTAAAAGTGAGGCAAAAGAAGGGTAATTTCTGCTAGGATTACTGCGAACGTTATCCTTCCCTAGGTGCCTTTTTAGAGGCGGCAGAACCCGAGCGCTGCGTAGCGTACTGGTTAGTGAACTCGCTTCAGATGCGGAAGACTAGAGTTCCCCGCTGGACGAAGAGTTTGTTTTATTTTATTTTTAAATCACAGTTTGTTTTCGTGCAAACAAGCCGTGGTAGCAAAAAAAAAAGCGAACCGAAACTGAAGTTCGTGCAGCCTCGCCTTGCTGCTACCGTAATAATAATAATAATTGGTTTTGGGGAAAGGCAATGGAGCAGTATCTGTCTCATATATTGTTGGACACCTGAACCGCGCCGTAAGGTAAGAAATAAAGGAGGGAGTGAAACAAGAATGGAAGAAAGAGGTTCCGTAGTGGAGTGCTCCGGAATAATTTCGACCACCTGGGGATCTTTAACGTGCACTGTCATAGCACAGCACACGGGCGCCTTAGCGTTTTGCCTCCATAAAAACGCAGCCACCATGGTCGGGTTCGAACCCGGGAACTCCGGATCAGTAGTCGAGCGCCCTAACCACTGAGCCACCGCTGCTGTCAAAATATATAACTACAGGAATGTCCGTACCACGCATCGCCAATTTTGAATGTGCGTTTATAGCACACCCGACGTTACTCTCCAAGCTCCGATCTGTGCTTTTAGCAGATGAGTCAGACAAACTCTCTCTTCAAACAGTGCTGGAAATTGTTTCGCTCAACTTGACGTCTGCAAGCTGCACAGAGCACGTCATGCAGACGTGCGCTGTCCCTGAATGAATTTTTTATAATAAAAACAGGCAACAAAGAAAAATAACACCTCACAGCAGTTTCGGAGCGGCCTTATCATCGAGTGACTTTGGTCTTGGCTCAGCCGCAATTTTGAAATAACTAGCTTGCTGACTGCGGTTCTTGTATGTGTGGGTATTCTGAAATTCAGCATGACAAGCAAGTGCCAAAAAGAGTAGAAACCAGAAACTATAAGCGGCGTTTTTATGGAGGAAAACCGCTAAGGCACCCGTGTGCTGTGCGATGTCAGTGCACGTTATAGATCCCCAGGTGGTCGTAATTATTCCGGAGCCCTCCACTACGGTACCTCCTTCTTCCCTTCTTCTTTCACTCCCTCCATTGTCCCTTCTCTTACGGCACGGTTCGGGTGTCCAACGATATATGAGACAGATACTGCGCCATTTCCTTTCCCCCCAAAATCAATTATTATTATTGTTATTATTATTATTATTATTATTATTATTATTATTATTATTATTATTATTATTATTATTATTATTATTATTATTATTATTATTATTATTATTATTATTATTATTATTATTATTATTATTATTATTATTATGTCTGCGAAGTGACAGTACTGTTTTCTTTCAGCTTGTGAAAGAGGGAAAGTAAAGCACAACTGGGCACAGCTCAGACTTGGCGGCAGCGCACTGCACATAATGCAGCGAACGTTGCGTTGACAAAGGTCCTACAGCCACCGGTTAGACATATGTCAGCCGGTGGATGCGCGAGCTGCCTGATTGCGAAGCATGGACGGCTAGGTCATTGACAAAGTGGGCACACTTCGTTCTAGTAACTGTGGTAGTATGAGTGAACTCAGAAGTGCAATCAAGCCGTCTTACCTAACTGCAGTGCAGCGTATGCAAAAAGGATAGCTTTATTCAAAAACATGGGCGCAGTTATACACTAAAAAGCATGAAAAAAAATGCAGAAATGAAGACATAAGAGCAGCTTCGCACATCAGGCTATAATGAGAGTGTATACATGTGTGCAGTAGAAATGGAACAAAACGCGGCTAAAGTAAATATTATTCATTATTTTCAACACGAAAATGTCAATAGCAGGCAAGGAAAAGGCTACTTTAAATCGGCTTGAGCCCCGAAAACTCCAAAACTGCACCTTCAAAGGGGGAAGGGCCCCGCCGTGGTGGCTCAGTGGTTAGGGCGCTCGACTACTGATCCGGAGTTTCCGGGTTCGAACCCGACCGCGGCGGCTGCGTTTTTATGGAGGAAAAACGCTAAGGCGCCCGTGTGCTGTGCGATGTCAGTGCACGTTAAAGATCCCCAGGTGGTCGAAATTATTCCGGAGCCCTCCACTACGGCACCTATTCTTCCTTTCTTTCACTCCCTCCTTTATCCCTTCCCTTAGGGCGCGGTTCAGGTGTCCAAAGATATATGAGACAGATGCTGCGCCATTTCCTCTCCCCAAAAAACCAATTCATATTATTATTATTATTAAAGGGGGAAGGAACAAAATTGTTGCGTTTCGCATGTTAATTCTCATATATTGATTTGGTTTGTGAGGGTTTAACGTCGCGAAGCGACTCAGGCTATCAGGACATCATATATTGGTAAATATAGATAACTACGTGGTAATCAACTAGGTACCGGGTAAACAGAACATGGTTGTGGTCACGAAGAAATACAGAAACTGCAATAGCTGTTTGTTCAGTCGCTCCCATTCCGGCTCATCGGGAAGGCTAGTATGGTTAAGAGGCACAGGTTAATAAAACCGCAAAGAAGTCGTTGCAGCTCTTTGTACATGTCACGTGAGCACTAAATTTACTTGTTTACATGTTACTTTGTTACTTGTTTACATGTTAGTAAATTAAATTTACTAAATTTAAAGCTATTCCGCTTTAATTTTCTCGTTTAAAAAGCTCCAAGAAAGCACACCACAATCACCTTGCCAGTGACGGTGCCAAGGGTAGGGGAAGTTTGGCGGCCGCTACACCCCAAATTTGCCTACCGTTTCAGGACAAATGTAATTGGAAGAAAAGGGGCACAAGTACAACCCTCACCTACCATGTGACGCTAGTTTTATGATTGTGATGTGGCCTTTATATAAAAAGAAGGGGATCACATGCATTTGCGATATAGCTGTAGCTCTGCGACATAATGAATTTGCTATCTTGAAACGTTTTAATGAATACCTCTGCCACCAAGAATTCTTTCTTCCTTTCCGGCGACCGACTCCCAATCATGGGGGGGGGGGGCTGGTGTTGTGGCCTCTATTGTAATGTTGGTTTTTTGTTATTTTGTTTTTTTTTTGCTTTTACGTTTAAGGTTTTGACTGCTTTTGCTTTGAACGCATGACACTGCTTTTGCTACGATTGAGTGACACTGCTATTGCTATATTGTTTGGGTTGTCTTTCTGTTATAAGCTAGTGCTTTGTGCAATCTTAACATAAGCTAGGGCTTTAAGCGCATTGTGGATAAGCCTTCTGCGTTTTGTTTTTAATCTTGCAATTATACTTGTTACTGGGTTGTGAGCAATAGAACGGTGGCACATGGTAAATGAGGGTTATAAATGCGCCCCTTTTCTTCCAATAAGCGGTTGGTAGTGTGAGCATGTGTTGTCTTTTTCTTTCTTGTGTTGTCTCCATTGCGACGCAGTTTTTTCAGTCATGCACCAACTCGCCCCACAGGCCGTCATTCTAATGTGACAGCGCACGTCTGTGTGACGCACTCTGTGCAGCTCGTAGACGTCAAGCTGAATGAAACAATTCGCAGCACTGTTTGAAGGGCGTGTTAGTCTTACTCATTTGCTAAAAGCACAGATCGGAGTTTTGAGAGTAACGTCGGGTGTGCTTGAAACAGCTTGCTTGCGTTCTGTGATCCTAGTCTTGAATGTGTGCTACGAAAGAAATAGATTACGTTGGTTTTTTCTGTAATTCATGTTCAGATATTCTGGACAAGTGCATGTTTCAGCGGGAAGTGGTTTATGAACGCTATTTTTTGCAGATCATGACATTCCAGCATAACACTCAACATATCCGCGGTACCATGCTCGGGGCGGCTGTAATGTTTTTGCTAATTTTGAAATGCACACCATTAGTGTTCCGTGGCAGTCTGAACTACTCCGTGCCAGCGCAGGACAAAGTTTAAAGCTAGATTTTGGTACGCATAAGAAGATTAGGCTATTCCGATTTTTATGTTATAAACAGAATCTTACAATATTCTATTGTTGCCTGGGAGATATGTTTAGAAGCGCACCCTATAGATTTCCAATGGCAGGCTTAAGTAGTTGGTGCCAGCCCAGGACAAACTTTCATATCTAGATTTGTTTGCGCATCGGAAGGGTAGACCATTTTAACCAAGATGTTTATATAAGTGCCCTACAGGATTTCAGAGCTGCCTCAAAATTAAAAACCATACCCAAGATAGCATCGGTCGTGTTGTTGCCCTTTTTCGTTCAGGATCATAAAAACAGCCCATGTGGATTAGGCGATGAATGGTGCATTGCAATCTAGTCTCACAGTAGCTGACCTACCGCCATGTCATTCTAAGGCGTTTCTCACTCTCTTGTCGCCTTCGTTACAGACGAAGGCAAGGATTGAAGAAGGCATCATCCACTCACCCTATCCCGACTGCCAAGTGCCTTCTGTCTCACTGTACGCACTCCTCGCTGGACGGATGCAGAGAAACAGCGATAAGACGGCCATAGTGAGCTCTTCAAATGTGCCTAGCAATCGTGTTTCATATTCATATGCTGTTTTGTCTGATGTTCCTCACTTCATTCTTACGTCATTAGCCTTGAAATTAACTGTCGTGCTTGTACCATTAATTTTCACATAGTCCCCTGAATGCATTTGGCTTGCTTAATTTTTTCATGAATAGGACAAGTTGTCGGGCTAGTTGGTGGTGATCCATTCTTAGTTTTTTCATGTTCGCCCTCACAGGAAATTTAAATTACAGAGTCCCAGGAAAGCAGGTCGCCCGAATATTCCCCACGCAAGTTCTCTGTACGTTGCTTCGAGAGTGAAACCGTACGAACCGTTGAGCTTAGAGTTAAGTATGGTTGACACATTAGGTATACTTAAAACGCCATTAGCAAGAAGGAGCCTGAGATTCTTAGGATCGCACAATCGCTTGTGAAATCTCTTTATACGGCACAGGAGCTAAGTGCTGTTCGGTAGAACCGCGAATCTGAATGGCCTGCACGTATGATGCTTTGTAGGCCGATAATAGAAGCGGAATTAGGTACGAGTGGCGTTGACGCTACTTAGTGTTCATGAAACAGGCGCAATTTACTATCAGGCATGAAACTCAACGCGAACTGACACCAGGGGAATGCTACTGCGCCAGAGCCATCTCAGCTGTCTTTCCTTTAATTGCTGTACACAGGCCTTTAAAGTTCAGGTGTTGAAATTTTGAGCTGATTGCGTCTACTTGCGCCATTCTATTAAAGCTGCTACATGAACATCTTCAATGTGACTACGTCTGCTCCTGGATAAAGGCCTCTCCCAATAGCTCTCCAATTAAGCCTAAACAGTGCCATTTGCGGCCAGCCTCTCACCGAAAACTTATTCTCATCCACCCACCTTGATTTGTGCCGCCCGCTGTTACGCTTTCCTTCTCTTGGTGTCCAATCTGTTACCCTTAACCTCCGCCGGTTATCTTGCCTTCGCAGTACATGCCATGCGCAAGGCTCTTTCTTCCTCTTGATTTCGACTAGGATGTCATTAACCCACATTTCAATGAATTACTGTGCCCTCTTCCTGTCCGTTAACGTTACAAATATGATTTTCTTTTCTAGAACGCGCTGCATAGTCCGAAATTTATGTTGAACTCTTTTCGTTAGCCTTCCCGTTTCTGCCCCATAGGTAAGTACCGGCAAGATGCAGCTGTTATATCTTTTTTCTTCGGGGATATTTTTATACTCTCATTTATTACCTGGTAAAGAAGTGCCCATTGCGCCCCATTTCATTTTTATTCACCTAATTATTTTACTCTCGTGATCCGGGTCAGCAGTCACTACCTGGCCTAAACAGACATATCCCCTTACCATTTCCAGCACCTCGCTACCAATTGTGCGCTGTTTGGTCCTTGCGAGACTGCTGAACATTACTTTCCTTTTCTGCATGTAAATTTTTAGACCCATCGTTCTGTTCTGCCTAAATCATTGATCATGCTTTGGAGCTCATCTCTTGAGTTACATCGCAAGGCAGTGTCATCAGCGAATGAGATTACTTAGGTATTCTCTATTACTGTTATCCACAAATATTCCCAATCCAGACCTCTGAATACCTTGCGAAAGAGGCGGTTAATAGCATTGGCGAGATCGTGCTTCCCTGCATGGCACCCTTTTTTACTAGAATTTTATTGCTCTCTTTATGTAGGACTGTGGTGGCTGTACACCGGTTAAAGATATCTTCCAATATTCTCACATTAGGCTCTTCTACACAGACCTTCTACAGATAATGCGTGCACATGTGCAGGTATTATCGCGAGCTTGTGTGAGTGCCGGGCGTCATCCGCTACAGGAGCTTAAATTATGCTGCGGTGCGAGGAAACCGAGTCTCTTCGTCGCAAGAACTCTAAAAGAAAGCACCGAAGGGCATCGGGAGCTTACAGTGAAGCAGAACCCATCAGCTGAGAAAATTAGCTGTGCTCTTCCCGACGGTGACCACGCATATGCCGACAATACGTTTCGTCGTGAGCGGTGCGACCATGTTGGACTTGGATAAACCTGGGCTCTGCCGTGAAATTCTGACGGCGTGGTCTCTCTCGTGCTGCAGCAGTATAATTAACTGTAACGAACCAGAGCGGCAGCTCTCATCCCGGAACAATCGCTATCAATAGCGGTCAGCTTATTCACTCTGGCACTTCCTGTTCTTCATGTGGAGAACATTAGAGAATGCTAACATCGCAACACAGGAGAGAAGTCAAGAGTAATTTTTTAAATGTTGGGGGCTTTATTTAATTTAAAAAAATAAACTAGCATGAAAGTAATCTTCAAAAAACATTCCAAATCGGCCGTTCTCAACATTAATTGAAACTTTTCACAGAAAAATGCGCACCAATATTGGCAATACAAAATATCGCTCATTTTCGTTTTTAAACACAACGTGCATTTGGACGCAAAAAAGTGCGGTGACGTTGCTCAGACGGCTCTCTAGAAGCCTGCGAGAACCAGATCTCCGTGTAGCGCTGTAGCGTTTTGTAAACCGTGGCACTGTTTTTTAAATCGTCCAAACGCCCTGTATAATCACAATTTGTAGTATTTTTCAGGGTCGGGTTCCTACAAGAAAACTGCAGGAAGCTGCTCCTAATTGTATTTTCGCCTCCTACAGAGCCTGCTCCAGAATCTTCTTGGTTTTTCTCAGTGCTGAAAACGATATCTAGCCAAATGTGATTTGGCTCAGCTGTCAGCCCAGTGCCGCTACACGAGGTCTTTTTTACACCGCGTAGGTTTTCGTATCACTGGAGTCAACTGAATGTCGGGGATTCAAACTAGGGTTTGAAATTCCTTGAAAACATGAACTCGCGTCCCCAGAGTGCGCGCAGCCTTCATGCTATTATGTGGGCAACAAGACTTTACAAGTAGGTAAACGCTGTAAGTCAAAGAATACAATACTGCAAGTGTTTTTTTTCATTTATTTGCCGGCTGTAGCAGCATGACACGACCGCCATGAAGCCAACTTTTATTTTGCTGGCTTTGGCGTTTTCTCTTTAGGCTTCGGAGTCCAAATGCATAGCAGGCGCCATTTCAGCAGAAAAATAGCGGCCCCTCCTTCACCACCATTTATAATCGTATTGCGACCCTGCCATACGACAGTTAATCTCTAAGCCTCATGCAAGCTTTAGAAATATTCGCGAATAAAAGCATAACTCCATCAAGACCAAATGTCATTCGGGGTTTCGAATGTCGGAAAACTCAAATGTCTCAATGCAGCCGTTGAGCACGGACATAAGATGTTGGACAGGGCGGTAATTCAGAGCAACGCGAAACCAGGTAGCACGCTAGCATGCTGCATAACGTTCTTTTTTTAATCAAATTCTAATGTACCATGCAGCGTAAAATCAGACATTTGTTTATTTAATTTATTTTATTATAATTTAGTCATTTATTGTTATTTTCTTTTATTTATTAGAGAAAAATAAATATTCTACAGTGCCTGTAGACAGTGGAACATGTGCTCGTTTAAATCACGTTCCGTTCAGTTTTTCTTTTTTGCACATGAACGCGCATGATCTCGTCCGCTGATGTTGGATGCAAATGTAGAACAAAAGGCAAATATCGAGCAAAAAATAGTCAAAGGCAATTTTTTCCACCAATTTTTCATGACCTCACGGTCGCACTCTTTTCACCTGTTAGCAAAGGGGGCCACACGCTGCCATTCGAAAGACTACCTGACTGACTGGTAAGGACCGCGGGCCGACGCAATTGACTGGAGGTCATACTTTTGCAGGCCATTGACCGCTTCGTCGCTTCGTTCTTGTTATGAACGAGTCTAAACTCTCCAACCTGGACGCCACTTTTGGACTCCTGTGGGCACCTGCCAATGGCAACGGTTCCATACTGCTCATTAGGTTTCGAAACGCATCTCACACGAGCTTGATGGGAGAGGTAGCGCCAGGTGCATGCAACAGTGCAGTTGGCAATATGGCAGTGACCCCACAGTTTGGGATGGTCGAAAGAGCTGTCGCTATAATAAATGGGGCGAGCATTTCAGCAAACGACAGTTCCATTACTTCCTGATTATTTATTTTCTTGTGAAGCATAGTATGCGACAACTGTACCGAAGTTGAATTTCAGCGCGAAAACAGCAAAGTCTGACATAATCTGATCGGTTGAAAAGGGCTTACATGTGAAGATGTGTCAATATAGGCAGATAAGCTGATAGAATGAAGTGGTACGCTAAGCCTCCTGGTACAGTGAACAGACAATTTATTTGAGTTGAACCGGAGGCACACTTTTCAGCAGTTATCCGCAGGCCTATTTTGCTAGAACACAATAGAAAATAAAATCGAATTGGAGCCAATGAACATGGCGCCACGATGTCAGTGATGAAACCGCATGGTTCTGTAGCCTGACGGGTTCTGTACCAGTGCATTCGAACGCAACTAAAGCTGAGAAATGCTGAGATGTGACTCGGTTTGCCGACAGCTGTGCCAGGAGAAGGCAGTGTCTCACGGCGAGCTGCTGCGTCGCTTCCGCTGCATCACAGCCGGCCTGCAGTCTATGGGCCTGGGCAGGGGAGACCGCGTCTACGCTCGCTTCAGCAGCGCCACCGTCGACGGCCTCGCCGCCCTGTGTGGCGTCATGTTCTCGGGAGCCACACTGATCCTCGCCGGAGAATCCAGCGAAGGTGACTGCTCTGCAGCTTCTACGAAACTGAGATCCGCTCGGCGCTCCATGTGGCGAATGCACAGGGACGAGTACAGATATCAATACACTTGTCTGGAGCCTCTGAGAGCGTCTGAGTGGCGGAGTGCGTCAGCTATAGTGCATGAAATACGTTGCCTCTCAAGTAGTGCGGAGTACTCTCGCTTTCAGTTGGGCATCGGACTGGTCGCCCGCTGTTATGCGTTGCACTAGCTGCAGAGACACTCTTTCAACGTCAGAAAGATGCAGCCACGCATCATGCGTGCCGACTGCATCGTGACGTAGCTGCAAAACACTGGAGGAGACACTAAAGCTTCAACTTAAGGGTTTGACGCGATAGCGGTAATGCGTTAAAGTTCGTGTATGCGGAACGGAACATTCACTTTCAGAGAATGGGACATTTACTTTCAGAGATCGCTTGGAGTCGTCATACCCCTCCTGGCCCAGTGGCACAGTAGTTAAGCGACGCGCCACCGCCCTCGAAGGTGGCTGCTTGAAAGACAGCCACCGGCGGGGCTTGTGAGAAGCAGGTGTGTCTTGCCGAGCAACCTATTCCCGAGTAACCTGCCACTGTGATCAGTGTGCTTACATTCAGGCGGGCAGGTTGTGAGGACGTCACAAGGTCACGTCACCTAGGTGGTGCACTTGCCACCTGAACGGCTCACCTAGGTTGCCTTTCCCGGGATTATTCGGTCACGCCAAACACAATGATGGAGACGACACCGAGTTTCTGCTTAGCAGGAACCGTTACGCTATGGCGTTAATAGGCCTTGGCATTGTCTCCCCATGGTAACAAAAAATGGTCGTGTCTCCTCGCTAAGAGTATAGTGTCCGCTCTAAATGCATTGAAGGAGAGCCGTAGTGTATGGAAGTAGTCGTAGTTGGGTACTGGCCGTGTCCTCCGCCTTGTGGACAGTGGGGACAGGACCCCGCTGTCCACAAGGCGGAGGACACGGCGAGTACCCAACCACGAATACTTCCATACACTACGGCTTTCCTGCCCACCAGGTGGACTGGGCGCCGCCGTCCTCTTCTTGCGTTCACAGAGCGGGAAAGTGCGCATATTAGCCCTTCTGGCTTTTGTGGCTTCCGGAACTGTTGTTCTAAACCACTTTGTTAAGAACAGCGCGCTAACCTTCCCTCCCCCTTTCAGTGCTTTAGGTGCCGCAGCATCCAGCCGGTTATCTGTTAATGCGAAAGCATTACAGCTGTGATCACAAAAAAAAAACCCTGCCGATGTCCGAAATGAAATTCGCTCTTTGGCTGAGAGAGGTCACATGATCTTGTACGGTCACCACTTCCTGCCGATCGGGTTGCGAGCAACCTAATTTCTAGAATCGGAATCAAAATTTAGAAAAAAACATGAGCGATTTCGAAACAAAAAGCGAACCAGTTCCCACATGCTAAAAGACATAAGGAAGAATAACACGGAAAAGATCGAGCAGGCTTTAAAGAAGGGCGGTAGGCTAAAATGGGTCAAGAGGTAGTTAGGCATTTTCAAAAATCACTTGTACCCCCAGGACACAAAGAGGGCAGTCATAATAAAATTTTCTATGATTTTTTATTGTTCACTAAAATTTTTTTTGGTTTCATTAGAAGGGAGTAAAGAAACGAAGCTAAGACAGGCAAAAGGTGTTCCCACACCTTACAAACCTGCCCTCCCGGAAAATTACCACTAAACAAGCGTAACTACCAGATAGTATATGTAGTACAACAATGAAACCACAAGTTTTGCATTTACAGAAAAAGATGCAAATAGAACAACAGCCGATGAAAATTAGCAAGATGCGTTGAAACAAACAAAACTTCGACACACATCACAGGATACAAGAACCCAAAAGAGTCAGGGAAAAAGGCGGCCTTTGGTTTTTAAAAAGTAAAATTAGCTACACAGCTTACCTGAAAATTCACGCATCATCAGCGTGCATTTCTTCAGTGTAATTTTATATTGAATCCTTTTCTTTTCGCTGCGATGAGAACTATCTCAAAACATCAATTTTCGCAACATTTGACCAAAGCTACTTTTATCGCTTGGAAGCTAATTTTATTACAGCAACAATTTTCGTCGAATTTGACCCTTTTGGTCAGGAGCCACAAGAAAACCTACGAAACACACACCTAACCTAACAAACACTAGTGGCAGTCTACTGAAACAGAGTTGTAGAATGAACGCAGCGAATTTCTTTTCACAGAACGTTTTTTGCCCAATCGGGCGTAAAGAGCGGTGCAACAAAAAGAAAAACAAAAACAAATAATAACTAAATGACAATATACCATGTTTTGCCTCATTAAAGAAAGCAATAAATGCTGGTCTTAATTATACCAGTGTGACGGCTATAGCCGTGATAGAAGCTGTAGCAGTACTATGCGACATTTATTCAGCCAAGATATACAGGATGAGCGTATTCTGATTAGGAACTCATAAAAAGGGCACCAACCGCAAGGCTTCCTTTCAGGATGTTTAAAAAATACCAATAGAAAAAAACCGCCCGAACTAAAATACTGACCTGAGGCGTTACTGTCACAATCGTATTAACAAACAGAACGACGGCTTGCTATAATGCTGTTTTGTCTTTAAATAACTGCTACGACGTTGAATGATCTTCCACCGAATGTGTGCGAACTTGTCTATACACATTATTGACAAGTAATGTGATAAATTTAAAAAAATGAAAGGAAAGCAAGAAGGGAGAACCAGTAGAAGAAAAAACACAGAAGTTAAAAATCGATGTGCCTCCACCACTCTAAAGTAGCCACCGACCAAAACAAACACTGTCGTTCCCAGTTTGTTCTTCAATTTATAGGTAGCGTCACATTTACGTTTTCCACAGCATGAGCCTTTCCATCGTGATTGTCAGCAGATGGCCGGGCATTTTATTTCTCAGTTGCCCCGATTGTCCTTATGTAATGCAGAAAGAAACTACATCATTGAAGACAAGCAAGCAAGGACTACATAAAAACTAGTTCTGCCATATGCACCATTCAAGCAACGCAGTTCCTCAATGAATGAGCAACCATGTTTTTTTAATGAACCAACCAAAGGAGCACTCGCTAACACCATAGGTCGCTGCCGCATGTGTTGTTATTTATCGTTGGCGGTTATAACTATGATAGCTCCAGCAGCGCTGTACGTTACTCTGATGTGCTGTTTTGTCCTCGTGCTGTTTTTCCCTTGTGCTGTTTTGTTGCTGAGCCGTTTTTTTCCTGTGCTTTTTCGTCGCTGAGTTGTTTTCTGTGCGCTGTTTTGACGCATGCTGTTCTTTCGTGTCCCCTTTATAGCGCTTTGTTTTTCCTCAGAAATATTACGCACTCAGTTTTGCTGACGTTTGAAAGAAGCGCGTTCGTTTAACACGAGCGAGAAATCTTTTCACCGGGAGTTTACCGCCTGTTGTAGAGCTTGAAGGTACACTCCAGTTAAAAACACATTAGTGTCATGGACGTTTATATTTGCGTCAGCTGCATGGGGATTATTGGTTTGGTTTTTTTTATAGGGGGTTTAACGTCCCAAAGCAACTCAGGCTATGAGAGACGCCGTAGTGAAGGGCTCCGGAAATTTCGACTACCTGGGGTTCTTTAACGTGCACTGACATCGCACAGTACAAGGGCCTCTAGAATTTCGCCTCCATTCGGCCGCCGCGGCTGGGATCGAACCCGCGCGTCTTTCGGGCCGGCAGCCGAGTGCCATAACCACTCAGCTACCGCGGCGGCTATGCATGGGGATTATTGAGTATGCCATTTATGTATATTAGAAAAAAAGAGTGGGCCAAAAATGGAGCTCTGCCGCACATCTGTTGCTATATATCTTATGTCGGAGTCCAAGCTTTGGTGTACCTTAGTGTCCTATTGCGAATGTGTGAGATGTTTTCGTGTCGGACGGTTTCAGTGCGTGCGCTTGCACGGCCCGTTGAGCGGGCGTCTATGCGGCAAGGAGGTAGGCCTACAGTCACATTTGCCGCGCTGATTCTCGTATGCCCGCCCCCAGCGGCGATAGAGATAACCGCACGCTATCACGTGGGGTAACCACGTGGGGCTCCGACTCTATTCTCATTTTTACTTTTCATGTCCAAGCTTCAAGGTTACTGCCGGACGCTCCCCTGACTTTTTATGCGAAAGCATTACTAGTCCCACTACTAAAATAGCGGTGTACTCGCGCGCGCGTGTGTGTGTGTGTGTGTGTGTGTGTGTGTGTGTGTGTGTGTGTGTGTGTGTGTGTGTGTGTGTGTGTGTGTGTGTGTGTGTGTGTGTGTGTGTGTGTGTGTGTGTGTGTGTGTGTGTGTGTGTGTGTGTGTGTGTGTGTGTGTGTGTGTGTGTGTGTGTGTGTGTGTGTGTGTGTGTGTGTGTGTGTGTGTGGGTGCGTGCGTGCGTGTGTGTGTGTGTGTGTGTGTGTGTGTGTGTGTGTGTGTGTGTGTGTGTGTGTGTGTGTGTGTGTGTGTGTGTGTGTGTGTGTGTGTGTGTGTGTGTGTGTGTGTGTGTGTGTGTGTGTGTGTGTGTGTGTGTGTGTGTGTGTGTGTGTGTGTGTGTGTGTGTGTGTGTGTGTGTGTGTGTGTGTGTGTGTGTGTGTGTGTGTGTGTGTGTGTGTGTGTGTGTGTGTGTGTGTGTGTGTGTGTGTGTGTGTGTGTGTGTGTGTGTGTGTGACGCACAGAGCGTGCCGAGCCCCGCCTTTTCAGTCAGTCGTATTCGTCTAAGAGCGATTTTAGTTTCGTTGCCTGGTGGCCGCCAGCTTGCTTTGCTGGTGGCACCCAATGTGAGCCAAACCAAAAAGTCCGCACCGGAGCCTCTCGGCGCTATATTGGGCTGTGCGTACTACGTTGGCGCAGCGGCTGCAGCGCTGTTCATGCGAATGGTGCCCGGCAGGGTGGCGTTCTGCGATGTTCCTGAACTGAAAATGAGGCTGGTTTTGTGTAAGGGAGCCATCACATGACATTATTCGAGCAAGATGTCAGTGCTGATTGGCGGAGGCGGCTGCAGCTGAACGGCGGTGCTCCGCTTTCTACCGAGTTGTCTATCTTTTATCATTTCTGGGGCACATATTTCGAGCTATGAAGAGTAACTCTAATTGTAGCTGTGGACACAACCACACAGCGAAGGAACCGCATGCGTAGCTACCTATCCCGCGGACAGGTGTACTGTTGCTCACCGCGGTACATCTCCATCGCGCACTGATCATCGCGCAGTGCGGCCTGTTCTGTGCATATATGTCCGGATGGTGCCGCTCACTACTTAAAATGTACTACCCTGATATCACATAAAAATTGCGTGCAAGGCAGGCTACGTCACCCGTGTATTGCTCACTGTTGTTTATAAGGTTTCTCGTTTCATCACGATGGACGTAAAACCAGACGTCCTGCTTTTTACCTCCTGGGATATGCCATAGCACTAGTATGCTGATTGCCTTGTCCACCATACAGTATTGAATATGCGCTGACGGGAATTCTTGCATCCCGTCTTGATCTAAGTCGGTGATCGCGCTGAGCAGTAACCGTAGAAAGTCTCCCATTAAAGGGCCAACGTGAAAAACGAGCTTTGGTATCATGCTCAACAATTCTGGACAAAAGCATTTTTTAGCGGGAAACCTTTTATGAACACAATTTTTTTATATATTGCAAGATTTCACTATAAAAATCTATATATCCGCAGATAACCCGATGTCAGTCTTACTTTTTCTTGTTAACGTTTTTGCTATCGTCAAAAGAGTTTCCATTTAGTTTTCTATGGAAGTCTTAACTGTTAGATGCGATCAACGGAAACACTTTAAAAAAAATTCCTAGATATCAGAGCAGTGCACCTTTACCTGCAATATTTTCTTAGCAGTGTCATACAAGTTTCTAATTTTCAAAACTTTTCTCTGAGAATTTGGACATGTGGGTGCCGAAGTTAGGTTACGAACGTTTCAGTGTACTGTGGGAACGATCACTTGTGCTGAGATGTTGCCTGGTTTTATTTTCGTGTATACAGAGTTTTTGCTGCAAGCACTGCACGGTTCTTCTGGTTTAATTCCCTTTTTCCAGTTGGCTGATCATACACACATGCTCTGGCAGTCGTCGAATTGGTAGATACCGGTAAGGAGCGGAAAGAAATTTGCAGTGCCCATATTGTGCCCATGTTGCTATGGCATAGTTAGCGTTTTCGGCCCTGTCCACATTGTGTCTTGGTGCGGCACCGCGGTCGTGCCCCTGAAGACCATGAAAAATTTAAGAAGGAAGGAAGCTAAATTTACCATTGCTGCTACGACATGGTCTGAGTAATTTTGTGGTAACGAAAACAATTCGTTAAGCAGTGCGCGACGCGATAAAAGGGTAAAGTTCAAATCCCTGTGCTTGTATTGCAGATTCAACATCGGTACCTGACTTTCTACTGCGCGCCTGCTTTCCACGAAATGGGTTGAATATATTCGAGAGTTCAGAACTAGTACGAAGACTTTCCCGTTTATGCAAAACCTCTATTGGCAATAATTCCAGCTCGGCAGTAACAGAATGTCCCAAAAAAACAGGTCGCAACCGCATTGGCCATGTCGTTACATGCTTCCCGCATGCGTTCTCGGCGAAGCGCTTCTGATTTTTCTGATTATTTTTGCACTCCCCGATCAAGCAGTGCTGTTCGAACGACCTTCTCACCAAGAGCACCATCGTTAAAAAAGCAAATGCTATAACCGGCAAAGGGTTGACGAAAAATGCGCGCGACCCCACTGCTCAACCCGCCGGGGTGGCTCAGTGGGTATGGCGCTCGGCTACAGATCCGGAGTACCCGGTTTCGATCCCGACCGCAGTGGCCACGTTTCGATGAAGGCGAAACGCAAAGACACCAGTGTGCTGTGCAAGGCCAGTTCACAACGGACCGGCGGAAACACATATGGTTGTTGCCGCGCATTGCATGGGGTTAGTATCTTCCTCCTCCTCAGCTTTCCCTCAGTGAAATGGTCCATTTGTTCTATTTCTATTCGCCTTTATACACCCGCCACACGCCGACCTCCATGTGGCGCCAGTTTTCCCGACAGTTGTACTTAAATTCAGAAGCAACCATTTGTCATACAACGTTCGGGGTGGTGTCATACGATTTCTCGTTGCATATATCTTACGTGTGCTGGTGGAGTTGGAGGCTCAATTTGTACAGAGATTGCAAGTTTTCTCAGAGTTTCCATCTAAATTGCGATGCAACCGTTCGTCGCACAGCGTTCCGCGTGGCGTAATACGAGCGTGGAGACCAGCCGGAGCGCTATACGACGTAGTGGTAGAAAGAACTAAATCATATAGAGATATTACACTTAAATAATGCCCCCAAGAACCGTAATGCTTTCGCATTCCGTAACACTTGAGCATTCTGAAGTTTCTTTGCGGAATTTTTTCCTCTTTAGTTCTAACCATTATTTTAAGGCGTTCCACATTGAGCAAAAACGCGACTTTAAGTTTGCTAGTGTGTCTCTGTGTGTGTTTTGGTTTATTGGTTTTATAACGTCCCAAGCGACTCAGATTATGGAGGAACGTCGTAATGAACGGTACCGGATAATTTCGACCGCCAGCGGTTCTCTAATGAGCACTGGCATCGGTCAGTACCCGAGTCTCAACCATTTCGCCTCCATCGAAATGCAACCGCCGCGCCCGGGATCGAACCCGCGTCTTTCGCGTCAGCAGCCGAGCACCATAACCACTGAACCATCCGGCGGCTGTGTGCGTTTGTGTGTACATGCGTGCAGCGTGCGTGCGTGCGCATGCGTGTTTGCCGTCGGCATCCAACCCGGCAGCTGGCGCTGAATTAACGACTGATCACACGGAATAGCGCGAATAGTCTCTTATGAAAAAAGGGCGAAGAGATGCCAGGGTAATGAAACAGGGTATTATGTTTATACAACAAATATAAAGTACTGAGAGGTATTTGGAAAGGATCAATGGCGCCGGGGCTTACTTTCGGGAATGCGGTTTTGTGCCTAAGTGCAGAAGGTTCTGTGCTTAAGGGCCGCAGCCGTTGACCGGAAGCGTGGGGCGTAGACAAGTTCCGTAAGAAACTTCTTGTGCAAATAACAAGAAAATGTTGCAGAACAAACCCAGCAAAATATCGTCCATTGCACAGGCACTATGCAAACAAGAAGCACAGAAGCAGGACGCAAACTATTAAACCAGTATCACGAAGCGGGAAACATCAGGGCGAAAGCTATGCAAGAATGCTACGCGGTAAATATTATGCAAACGATTGAGACGAGAAAGAGCGAGCGACAAGACTAAGAGTTGACTAGAGTAGAAACAGCGGTTTAGCTGCGAGTGGCAAGGTTCGGTTGCAGGGAGCGTCGGGCTGCGAATGCTCATTGCGGGGCTGATGGCGAGTTAGGGACGAGTGAACTTGGGCCACGCGTCTTCGGTGCCGCCGTCACCGCGCTGTACGCGTCAGACTTCCCGCCTAGACTCAGCTCGGCACTCACCGATTTCTCCGGAAAAACTGCTCGGCTCGCGGATTCCGCGCCGCGGCGTTCTCGTGGCAAACGAAAAACAAAAAAACTCCCCAGATGCCGCGCAGAATCGAGGCGCTGCTATCGAAAAGAAAAAAAAAACCCCGAAGAAATGGAGAAGGAACACGAGAGAAAGCCCCGATGCTAACGAGGATCGCGAGCGAAGGTAGCGAAGGATGCCGTGGCATTCAACCCGCTGCTCCCCGTCCCTACAACGTACAAGCGCTCGCGTCCAGGCTACTATACGGGGATGGCGCGGACTGGCCTTGAATGCTCCTCCAGCGTCGCGAGCGGTTAACCGTCCACGCGAAAGGCCGAAGTCATCGCCGCCGCGGCGCGACATGTTTCCGAGGCGCCTTGGCTACCACGAAAGTGAACGCAGGACAGAACAGGCACGGACTTAGTGACGTACTAATAGCGCAAGCTTGGACCATATTGCGCTGATCAGATAGAAAGGACAAGTTTCGCCTCCGTAGCTTGCACTGCATTGCCATAAATTGTTCTCGCACAGTTTTGTGCGCGCCATGCACACTTTTTTGTGACCCGGGACGTCGTTTTGAGCCCCTTCGACGCATTGATACTCCCGGTGTTTTCTACACCGCGCGTATCTTCGTAGCCATGGCCACACTTGTCTCAACAGGATTCATTTTGATGAACCATGCGTTAACTGCTATCAATTCAAAATCAGAACATTCAGCAGCGCACTCTGCCGACCATGTTGTGTACGAGAAACCTTCCAACATTTTTTTCATTACCTCTAGTCGTTTTACATCATCGGGACGAGCGTAGAAAGCTAAATTAGGTAAACGTCAGGCTGCCCTTCGCATGGGAACTGTTTCTTGTACCCTTGTGCATTGTGAATTGGGCGTTACGTACTGCGAATGCCCCTTTAAATATTCTTAGGCACGGGGCTCTCGTACGATTCGCCTGAAAATCTTGTTTTCTTTTGTGCATGCGGCAGAGTGTTGTGTCAATTTGTCTCCCTTCATTGTTGCCCCTCTCATTTTTAATAGCCTAAAATGTAACTAAGAGGAGCCTGACATCTCCAGTGTTGAGTAATGTGTTACCACCACCACCACCCCCTTCTGCTGGTAACGTGACGGCCTCTGGAATGGAAAACAATGTGTAAGCCCGACCGCTGCGCTATAGGAGATAACTTTTCACAAACCCTGCTCGTATGGCCCGCTGAACTTTTCCGTCTACCTGGCGCTGCAATTTGCACCGTGCCTGAGACAGTCGCATGCAGCAGTTGAATAAGCTGTATGGCGATGGCAGCGGTGCGATTTCTAGAGAGGCCTGGCTGGAGGGAATGCATTCGAGCCACGGGGCTGGGTCCCTCTGATATGTTTGGTTGTCTGCATGGGCTCGCATGCCAGCCGTGCCAGTGAAACCCCACAGCCCCGTTGAGGCGTCTCCCTTTTTTTTTCTTAGAACAAACAGCGCATCCTCTTAAGGCAAATTACGTGGGTCTGTACTTGTCAGCTCTAAACACAGCAGGCACGCCGCACGTGTCAGTAATGAGCATATAGTTAGGCAGTGCTCAGTAGTCTTATTTTCATGCCTTTTCTTGTCAACTTGAAGAGTGCGTCACTCATACTCTGGGAGTACGAATTTGTTAACGGAACTGATTCCGCTTGCGGCATGACTTCTGGCTTATTCTTTTGACAGCGATACGCCATTCGATTTAAAATATACTGAAGAGACTCCAAGAAACACCGGGTTGTTTCATAAGTGAACGATTAGGACCCTCAGAAGTGCAGCCACTAGATGGCTACTTTGTGAACAGCAGTGGCTTAGCGGGACATATTAAAGCCAGAGTGTCAGTATTCCTCATAGCAGAAAACAATTGTCCGGCGTCGGCGTTGGCGACCGTTTGAAGCCTCTGAGCCGAAGCGGCTGGAGCAACCGGCTTCTCCGGCAACCTAGGTGGGCCACCTAGGTAGCGTGACCTTATGGCGTCATCACAATCTGCCCACCGGATATTTGAGAAAACCGATCGCCGGGGCCGGTGGCAGTTAAATTATCGATTGGCCGCGAGAGGTAGCTTGTGAAGAGCAACCTGTGTAGCACAAGCACCACTGCAGTGGCAACGCCTGCCATCGCAGGGCAGTGGCGTATCGCTTAGCCGCTGCACCACTAAGCCGGGAGTAGCATGAGGACTCCCAGGGATCTGTGAATATAAATTCCACAATTATCAATTCCTCATATATTGCATTAACCCATTAACCGTACCATGACATACCATTAAGGCGGAGCTTAAATCTCCTCCCTAATTTTTAACCCTTAACACTTTGGTTGGATTGCTCTTGCTGTAACTAAATGTTTTTCTTTTGTTCATTTCCGCACCAAGAGTTAGCTGTGCGCAAATAATTTACGATTACTTTTGGTTGTATGTTGCAAATTCGGTTAGATTCTGATATGGTTCTGAGTAAAAGTGGCTATATATAATATGCGAGAGGATGGGAGGCGAAGCTGGGCTTTCCGGCAATGTACCGTGATGTGAACAGATGATGACGTGAAGAACAAACCGGCATTTGCAAAGATGCCTCCACCGACTATTGCACTCTCTAAAGCTTGCGGTTGCGTCTGTCTTGCAGACTAGCAACACAAGTTAACCCCGAGAGTGAGAAGTAGTTAATAAACATCAGCTAGGCCTACCGTAGCGGCGCTCAAAATTTACGTGGTTAAGCTTTTGGCGTTACATGAGCCGTGCCTCCTAGTTCGACAGTTCAACTCCTCACTCGTTTTTACCGTACTCGCTCGCTGCAGACGAACACCTTGCCAGCATCAAGAGTCTGGATGTCACTCATCTCCTCATCGACTCAAGCAACGCGGACATTTTCATTTCACTACTTCCGCAACTGACACTCAAGGTGATTACAGCTTCTTATTACTGAATATTAGTCCAGTTTGACTATAAAGAACCAGTAGGCTGGCTTTCGCACCAGGGACAGAGCACAAAGAACCGCTCGATGAAAGTCTCGAGTCCCAACGACGAAGTGGTAGGTTTAAAAAAAAAAAGGGCGAAAATGAATGAAGAACATGACGCTCAACCGACATCGGGATGCATAACAGGGATGAAGGTTGAGGAATGTCCCAACGACGAAGTGGTAGGTTTAAAAAAAAAAAGGGCGAAAATGAATGAAGAACATGACGCTCAACCGACATCGGGATGCATAACAGGGATGAAGGTTGAGGAATGTCCCAACGACGAAGTGGTAGGTTTAAAAAAAAAAGGGCGAAAATGAATGAAGAACATGACGCTCAACCGACATCGGGATGCATAACAGGGATGAAGGTTGAGGAATGTCCCAACGACGAAGTGGTAGGTTTAAAAAAAAAGGGCGAAAATGAATGAAGAACATGACGCTCAACCGACATCGGGATGCATAACAGGGATGAAGGTTGAGGAATGTCCCAACGACGAAGTGGTAGGTTTAAAAAAAAAGGGCGAAAATGAATGAAGAACATGACGCTCAACCGACATCGGGATGCATAACAGGGATGAAGGTTGAGGAATGTCCCAATGACGAAGTGGTAGGTTTAAAAAAAAAAGGGCGAAAATGAATGAAGAACATGACGCTCAACCGACATCGGGATGCATAACAGGGATGAAGGTTGAGGAATGTCCCAACGACGAAGTGGTAGGTTTAAAAAAAAAGGGCGAAAATGAATGAAGAACATGACGCTCAACCGACATCGGGATGCATAACAGGGATGAAGGTTGAGGAATGTCCCAACGACGAAGTGGTAGGTTTAAAAAAAAAAGGGCGAAAATGAATGAAGAACATGACGCTCAACCGACATCGGGATGCATAACAGGGATGAAGGTTGAGGAATGTCCCAACGACGAAGTGGTAGGTTTAAAAAAAAAAGGGGCGAAAATGAATGAAGAACATGACGCTCAACCGACATCGGGATGCATAACAGGGATGAAGGTTGAGGAATTTTTAAAGCAGAAAAAGTTCTAAATGGTCCAAGCTGCAAACCATGCAGTAATAGAAAGCACATGTCCGATATAAAAAGCTGATATAGCGAAGGCATTCTCAAAATCAGCACGGCAGTTAACATTCCCTTTGTGGTCCTTAGTTGGGTCCTTCCAGATAATGTGACTCGGCTAAAGAGGTCCGCTGTCCGGCGGGAGCCCGACAAGTTTTCCGTGGTTGACGCGCGCATTTTGGTTTGTTTCTTTTGCCATGCAAGATCACCATTTCTTTAGCAATTATTAAACTATATATTTTTGTGCCTGTATTTCTTAAATTGGAGGGTAGTACATAAGTTTTTTCGAGCTGTGACATGTGCGAGCGTTCTGCGATTCTGTTTACACGCCGCTGACAACAGAGTGTGGCCGCGTTCTCGCCGAATGCATTCTACGGCAAACATTGCCCAGCTTTCAGCAAAAGTGACGACGGTTTCAGTGAGGAGCACAACTACGTGATTCCATCATGTGATGAAGACAAGGGTTCAACTGAATTAAGTGGCGGCAGCGACGACGACGACTAGGCTGGAGACGGTTGTTCTTGTGACACGCGAGCATGAAATATTGGAGGAAGCTGTTTTTCTGGCTTCTCGACGTTTCTATCGTAAAGAGCTTCATTTTTATGAGAATGCAGCACCTCAGGCAGGTTCCAAAGGAGCCGCGACACATTCTATCGAATGCACTAAAGTATATTTCAAAACAGTCTGGCATTTTCCACGTCTTGTCGTTCGGAAAAGGTTAGAGGCGCAACACCAGAGGCTTCACTCGGGCAATCAAAGTTAGCGCAAGCTCAGTGCTACATTGTGCAACATGAGTGAACCTTTTTCTGCATGTAAAATAACTGTACATACGTCAGCGCTACTTAGGTTATGTTATCAAAAATTATTCTACATAAATTCAAAAAAGAAGCAGTACTCGCCGCTTTGCCATTACCACGTCTTACTACGAAGCGTACTCAAAGCTTGAGGGACGCAAAATACACGGCACGAGGCTTAAAACAATTGGCGGTGGCTTAGCTCAGCTGTGCCAGGATATACGTAGCGAGAGATGCAGTTCACCCCTGGTCGAATCGCGTGGTCAGTTATACCACGACCCTTTACATCCTCTTCTTCAGTTGTTGATGATGGTGTTGCCATTGCTTCATCTTGATTTTCTTGCGAAAGAACCATGCGAGCTGCTATGCGCCGCTTGTTACACTCCACCTCTTGGCTTCTCCACTTCGAAAGACGTTCTTGTCTTTGCTCAGGTGTCTGCGCTGCTCGTTTGGCCTTCTGATACTCATTCTTTCTCTCCATAGCATCCAAGCGCCAGGCGACGACTTCAGGGTTCAAATAATTGATCTCCTCCTGGCGATAGCGCTGCAGAGCGGCGGCTGGAGTCTCCTTTTCGTCACCCGTACGAAGCGATTGTGATACGCCAAGTCGTATCACCTCAGTACTTATAAACACTGTCGCACATACGCAGTTTATCCACACGACCCCACACGCGGCCGCGGCGGCGGCCGAGCTCTGACGTCATGCGGCGCGCACCTGCTGCCCTTCTCCGGTTGCCGCGCATGCGCAATCATTCACGGCGCCAGCGCCGTAGTAGGGCCGGCTCGGCTCCTCGCGCGGCGGCCGCGCCGAATTCTTACGTCATACGCCGCGCACCTGCTGCTCCTCTCTGGTTTCGCCCATGAGCACTATCGGCCTCACAGGCTCACGGCGAAATGCTCGACTGGGTAGCGTAGAGTAGCTCTCGCTACCAAAAGCGACTCATGACTGTGGCCACTGAGAATGTACAGCGACGTACGCATACTCCGAAATCCGTAAGCACCTTGTCTGGTCGTCTTTCATTCTTATTCAGCTTGTTTACCTAAGGTGAGTTTTTGGTAAGAGGATTGTTTTTCGTATCTGACACCGCCAATCCGCGGTTTTAGCTCGAAACAGCGATTCCCTTTTAAATGTCATCTTCGAATAGCGACTGCGTCTTTGTTTTGGGGTTCAATAATATGTTCAATCTCTTCCCTCGCCCCGTCTACGACAGGGCAAGCTGTCTGTGGACGACACGCCGGGCTTCACACGCTTGTCGCCCTTTCAGTGGGAGGCGAACGAGGCGGCATTTGACGACGACCGCGGCAGCGAAGACGATGTGATGATGATCGCCTACAGCAGCGGCACGTCGGGCTTACCCAAGAACATTGAGCTTCAGCGAAGGTATCTCATCTACTACGTCGTTGCTACCGAGTGAGTACGGCTGACAAACTATCCCTGTCGTATTGGCTGGCCGCGTTAGTGTGTGCATGCGCTGGTATGTACAGATGCATGCACACATCGTTGCGCCTGTCGATGCAACGGAAAAGGTGCTTGATTCCACAACACTATTGCTAGAAACGCTCTACGTGAGTCTTACCCACAATTTTTCCATAAGGGCGTGCACTCGTTTGTATGTAGGCCGATGCTGGAAACCATCTTCAGCAAAAGCGACGGCCATTGGACATTAGCAGAAGTGATCACCCCCTCCCCTAAACAGTATTAAAACATTTTATTATAGTGTAGCATACATTTCAGTTTCCACACCCAAACGTATTGCGGCACAGTCACGTGCACCTCGTTGACAAAACTTTATCTGACCATGGTTGCTGCTTCATTCAATAATAATAATAATTCGTTTTTGGGGGAAAGGAAATGGCGCAGTATCTGTCTCATATATCGTTGGACACCTGAACCGCGCCGTAAGGGAAGGGATAAAGGACAGAGTGAAACAAGAAAGGAAGAACGAGGTGCCGTGGTGGAGGGCTCCGGAATAATTTCGACTACCTGGAGATCTTTAACGTGCACTTACATCGCACAGCACACGGGCGTCTTAGCGTTTTTCCTTCATAAAAACGCAGCCGCCGCGGTCGGGTTCGAACCCGGTAGCACCGGATCAGTAGTCGAGCGCCCTAACCACTGAGCCACCCCGGCGGGTCTGCTTCATTCAAGAAATGTGGTTTATGGTTTATAGGGGTTTAACGTCCCAAAGCAACTCAGGCTGTGATGGACGCCGTAGTGAAGGACTGCGGAAATTTCGACCACCTGGTGTTCTTTAACATGCACTGACATCGCACAGCACACGGGCCTCTAGAATTTTGCCTCCATCGAAATTCGACTTCCGCGGCCGGGACATTCAAGAAATGTAGAACACAGCGATGCCATCTAGCGACAACAGCTAAAAGCACTTTTTTTTAGGTGAAAGATCTCATGAGGCTAAAAAGGGGCTGTCGATAAGCTTAAGTAGCTCGTGGAAGTTGTTCTCTTCCAGAAACCTGAGCACGCTCCTTCTCTTAGTGTTGTTCAATAGCCACACGGAAATTTACTTTCTGGTAGCCGTAAGTCCAGCTTCAAAAATAATCGTC
Organism: Amblyomma americanum; assembly: GCF_052857255.1. Lineage (NCBI taxonomy): Eukaryota > Metazoa > Arthropoda > Arachnida > Ixodida > Ixodidae > Amblyomma > Amblyomma americanum. Next base: position 80,563,005 of record NC_135499.1, read on the forward strand.
TTCTTGAGTTCTGCGTTCCAGGGCACATCCACAAAAGTTGGCGATGTTGCACTTCAGCGGTCGGCGTGGAACATTTGGGGCATATGCTGGGCACTGCATCTTCTTGAGAGTCCCATCGGCACGTCACCTACGGGGTAAAGGCTGCCCGCGCGCTTATTCTTCTACGGAATACTTCCCCCATTCTCGTTGTGTTATGAGGGAGGGGTTAAGTGCACGGAGGAGTTAGGTCACGAGTACTTCTCCTTACAGAGGACCAGATGGGAAGAGCGTAGTGGGGATCAAAAGGGCGTCTAGTGGGGGAGGCCTTTTTTATTAGGGGCTTGGCGTGTAAGGGCGTCTGCTTTCCTCTGGTAAACATTCTGGGTATCTTCTTGTGGCCGATGTATCCGGATGCGTTTATTTTCATATTGGGAGCATGTATCCCCTGAGTGGTACCTAGTGTCTTCGTCACTTATTGCCCATGGAAGGAGTCGATTGCTTTTCATCGAACGGCGCAGTGGAGAAATCATAAATTTGATAAAACGTGAGGAAAAGTGTTGAAAAGAAAAACACTGCATTTAACGCATACCAGTGATATTTCGCCGAATTGTAGTAACATGGGAAGGTTTCACCTACTAATGGCAGGGTATCACCGCGAGATGAGACATTATGCGATTTTAACGCGACAGCGTTAACGGCCCCGTTACCCAGAAAACCCGGCATTGGTGTTGTTGGCGTTGTAAGCGAAAAATCACGAGCATGACTCAGGCAGGTGGTGCCCAGAGAACAACCTAAAAGGCAGGTGGGACACTTAGACCACGTTACCTTGCGGCGTCATCACAACATGTCCACTGAATAGTCAAAAAATTGCCCAACGTAGCAGGTGGCAGTTAAACTAATGACTGCTCGCTCGGGAAGAGCAACCTGGGCCGCACAAGGCACACAGCTGCTACCGCAGGGCAGGATCCCATCGCTTAACCGCTGCACCACTTAGCCAGGAGGGGTAGAGGACTCCCAGGGATCTATGAGAAGAGAGAGAAAGAAATTTAATGAAAGGAAAGGTGAGAGAGGTCGGCCTGCGGTAAGGTGTCCCAGGCATTCGACTCCACTCTGGAGAAGGTGGAAAGAAAAGTAAAAGAGAGTGAGGGTACGGATGTAGGATGATGATGTCATAATAGAATCAATTGCTTGGAGTGGTCTGAGTTTGGGGAGACTCCGCACACACTGGGTGGCACTGAATTCGCGTGATGAAATCTGCACATGGAGCGCATGTCTTCCGCATGCAGCATGTGCTTTGCACAAACGCTGACGCGCACACACGCACCGCGCATGGTTGCAGAAAAGGGCTCTGCGCGCTCTCACATTACAACCTGTGCGCATTTCTTTTTGTATAAATAATTTGTGTATATTACCTCGCCTTTTATCCTCTCTCCCGGTCCCTCACCTCTTTCATTTCATTTCTCCATCCTGCCTGCCATCCTTTACTTCCGCTGCCCCAGCTCAAGTGCTTCAGTATCGATGGCAGATGCCGGGGCTAGCAAAAATCTTCTCCTTCCTTTTTTATAATTACTTATAAAACCACCACCTCTACTCCTACTCTCACGTCCCGGCACAGACGGGTTTGGACTCATAGCGCTCACTGTACACCGTGTAGGCGCGCACAGCGCAGCACACGAAAGTATGAGAGACTGGAATGGAGGCCTATTTCAGAAAAAAAAAACCTGAGAACAGCCGTCATTGCACATCTGCCGTCAGTTAGGTTCGACCTGGCCCCTAGGGTACTTTCCTCGGAGAGAGGACGTCCGTCGAACTCTCTGAGAGTATTTTCAAAGGCTCTCCTGACATCAGTGTAGCATGGGCAGGCGCAAATAATGTGATTGATCCTCTGTGGATGGCGGCAGTTGAAGCAGTTCCGGCTAGCTTCAACTCCAGTCTTGTAAAGGTAGCTTTTAGTGCATGCTACACCAAGCCGCAAACGATGAGAATGAGACTTAGAGACTTCTTGAGAGTCTTGAAAATGAGACTTCTTGAGAATGAGACTTAGGTGGAAGCTCGATCAGTATGAGCCAGCTTAGCTTCCGCTTCATTTCCGGCTGTACTGCAATGGCTGGGCATCCACTGAATGCGCGATCGTGTGGCCGCGCTGAAACGCCTCAGCTAGCAAAAGTACAATTTGTACGATTAGCTGCTCCCATTTACGTGGTCTCATGTTTGTTTTTATGATCTCCAATGCGGGTCTTGAGTACCAGAATATAGTCCAGTGGTTTGCGGTCTGCCGACCAATGTAGCAGATGGCCTCTCGTATTCCTGCCAGTTCGGTGGCTTTGGATGATGCTCTGTGCATGAGCCTGAAGCAGTGGCTGCAGGCGCTGCCAGGCACAACAACCGCTTCTGCTGGAGATGTGTTCATTACTGATCGCTCAGCAAAAGCATGTTCTGAGCCACCATACGTGGAGTAGATATATAACGCCAATTGTTTCAGCCTTGCGACTTTACGTGCGACTTTTTTGGTATTCCTCGGATAGTGACACGCACGCTGGCATTTGGATTTATCCATAATGGCGCCTCCGCACTCTTGTGGGGCATGCAGTTTGTAGGCATCAAAATACGCTGCGTCCTGATGCCTTTCGAATAGGCTGCTTCTGGACGCATACTTCTAATATTTGCCAGGGGGTGGTGGTACTGCCTAGTCAAGTGTCACAAATGCGCCTTTAGTGGTTCCCGTTCGAAACAAATACGGGCTGAGCAAGTGCGAGCCTCATGAAATGTGCCCCATGTTGAAGCCTTGCATGGTAATCCAAAGCACACCCTTAAAGCACGAACCTGAGCGCTTCCCAGTTTCCGAAAGATCAGGCGCATTGTATCTCAGATAACCGACCACCAGCGCCTGTACAGGCGAAGTAAAGATCGTTCAGACGAACCCCATGATTTACCAGCTACAAAGCCTATAATGCTTGTAAAACTGTTCAGTTTTTTTTTCTGACCGGGACAGGTCGTGGTCTATAGTGACACCTAAGAATTTATAGTGTCTGACATATGGAATGGCCTGATCGTCAACTGTAACAGGGTACCACGCCATAAACTTTCGCGTAAAAGCTAACATGACGCTTTTAGTTGGCTGTAGCTCAAACCAATTAAGATGCAAGTACGTAGACACAACGGACACCGAATGCTGCATCCTTGCTTCCACTTGGGGACGCGTCGCACTTGATGCCCATATGCAGATGTCATCTGCGTACGCAGATACAGAAATTGTGTTGGGTAGGTCTTTGAATAGGTCCATTAGCACGAGATTTATTAACGTTTAACTAAGCACTCGTCCCTGAGGGTCACCACGCGCGACAAGATGATCTATCCCGTAACCTTTAGCAGTCACCATGAAGACTACGCGGTTCCTCATATATCTTAAGAAAACGAAGCAGAAAACACATACGACAGGACGAATGCTGTCGAAGCATGACGAAGCATTCGACGAAGCATTTTTCTGTCGTATGTGTGTGTCTTTTTCGTCCTCGTTTTTTCGTGCTTCTTCGTTTTCTCAAGGTGAATCAATACCAAGTGGCCCAAACTTGGGTGCTTTTGCATAGTATTTCCCCATATACTTTGCAATCCATTGATGTAGGTGTCCGCCAATTACGAATTTCTCGAGGGCATCTAAGGTTGCATCCCGCTGAACATTATCGAATGCGCCCTCGATATCAAGGAAGAGAGTCAAGCTGTGGCGACGTTTCTCGTGTTCTACCGTCGACACCAGACCAATTACACAGCCGATAGCGAAGGCGCCTTTGCGGAATCCTGTCACTGCGTCTGGGTATAGGCCGCACTTTTCTAGAAACCATTATTCGAGACGTGTTAATATCATGCGTTTCATTGTTTTTCCAATGCAGCTTGCGTGAGCTACAGGTCTGTAGGATTTCATGTCACGTGGCGACTTTCCTGGTCTGAGTAGAACTACAATGCGGCTGCTTTTTCATTGATGTGGAACACTGGCAGTGATCCGAGCGTGATTAAACCAGCTTAAGTGGGCTTCTTCTGCTTTCGGACATAGGTGATGAAGCGCACTGTAGGTGATTGCCTCCGGGTCACGAGGAAGAAGAATGCAAGCACAAAGCGTTGCTATGAGTTCGCGCAGCGTGAATGGAAGGTCTAGACGATGATCCACAGTAGGAGGAGCACACCGTTGCTGCGGGACTTTAGTTAAACGTTTTCGAGCGTTGTTCAGGCTTTGCAAGCGGCTGCACATTTGTGGATGCGTGTAGTAGATATAAAATCTTCTGAAGAATTTACAGTTGTTGCTATTCATGAAAATATTATTAATACTAATCATGATCAGTACCAACTGCCTGGGTGTGACACAAGCACAATAAAAATTTTTTTCTACACAAGCACGAACGAAATTGAGAGAGTTAATGCCTAAAATGCCTCTAACATTTTGACCCTTTGTTTAGCTCGCATGAGAAAACCGGTACAAATAAGAAAAGCAGTTTTTCTGTTCGACCGTCGACCAGATTTGCTGATTTGTGTTTATAAAGGGCTTGTGAACCGCTGCCGTCTGAGGAGATCTGCATCATTGGCCCAAGCATCACCTTCGCTGTATTGATGTACCACCTGAAAGGACTATACAGTGGTGCCGCATTCGTCATGATGGGACAACAGGGCGCAAGCGATCTTTTGGATTCCATGCTGAGACACAAGGTGCGCAAAAGCTATTTTCTTTCAAATTTTCTTTCTTTCAGACACTTTCAAATTAGCCTTCGTGTTATCCACACTATAGTCGTTGTAATGATTTCGGAATCAAGATTTGCTGAGCCTTAACATAAACACGCTTTTCTGGAAGCCGAGGCACACTATATGAAAGAAAGGAATCGAAATAACTACTAGGCAGGTAAAGCATTAGATTGCTCAAATTATTGGCGCTTAATGCAGTTTCTCGCGATATGTGTTAGCGAAAACACCACCCCTCCACTATTGGTGGAAAGGAGGAGGGAATAAGTTCCTAAGCACACAATACAGCGAACAAAAAACAGACATTGGCACGTAACATTTCTGATGGGTTGCTATTCACGGATGCATTAGGCATACTGTCCCTTTGCCTCGGATATGTTGTTAGTCCCGTGACGAGGGCTAACCTTACAAGAACGAGTGGTTGCTTGCAAATGGTGAAGAGTGACGCAACGGCAATAACATCGGAATATCAATTAGTAAATCGCCGTGGCGATGTTTTTGACTTGTGTCAAGATCTAAGAAAGGGTTGCTAAATATATGGCTTGCAATTAACCATTGTGGAAATACATATGAAGGAAGCCAGAGGTGGCCGAAAGCAAGGAAAACATAGGGGAATTTTTTCTTGTAGTGTTGATCAGTGTGAAATTAGCAAGGTAATAATTTTATGCTTAAAACTAATTGATTAGTAAGTCGCAGAAAACTACCACATGCCGCCGGTTGGATCCGAACCCACGACCTTTGTATGCCGCATACGGTGCGGTACCATCTGAACTTTGGCAGCGGCTGTTTATTACCTGTGCCCCACTTGTCGCGAGCGCTCCCAGACATCATTAGAGCGTGTGGCGGTAGCGGCCTCTGTCTCAAAGGAGACGTCCTCCACTCAGCGTGGAAAGCTCAGCCAGAAACCAGCTACCAAATGACAAGGGGTCTGGGTGGTCGTTTGGTGCCTAGCTTTCGCAGGTCGCAAGCCACAGAACTGGTTGGAGTCAAATGTTCACACACAAAAAAATACTTTATACAGCAAAGTGACGATACAGAGCAAGTTAAATCACTCGTAACAACACATTCAAAGTGATTACAAAACGATGCGACACATGCGAAGAAACTCCAGAGAGGCTACAATACAAGAAACGTCTTGCACCTAAAGTGCACTAAAACACGAAAGAGAGAAAAACAAAACACAGCAAAATTTTTTCACCGAACACTGCGGCCCTCCAACGACCGGAGCTTCCCGATGGGCCGTTCCGCATACTTTCTCTTGCTCGTTTGCATGTCTGTGGCATGACGACAGGCGTGTTTCCCGGGAGCCGCCGGGCACGTTTCTTCCGAAGCTTGACCTAGGCCGCCGGCTGACAGAAAGCGCTCAATGTCCTTTCTGTACAGGACGCGCAACGTCTGTTCGTTTATTCGCGCCAAGGCAGGCGCGAACATACACAGTATCAGCAGTACAATTGCTCTCTCACCCTCTAGCCGGGAGCGCATCGCCATTGCTCAGGCGTGGAGAGTGGCTTCCTGAGAATGCGACTCTCTTTCGGACTCTGCGCTGCCGCGAGCGAGTGAAGTGGAGAGGGCCTCACTCAACACACACAGTGTTACGCACTCTCCATCAGAAACATGGGTTTGTTTGTCCATGGTTCTAGAATCATCGACGGCACCCACGGGCGTGGTTCCCTTCGCGCCATGCCAGCTTTCCGAATGTGCGCCAAATATTGTGCGGCTGTTGAACCTTGTGTTTTCGGGGGTATTTATGGGTCGTGTAACAACCTTGAGTGTGTACACGAGAGCAACCTATACAAGATTGGACAGCCACCAGTATAGCTAAGTTGGGTGGGCATCGTTAACGATATACGGAGGTCTTGGATGCGCATCACATTCGCGGTATGTGGTGTTTTTTTATCCAACGTTTTATTCCGTGAGTTCACAAAAATAGATTCATTAAGCTGTTCATTTCTCATTGGTCAGCAAAACAAACAAACAGCATTCCCCTATGCTTTCCTTGGTTCGGGTGACTTTGGCTTCCTTAGTACGCATGTCGTAACGAGCCCTTCATTTCCCTACTCTTGTCAGTTCGTCGTGAACGTTTAACAGGCAAAAAGAGCAATGGCTAAAGTTTTATGACTTAGAATACGTCGAAGTTGTTGAAGTGGTGCCACTAGACTCAGCAAAGCCATTTAACAAAAGTGCACTTTGTCCAAGTCAACTTAAGGGGCGTTGGTTGGCGTCCTTTTCGCGTTCGGTATCGCGAAACATGTTTCTGACTCGGAAATTTTTGAATATGGCAGCACTTTCGATGTTCACGGCCTTGAATGTGGCCACTTAACCTTGCGCCCTAAAAGCAATGATTAAAAAGAAATCAATTAGAGAAGTTTAGCATATCGGAGCACTTTAAATACTAATATATTAGGTAAACAATGTCCACTTTGGCATACAGTCCACATGCGTACTCAACACCGAAGTATCGTCCACGCCTCTTAAAAAGGAACTATACTTAAAACGGAAGGAAAGGAGTAATTTAAAGCGCCTAGTAGATGCAGTTTTGACGCTGAAAGTGAAAGAGTTAACATTCTCGTTTCAAAAGTACGTGCGCATGTACATGCCTTCGGTTAATAATACTTACGGAAGAAAACTCGTCTTTCCGCTTTCATAGCGATCTTTTCTTAAAAAAAAATAAAAACAACGCAAGAATTATGAAACATTAGCATGCCACCGGTCAGCACAGACATGGTGCATTACGCAAGTTGGGCGAGTGTAATAATCTCCAAAATCGTTTCCTCGTACAGGCAGGGATGAAATGTGGTCTTCATTACTCACGCAATCACGCGGACCAATAAGCTTATAAAGAGGTTACAAGGGCAGGTTTAAACCTTTTGTGCAGCCTCCAGTTTTTTTACATTTGTTTATCAGTGCGGGTACATTAGTTTGCATAACGTGCAAATTGATCATGACTTGTGTTTAGACAAAAATTGAAGACTTTTGCTCCTGACGTGGCACACTAATGATTTCACTGGTTGTTGTACATACGAAACTCTGCTGTCGCATTTTGTTCGGATCGACAATGATTTTAATGCCGTTTTAGTGATCATGCTAACGTAGTATGAGTAAGAGGAGTGAATGAATCTGGTGGCTCTGTTTTGTAAAGGTTGTCAGTCGTTTGTTAAATATGCGTAAATAGGTTTCCAGATCGCCGATGCGTATTATAATTTAGTTCTGATGAGTGAAATGCATGCTTGTAGGCTAACATGTTGAGGGGCATCCGGCAGGTGATATTTCAAGAAACTAAGAGTATTATTAGCCAATGATGTCACGTTAGTCACATACAAATCCCAGGGAAAATTATTAGCAATGGGGATACCTAAGTACTTGTATGACTGAACGAAGTCAACTCCGGAGTTAGAAAACGTTTATTGGAAAACAAAAGGATTTCGACGCCAGTGAAAAGAATTATACTTACATTTGTTAATGTTCATTGCCATCAGCCGCTGCAAACACCAGTTTTGCACATGATTTATGTCATCCGATAGGGATTCTTGGTCAGAAGAGTTAGTGACTGGGCGATAAATAATGTGGTCATCAGCAAACAAGCGGGTATGACAAGATACGTGCTGGGGAAAGCCGTTAATATAAATAAGCAATAACAAATGACTGAATATGAAGCTCAGCGGCATGGGGGAGGTGACTAGAAGCGGGCTGAAGTGTTAGTTATTAATGAAGACAGACTGAGAGCGATGCGTGAAGAATTCTTTAATCCAAGCGATGGTGCGTGGATGCAGGTTCAGCTAGGAAAGTTTAAGAAGCAAGTGTTTATGAGGTAGTTTGTCGAATGCTTTAGCGAAGTTCAGGAATATGGCGTCAGTTTGTAGATTAATATCAAGGTTGGCTGAATGTCATGAAGAAAAATGGCTAGTTTAGTTTAGCACGAAAAGCACTTGAACAATCCATGCCGTGACGAGTGGAAGAAGTTATTAAATCCTAAGATTTGCATGATTTGGCTGAAAATAACGTCTTCCATGATTTTTCAGGGTACAATTGTTGATGAAATTAGGCGATAGTAAAGAGGTAAATTAGTAATGCCTGTTTTGTAGACGGGAACGATCTTTCCCATTTTCCAGTCACCTGGCATGGTTCCTTCAGAGAGGGAACGTGAAAAAAGTGAATAAAAAATAATAGAGCAAAGTAGCTTAGTGTTCTTCAAACTTTTTGAGTTGATAGCATATATGCCGGTTGCGGATTAAATTTTTATGTCATCAATTATGCACGAAATTCCGCTACTGCTAAACGTTATGGGTTCCGTGGCTGTGGTAAAAACAAAAACCAATGTAGAAAGCGCACTTGAGATTTGTTCGTGAAAACGAATGAAAAAGGAGCGGTAAATGCGCTTGCAATTCGGAGTCTGTCATTGGAACACTCAGATTATTATTGACGGTGAAAGCGCGCGTTTTCTTTGGGTTTATCAGTTACCGGAAATTCTTGGGGCTACCGAATATCATTTTTGGCAGGTCTACTGCCTAGAAGGAGTGCTTAGCATTTACAGTCGCTGCCAAGTATGCATGCTCAGCTTCGTGGTATTTTTTTCCACGCGTTTGGGCTTCATTTTCTCTTAACTGTGCGATATGCGCGTTTTTTTCGCATTTTCGAGCATTTAAAGTGTTTTGGTAAACCAGGGCTTCTAGATGCAGTTCCTAAAACTGCATGTTGGGTCGTATTTAGTGCTTATTTTGTCTATTTAATGTATGAAGAGTGTCCAGCTTTCATTTGCACTTCTGGTATGAGGGACAGTTTCAAACACTGACAAGACGTTAGTTCATTGCCGATTGAGTAGTACGTTCGCTTGCCGTAGAGCCGAATAGTTTTTTGGGAAGTTCTTTTTCAGGCAGGTGTGAAGTCGAAAGGGGTGGGAATTACTTTATGGTCGCTGATTTCTGGGAGGTATGCAAGGGTTTGTAAGGTGTTCGGATGACCGGTCAGTATGAGGTCCACAGTGTTAGCTGCTTCTCCCGTGACACTTGTCGGTTCAGCTACTAGCTGGCTCAAATCAAAGTAAAGAAAAATATAAGCGAATTTTCTCGGGCCTTCCTGACTGGCCATGGCCTGAGGTTGTAGGCTCCAGTCGATATTCGGGTAGTTGAAATCCACAAATACGAGGATATGTGCCTTAGGGTTCTTTGAAACCAGTTTATTTAGCATGTTGCGAAGGCAGCGAAGAAGGGAATACTGCGAGGTGGCTTATAACATAAACCAATTATTAATGTCAGTAGTAAAGTACGAATTATCACCTAAACAATTTATAAGTTCGACGTGTTATAGTAATTGACGCATAGTGAGCATAGTAGCTGACGAGTCGTTTCGGTTGCAGTGGTTTGGATAGCCTCTAGGAGTTGCGCAATGTAGACCGACTTTCGCAGTGTGTTTCTAAAGCGCTGAGATGTTTGGTCAAATCAGCAATATTTTGTTCCATTAAAGCAGTTACCTATTCAGCTCCTGCACTTCATTAACTAATTTGGACCGGCCAGAAGATATATTTTTAGTTCATCGAGAATAACGCCTAGCTTAACGGGACCAGCGTTGCTCTGAGTGTCACTACAAAGGAGTGAGTATCAAGGGCCCGAACAACATGACAACGTGGAGGTAACACTGAGGGCTCAGGAGCTTTGCCAAAAAGCTACTGGTTTTCTTTAAAAAGAACTGTAATGACCACCAGCCAGTGTGACAAAAGCAAGTGTATTAGAAAATGCATTGTGGCACAGCCACCCGGTCCATGAGTCCCGGGGATGGTCGATGCTAACTTGCAGTTAGCACGTTGAATGTAGTCGCTGACGATGTGGCGTACCAATCGGGACGGACGATGCAGTTGTTTCGAGCCGTTATTGAGAGAAAGGGGGTGTTTCTGCCTGCATTCTAGACTGTACCTCTGTAACCCGCGCCGCGCAAGGGCCAATGCTCTATCGCGGTCGTCCAGAGAACGCATAAGATGCCAGGGAGCATGACGCAGATGATGAAAGGTGACAATACCTGCATGGCGAAGACGAGTGGATTAGACGACTTTGTTGTGGCAAAGCCACCGAGCCCACCTAAATTCTCCTTCAGAGCAATAATAAAATTGCGGTAAACGCCGACATTACTGTCATAGCAACTGATTTTGTGCCGATGGTGGGCGGCGCAAAAGTGGCACTTTTCATCCGTGGTTTTGTTCAGCATGAATGCACCCGATCTTCAATGGGGTACCGGCCGCGGCGGTCGAATTTCGATGAAGGCGAAATTCTAGAGGCCCGTGTACTGTGCGATGTCAGTGTGCCTAAAAGAACCCCAGGGGGTCGAAATTTCTGGAGACCTTCACTACGGCGTCATTCATAGCCTGATTCGCTTTGAGACGTTAAACCTCCATAAACCATAAAACTTCAATGGTGTGGCGCAGGTGACGTGGTTCGCCAGTCCGCAGTTTCGCGTGTTGTCCATCGCGCGGCAAGTCGAGAAGCGCGGCTGCGGCCCGCCCCCGTCGCTAAGGAGCGTGGTGCTCTTTGGTGCTCCCGTGACCGTGACCGCCGCCCGGGAGATCACGGCCACGCTGCGACCCCTGGTGTTCCGCAACGCCTACGGAACCACCGAGACTGGCTTCGTGGCTGTGCCGCCTCGAGGAGAGTGCGCCTACGACAACGTCGGGTTTCCAGTGCCCGGTACCAGGATCAAGGTGAGTGTGCGCTTTCACGGAGAAGCATGCAAGGAAAAGGATGGCAGGAGCTTGAACTTTCATCACAGGAGTGAATTATAGCCTTTGTTCTGGTGACGAGCGTTCTGACGACAAAGCTTGTGATGTCTTCTTTTCGAACATATGCAGCAATTCTGGACAACACTTTTCAACGGGAAAGATTATGTGACCGAAATTTTTTCACATATCGAAAAATTCGACTATCACAATTAATATATCAGCACATATCCTGTAGACAAGCATGCAGTTTTTGCTATTAACGGTTATACTACCGTCTATAACGATCCTTGTTAGTTTTCTAAGGTAGCCTTAAAGGGACACTGAGGAGAACCCTATCAAAATTTTTTTGTTAGCAATATCTGATAGTTCGGCATTTCATGGCTTTGTTGACGCTTGTCCGGGAGAGAAAGATGCATTTATTTCAAAGAAATTTGGATTCGAAGTTGAAACATTTTTCCCCGCCGCTCTGATTCAAACTCGAGAGCTCTTATGACGACACGGAGAACTCTCATGACGACACAGAACGGAGTGACGTGAAACGTGACGTAAACGGAGACTCCGTGTTTCTGGCGGCTAGCGGTGCGGTCTAGAAGCTGCCGAAATGAAAGCTACCGCCGCCGCACGTTGAAGTCATCTATCGGGGGTCGCCACCGTCGCTTCGTTTACGTTTGCACCGGCGTCTTGCCAGCGTTACGATGGATCCCGTTCCCGAACCCGACGACGTAGTTCTCGCAAAAACTCTGGCCTGCATTTCAGCGACCTCCGCCCCACAGAGCGTGCGATGCTTTTGAGGCAGCACGGTTAGGTTAGGCGCCGGCGGGTGGTTTCCCCCTTCCTCAGACAGCAGCCGTTGCAAACTAAATATCATAACCCCAGTGCGGGGTGTCGCGACGGGTGCGTGGCGCCCATCGGAGGCTGGCCGGCGCTTTGGGGCCAACGGATTGTGATTCCTTGAACGGAGTGGTTGCACGGCGCAGCACGCAGCGTCGAGGTCACCTACGGTTGCATGGGCCAAGTTATTTATTTATTTTTTGCCACAAAAAACAAATGGGTGCTCGAGAGCGGTCGCATTTAAAGTCGGCGGCTTGAAACCAAAACCGGCGCACGACGCTTCAACGGCTTCCGCTTGATCCAACGGGTCCACTGGATCTGGCTCTCTCACCAACTTGCATGTACCTTCAGATAAGTACTGTGAATGGATTAAAATAGCCGAGCTCGATAAGAACAGCTCCGCGGAACTGCCGCAGCTATTGAATATAACGCGCACCTCGCCGCCGAGCCGAATCAGTCTGGCCGGGCCGGCGGCGGCTGGCGCACTCGGCGCGAAATAGATACATGCTCCAATCTCCCCGCCAATTCGGTTAGAGTGCGCCGAAGCCGCCGAACGCGTCGGCGGTCAAGCGCAGTTGGAGTATAGAGGGTCTCGCTTTGACCGACGTGACTTCGCCGTGCAGGGTGCGCGCGCGCCTCGCCGCAGCATAAACGCTGCCTTAACAGAGCCTGCGCTTAACCGCTAACCAACGTATTCAGCGGCGGCATCCATGGGAGCCACTGAAACCCCCCGCCCCCTCACTAAATAAAAGAAAAGAAGTCCGGTGCCGAGGTTCGGAATCGAACCAGGGCCTTCGGCGTTTGAGGCGGAAACGCAACCGCTCCGCTACGACGGCTCAAGTTACAGTGCAGCCTTGTACGATCACCGACCATCGTGCCATCATAGCTTTTCATCGACCGTGACGATCATCTGACAAGCCTTAACAGGCTCCTTCAAAGGTTAACTAGCACTTGAAACGGCACTTGGAGTTCCTCTGCTGTTCGGCACTTGTAAATCGAAGCGCGTCAAAAACAAAACCACGGGGCACGCAAAGCTCATAGACGCGAAGCGCCATAACAAACCGAAACTCTCCTGGCCGCCTGTGGCGCCGCCAAGCATCCGTTTTCTTTGCTTCCAACATTCAGGTTGTCTTTTGCCTGCCTTCCTTGTGTCATAAAAGTGCACTATTGGTTTTAAAACAAAACTTACTTCAATATTGATCTGCGCAACCTACCTTTGTCGGCCTCAGAGATTCGCGAAACCAAGAAGGATAGAAAATTCCTCCAAGGTGGCGTCTCTTGACCTATGGCGTCACAACGCTTGTACTTGCGAGATTGGCATGTGGTGGCGATACATGTATCTTGGTTCTCGCTTTTTTCTACCTTACACGAGCTTTGTTTTCAGTAAGAGCGGCGCTTTTGATCAGGAGCTGGTATTCTATCGATACAAGCCAACTTCAATTTCCCCTCAGTGTCCCTTTAACTGCTCGATGTGAGCGAAGATAAATCTTTAAAAGAATGATTTTGCCACGCGTAGAAAGAATGGACCATTACCTTTAATATTTCCATAACAGTATATTAAAATACTCCAAGATTCAAACTTTTTGTCCGAGAATATTGAACATGATGATGTTCAATGGAGCAAAGCTTCCACCTGGATCAAAAGTTTCCTCGGTACGCTACTTCTCTCTCAATCAAAATCTCTTGCCCATTCCTTTGCATTGAAAGCCCTGCTAGTGCTGGCTGCAAATCTGATGAAACATCACAACACGAAATTTGTGCTAACCTGCATTGAGCACCGAGAGCTAGTCGCCATGCTTTATGCCAGGAATTATCTGCTGCTGTTGGAGATGAGTTTGTCTGTGGCCGGAGTGATCCGCGGTTCTGAAAGGAGGCCAAGCAGTTTTTGGTCTCTTCAGGGCATCGCGCCCACGAGATAGGCCATGACTTTATCGCGCGCAAATTTCTTACTTGGCTAATTCACTCTCTTCATTTTCCAACTCATCTCTACCCGTCGGTGCGGTTCATCGGCTAGCGCTATAAGCTGCTCAGCACGATGACGCAGGCTTAAATACGGGCTCCATTTCGATGTTACTGAAATGCATAAGACACCCATGCTCGGTTTACAAAAAACTTATGTAGTCGAAAATAACTTGAAGCCCTCCATTACGGCGCCTCCTTTTTCCTTCCTTCTTTCACTGCCTCCATCATGCCTTCTATCAAGGTACGGTTCAAGTGCCTATCGGGGATTAAAACATTACTTGGTTTGGTTTTATAGGGGTTTTATGGCGGAAAATCTTCAAGCGCCGACCAATCGTTAAAAAGACGACGTTTCGGCCCCGGCTACGGGGGCCTTGTTCACAAAAGGGGTTTTAACGTCCCCACGTAACTCAGGCTATGAGAGACGCCGTAGTGAAGGGCTCCGGAAAGTTCGACCACCTGAGGTTCTTTAACGTGCACTGACATCGCACAGTACACGGGCCTCTAGAATTTCGCCTCCATCGAAATTCGATCACCGCGGCCGGGATCGAACCCGCGTCTTTTGGGCCGGCAGCCGAGCGCCATAACCACTCAGCCAGCGCGGCGGCCCAAAATAGTACTGCGATTCAAATTTCCTAACTTTCAATGATTGCTATTAACGCAGTTCTTTTTCGCTTGTTCGCATCATGTGTTCCAGTTTCTTTCTCCCGAAGCGGTGTAGCAGACCAATGCTTTCTTTGGGTTAACCTCCTGGCATTCTCTTTACACCCTCTCTCTTGTGTCGAAGAGTGACAGGAGAGAGCTCAAACGGATCTTTGTTGCCTCTACGGTGAAAACTGGTTGGAAGGGCAAAAATAAAAATTAGAGACAAGACAGACAACTGCTTCGAGAAAAGTCTTGAAGAACTATGGAAGAATTGAACAGCGCCGTTGCTTCTTTGCTGGGTCGTGTCGTCGTAGTCTTCTGCCCAGCGCATGGCGTCGTCATTCTTGAGGCGTATTCGTCGTTTCGCCAGAGAGCTACTTTACCTCAAAATTTTTCAGCCGCTCCGTAACTGCGGCTCGGCGCAAGGCGTAAGTTATACGTCGATGTCGACCTGTACGGTTTCACATCTAATCCTCTCAGCGTATGAAGTCTGCTTTCTCGGTGTTTCTGTCCGGGGCGTGATCGGGGCACGCCAGAACAGAAACCACGAACTCTCCACCGCATACGGGCGTGTTCCAAGGAAGTGTCCGGGGTCAACACAGTGACAGCAGTGGAAGTGGTTCTGTGTGGTCCTTCAGGTGTCACATTATGGCAGCTTGTGTGTCGGTTATAAGTGGGGTGTTCCTGATATTGATGCTTTTCGGGTGTTAAATAACGGTCTAATCGACGGCTGACCATATGCCTCGAGTAAGGCGACGCTGCGGCGTGAGTCACAGTCTGGGGCTCTACGGTATGGTTGTAGCTTGAGGGGCGACGAAACTCTGCTGGGCTTCACGAACTTTTACACCAAAGTTGTGTCAATTGCATACTTGTCACCTCCACTAGACGTCATACGCGGAACGGAAATCCGGAAGGCAGAAGGACGAGAGAAGGCTTCCAAAAGAGACGATTTCAGGGGATAAATTTTGGTCGCGAACAGAGCACAACTGAGCGGCTGTGGTAACCGCAAGTACAGCCAACGTGAGACGAGACCAGCATAGCTGCCGCTCTTAGTGGCGCTGTTAGACATCGATTCAAATATCTTTCGAGATCAAGGCGCTCAAAACACCGAAAAAATCTCCAACATCGTATAACGTGCCACGTGTAATCACAACAGTTCCGAAGCACTCTGGTCGCGTCTCGGGGAACAAACTAGTTATAGACGACGGAAGCCAATAGTCACCGATGCCAAGGAGCATAGGGGATGTTTTCTTCTTTGATTTGTGAATGTCATCAGTGGGATATTAATAGGGTAATTATTTAAATATGATTGATGACAAAAAACAACCACAGGCCGCTGGTGGAATCCGAACTTAATACCTCCGAATTTCTCGAGCGGTTATCTACCATCTCATCCACTGCGACTGCTGCCAAATAGGCTGAATTTTGCGTCCGGTGCTCTGCCAACTGAGCTGCGGCGACGGCTGTCTGATTGGCTGCATAAACAGAAGCTTAGGCGGCCGTCGCCTTAGCTGAGTGGGTAGAGCACCGGGCGCGAGATTCGGAGGTAGTGGGTTGGGATCCCACCCGCGCCATACGGTTGTTTTTCTTCCGCTTTCCAATCAATTATCTTTAAATAATTACGCTACGAATCTCCCATTGATGTACACCCCAAATTTAAGGAATAAACACATCCCCTATGCTCCTTGGCTTCTGTGATAGTTGGCTTCCACCATGTATGTCATAACGAGCTCCACTTTTCCCTTCCCTTGTTTTCTCAAACTGATTGCAAGCGTAGTGTATTGTTTGACCGCGAACCGTCCACTAACAAATCATGCCTGATGTGGTTCTCAGGTCACTGGCCATGGTCATAAACAAATGACATCTCGGGAGATCTAGGGCTTCCTTGCTCGCACTGAAGCGACTGAACGTAACGATTCGGGTTTTGTAGCACCTGGCGTTTTTAGTCATTTTGCATAAACGGATGCAAGGTGCCACCGTTCCTGTTTGGAGTGTTAGGCGTCGTCGGGATGGGAAGTGACTGGATGGTTAGGGAGGATGAAACATTTTTTTTTTTCGTTGAGAGTACCTTGCCTTCGTCTTAGGTATTCTCCTGGCTACTTTCATTTGCATGCTCGGCGATTGCATTCGTGTTACTTTCTCATTTCACACGTCATTGTGGTGTTCTTAAAGCGCATCGTGAAGTCTTTGGTTTCGCTTATGTACTACCACGAGCAGAGGATTACGGGACGCCAGTGTGCGGGAAAATAATTATTTAGGGGCTGTCATGTAATGAAGTCACCTGATATGAGTCAAGATGGGAGGGAACGCGCATTTTCTCCCCACAGGTGATCATACCGCTTGTCTGTGTCCCAATTTAGAGCTGCAATAAACTTTTTTGAGAACACGCATCCCGTAATACATTGATCACGATAGTACAATGATAAAAAATCCGCGCAAAGCAACTGCATCGTGTTCCGGCGGCGATAACGGAACTGAATAAAATAAAAAGACAGCGTCGCACCCATCTGCGCAGTTTTTGTAGACAGAGAAGTGCGTCTGGCATTTATAGGAACGGGATTCCAGGCGCGTGATCTTTGTAGCAGATTGTTTTTCCTAATTACTTTGCAAGGTGTCTTTTTCGAGACTTCGGTTTCATCACTTCGCACGTTCTCCTGCGCAATCATTAAACAGAAACTTATAGTGTAGTTGACTTTTGTCTCCAGCTTGCCCCATAATCATTGCTGCATGAGTCATATCGACAATGATTTCCCAGACAGCAACCACTGATTTCGTTTTGAGACGCAATTAATGCTGTCTGTGAAATCATTGTCGATATGACTCATGCAGCATTTCCCGATAGAAGACAGCGCATAATTATCACTCGCTTTGAAGCCAGTGTTTGGACGCGAAGAAACCTCCGTCTTCTGGCGGAAGTTTCAACATAATGACCTGGCGCTGTGTGGGCAATCCCGCTCTAGTTCCTGCTTGAAAACAGCTGCACGACTTTCTACATGTGCAGCAGGCCGAAGCAATGCCTCACGGTTAGTGCTCGAATGAAAAAAAAAAGAGTTGATGTTCACGTGGAGTTTGGTGTGATCATGGCGTATACTTTGTCTTGTAAAGCTCTTTTGCAGGCAGACAAAAGGGAATCCGTTTATCAGCAAAATGAAACCCCTTAGTCAATTTTGTGATTCATGCTGAACCCGTCGCAATTTGATTTTTTTTATTTGCAGTGGCTGAACCCTAAACTTAGTTAACAGAGGGTTAGGTCTGTGGTTATCATTGGTTTTGGCGTTACTCGCAATTGCCTAATGAACGCTACAATTTCGGGTCGCTGTCACAATGAATCCCCACTTGACCTTAGCTTTCCAGCGGTATATGACTCGATTCTATAGCGTCAAGTTTGGATTTAATTGCGGTTGACTCATTAACGATAAGGCGGGTTGCTAGCTAGCACAGTGAATTTAGACTTGACCTAAGCTTTCCAACGGCATATGACTATATGCTATAGCACTAAGTTTTAATTTATATGTAATTGCAATCAGCAATTCATTCGGACCCGTAATTAGTCGGCATCACTGCATAATTAACAAATGGTTCAAGCTCATAATCCAAACTAAAGGTTGATAATGTGACATGTACTATGTTCAGAAACATAGCTAGACCGTAGCGAAATCGACTTAGTCCTGTTTTGACATTGGCTGATCTTGAAGGTCAAAGTACCGGCATCAGGCATTTATCGAAGTTGTAGACCGGTGAGTAGAAATAACTATCTGAAACATATGCGCATACTTTAGGTTGGTGGGATGTGAACACGATTTGTATTGATTTTCTCAGCAAAAGTGCGGTAAAGTTTTACCGAAATTAGTTTCAATATATATCTTTGCAGAGGTAATTGAAAGTGGCGAAAATGCCCATTGTGGCGAAATCGCGAGGAACCAAGAATTAGCACTTCATCCGCGAAAATGTAACGGTTCAAGCACTTGGTTCGGACTCGGGTGATCTTCTCGGACTCGAGTGATCCGAGAAGTGTAAACATTTTTTTCTCCAACTAATTTTTTCATCTTTCTTCTCTACATACCATTTATCTCACAATGAGATAAAAGGAGCTGAACGTTTGCTGGCAGAGCTATATTCAATCCCGGTTTCCATTTCTCATCGTCCTCCCAGTTGTACTAAACATTTTTTTTTTTTTCAGAAAGCACCGACAAGCGCGCCGCGGTGGCTCAGTGGTTATGGCGCTCGGCTGCTGACCCGAAAGACGCGGGTTCGATCCCGGCCGCGGAGGCTGACTTTCGATGGACGCGAAATTCCATAGGCCTGTGCGCTGTGCGATGTCAGTGCATGTTAAAGAACCCCAGGTGGTCGAAATTTCCGGAGCCCTTCACTACGGCGTCTCTCATAGCCTGAATCGCTTTGGGACGTAGAACGCCCGTAAACCAAACCAAATCAAACCAGAAAGCACCGACTACTGGGACTACACCGATATCACAATCTGTATGCAAGTTCGATGCAGGTAAAATTATATGACGTCTGCACGGTTTGCATGACAATTTGCGATAGTGGGCGTTTTAGAGCTATTCGGCACATCAATCTGTGCTCAAGCGCTCTTATTTGAATCTATGTACCTTTTATTTATTATTGACAAAATTACGTGCTGCTGATTTTCTTATGCTTCGCGAATCTTGGCCTATCTCATTGGAGGGGCGTGATTCCTATGCCTGGAGAACAACAGGACGGCTGTTCATTTGTGGGGCATAAAACTTTTCCAGGTAATTGACATGCAGTCCGGTAGAGTACTGGGGCCCATGAAGGAGGGCGAGGTATTGCTGCATTCTCCTGCAGTCATGAAAGGCTACTACAACATGCCTGCTGAAACTGAACTTGCATTGGACGCTCAAGGCTGGTTCCATACAGGTAAGCATAGTCGAAACAAAAGATTTTAGCGCCACGTCTCCGCTACTCACGCCTGTTGGCTGTAGTGTATTTTAACGATTGCCCCTAAATTTTGGCATTGCGTAACTGAACGAATACCTGCCGTTTTTACACCAATGAAGAACAATGCATCGCCAAATAATAGCGACTTTAACGGCGTCTGTAACGTCATTTGGGTGCCTTCTGCATAATGGATAGGCAGCGCGGCCACCCCGTCAACCTGGCAGCTGGCAGTTAATGGTTGATCGCGAGAGGTTGGTCACCAAATGAGCGCTGCTGCCTATGTATTCCCCCCAGACTGGCTCACGACAGGTTCCATCACGCGACATCACGCGATTGTCACGTGACTCTTCTACCGCCTCCTACCGGCGAATCTAAAGCTAAAAGGTCAAGTGGCGTGACACTATGGTGGAATACGTATGGTAAGACTTATAGCCACACTTGACCTCTGGCTCACTTGGAGGACAACCAGAAACGCACGGCGAAATCGACTTTAGCTAGCCCCAGTGAGGTTTTCGGTTTAAAACAGAAGCGCGGAGGTTTGGAAGCAACGTGACATATGTTACGAAAACGCATATTTTTGTGAATCTGCAGAGTTCTTGCAATAAATATTTACTTAGGAGCTTTTAGGAGCCAATTCTTGGCTTCCGTGTCTGCCTAGACGTGTCTGCCGTGTCTGCCTAGGCGTCTGCCTAGACGTCGGCGTAGCCGGCTATCTAAGTAGCAGAATGAAACGCCACCTGGAAGGTGGCTGCCAAACAAAGATCCCGGAGGATGGCTAGCAGCGTACCACGCTAACTGCCAGGCGTCAAGAACTGCGCTCACATTTCACATTAGCGGGTATCGTAATCTTCTGTAATTTTTAAAATACAAGTGCACTACATTTTGATAAAATAGTCAACTCAAAATATGCCTAAATACAATTCAATCCAAATCACTGGAGGCTGGAAAGATACAGATCTCATTAGGTGCTCAGGCTATACAGACTGTGTTGTGGTTTGTATACATGGTATATAAGTATAGACCAGAAATAGTTTGAAGAACAACGACCCTTTCGCTTTATAAATCACATATGTCCCTAGGAGCTTCTAGGTGTTACGCACGTTCGTGCTGAAAACGTGTGCAATGCGTAGGCGACGTCGGCATGTACGACGAGAACGGGCGGCTCTACATGGTCGACCGGATCAAGTGCCTCCTGGTTTGCTTCAGCTGGAAAGTGAGCTCCTGCCAGCTTGAGGACTGCCTCCTGAAACACCCAGACGTTGCCGAGGCGGCTGTATTTGGCGTGGCGAACGAAGAAGCGGGTGATCTGCCCGCTGCTGTTGTCGTGCTCCGTCCAGGCCACGAAAATCGTGGCGAGGAGTTGGCCGAAGAACTCATGGCGCACGTAGCTGGTGAGTTGTTGTCTCGGCGCGCCGTCGAATGCAGACATCCGGATGTCAGTGAATTTCCCGAAGTAAAGAGCAACCGAGAAAAAATAAACAGGAGGTGGAAAGTAGGGAAGTTAACCTGAAGGGTGTTCAGGTTTGCAGCGAAGCCGTAGAGAGAGAGAGCATCCGCCCCGCGTGGAGGAGTACGCCTTGTGAATCCTGCTGCCGCGCAATTGTCTAGCGATTAAAAAAAGAACAGTGTGCCGATGGAATTGACAACGAGGCCTAAGATACGACCGGATCCCGGTGACTAGAGGCGACAATCGCGCTCTCCCACCAGAGCAGGATTTAGCCATCCTTGTATAGTTACTGGCCACCACATCGTATATCAGTATGCCACCCAGAAAAAAAAAGTCAGAACCATGCCAAACATACGACGAATTATTTGGTTGTTTTGTAGTAAGGACGGACATTTTGCTGTTTTCTTGCATGTAGTAAAGGATGTAGTTTTTTCTTTACTACTTTTCTCTGCTACGTGGTGCTTTTCTGCAGTAACTAAAAAAAATCTTTTTACTCGCAACATTTTTGTTGTTAGTGTGAGTTCCCTGTCAAAAAAATAAAGAAAACTGTTGTGGCCACCGAAAATGTTCTGTGGTTTTCCACCGGGCAATCCCTTTCGAACCTAAGTATTAGATGTGGCTAAACCTTTGACAAAGCGGAGTGTGCTAGGAGTCTCTGGCTCCAGACAGGCCGCCATTGAAAATTGAACCTGCTGTTGTTGCCCATGTCGAGTAGAAGGTTCGGACCAGGAACGAGGCTGCCAGAAACTTAATTGCGAGAGGCATTGGGTGCTGAAGAAAATTAAGCTTATTTTACATAGTTACAGCAGTTCTACAAACCAGACGACAGCCGGCGATCCGGCCGGTTAAAGCATGCGGTCCACTGTCCCATCTTCTCTAGCGGAGGAATGTAGCTACTTCACTAGCCTCCGATAAGGTGGTCACTCGTGAAGTTTTGAGGAGCCGCCCACAGCAGGAGATGTGGCCGGTGCCCTCTTGCACCCCTTGCACGCGTCCCTTACGCAACACTGTCACGGATCTCCCCGGAGAACACTCGGACCGAAAGAATGGACTAGTAGACAGGTGTACCCACACAGACGCACATTTAATATACCCTACGTGACACAAACACTAGCACACAAACCTCACTAACATAAATTAACACAAAACACAAAGACAATCCAAACACACGACCCGGGAACACTACTACAAGCGTCTACTGCTAGAGTTCTACAGTTAGCATGTGCCATTAAAGGCTTTCGCATTAATACGATGTTCTTCCCGCCTCCGCTGCCAGGCGTCGGCACCACGCCCTCGAGTGGAAGACGACATTATGAGCTCACGGATTCCGGGTGCTCTGGCGCGCATTTCTCGTTAGACAATCTCAACAGCTCTTCACAGAGAAGACACCACGAAGTCCTTGTAAACCAGCGCAACGGCTCGAAGCCAAACAGAAAGGGACGAAACACAGCGCATGTTGTACCACGAAGTCGTCGCAGCTGATCGTTGCACCTCGATCAATGGTAGTATCCGAGACCATCTTGTCTACATGTCAGCCAGAATGGCTTCTGCAGCTTCCAATGATCATCGAAAGGGAGCGTGAGTGATCAGATCTGCACCAAACCCATACCTATAGCTTGGCAGCACGCGCCCAGCCTAAAAGAAATACCAGTTGTTAGGATATAAGATGCTAAAAGGTTACAAAAGTAGCACACTACGCCACCCTGGCTTCCAAAGCGCATGTGTGGGTATCTAGCATGCCCAATGTACTTGAGCCGAGTTTATGTAAATAGAATCCTCCCATAAGGATCCTGTTCTGCAGAAAATCCGGCTTCGTTGTCATCTTGATAGTCGTCGATGTTGTGAGCGAAAAATGGGTCGCGGTAGGATGGAGACATACTCCTAGGTGGCAGATGGTCCACCCAAGTCGCGTGACCTTTTGATATCATCGCAAGCTGCCGACAGGATTCTGAGGAAACTGCCAATCATCGCAGGTGGCAGTTCAAATAATGATTGGTCGCGAAAGGTTTCTCGGGAACAGCAAGCTGGGTCTCACAGGCACCACCGATAGCGCCCCCTGCCATTGCAGGCAGTGGCGCATCGCTTAACTACTGCAGAACTGCGCAAAGGGCTGTATGAGGACTACCGGCAATACGTGATCTATGCCGAATATATGGGCATTAACCCATTAAAACAACTGTGCCATATGCTCACAGCGGAGCTTAACTGCGCCGTCCAGTTTTTCTTATGCCCGGTATGCCTGTTCTCAGGCTGCCAGCTTTCGGTTTACGAATAATACATCGTGCTCTTCTCCTTGCATAGAGAGAGATAGGGGGGGGGGGGGGGGGAGGGAGAGAAAAAACGTTTAATGCACAAAATGGTTGGGTGGGTCCTCATTCCAGGAGCCCACTGGCTTTTTCCGCCGCTCTTGCCTGGCTCACCAGCAAAATCTGGTCTTCCGGATGTGAGCTGAACAGCGCCGCCTCCCAGTCATCAGCTGTTGGGTTATTGATTATTGGTATAGATGCATTTTTCTGGCATGCCCATACCATTTGCCATAAGTTGGACACTTTACTGCAGAAGGCGCAATATGGATTGTATAAATTTGGAAGCATATAGCTCAATTTGACGAGGTTTATGTAAGTATTAATTGTTTTTCCTTAGGATGACCCCTTGCTCTCTGTTTAGAATTTTATGCGGATGGTCGTATACTTTCTTCATAAATCTCAAATGTTAGACTAATCCCCTATAGCTTAGAGGCGGCTCTCAATTGTTATGCTCCTGCGAATGTTGGGGGGCCAGGGGTAATTGCTCACGGGCAGCGGTGAGAGCGCCTTCCTTTCCGGCATCCTAAAAGAGAGCTAGAGTGCATATGACTATGAATTTAAAGTCAATATCCTCTTTAGTTCTGAGTATTCTGTTTACGTGTTTACCAATCCTTCCTCTGGTATAGCTACGTTATGCAGTCTGGGAGTCTGTAATTACACGCGACACCTTCTGGAAAACCATCGCTAAAGCAATCGCCGCATTCTCCGCCTAGGCGATTCCCTTGCGCCGAATTGATGCCCCATTAACTAATTTCTCTTGCGCGTCCATGCGCGCAGTGGTTGATATCCCGTTTACCAGTCTGGCGCGTCCACGTAAATAGTCTCCTCCATCCCTCCTCATGTTCTCCTCATGGCTTCGCCTTAGTCCTTCTTCTTTTCTTCGCAATTCGGGGTGCATATTTGTGGGAATTCGCTGCACATCCTGCTTCTAAGTTAGTCTTCCAAGTCCTCTCTGTCCTTCGTAGACCAAACGCATGGGAGCCTTAATCTATCCAGTGCATTCCTTCCTGTCCGGCTTCCTGATAGCCGTATCCTCTGCAATATCGAATGGCCTTCAAAAATTTTGTCTGCAGCCTTGTGAATGCCCATCACTAGCAGTTTTTCTTTTCCTGCGTTGACCGGGTTACCAAGTGTTTTTATATACTTTGCGTATTATGACGTCCAACTTGCTCTCACTTTTATTACATTTCAGGTAAGGTGCTGTGCAAGCGATCTGCCCTCTATAAAAGACTATTAACATTATGGCTTCCATTCGTTAATGCCCATGCTTGTGGTTTGATACCTTTCTAATCATTCTCTCCACTTGCTCAGTTGCTGCCTGCAATCGTGTTGTTGCCATTGCGTTGTTGCCATTGCGTTCTTGCTCTTATTGTCTATTCAGTGACCTGTGGTACCTTTTGAATTTGACACCCCCCAGCAGAGAATATAACAGGGTCGCAGTCTCCTTTCTTCCTAAATATCAGTAACTCCGATTTGTTGGGTGTGCATTGGAGTCCACAACTCTTAGCGTATTATTGCGCGATATCCACCGCATATTGTAATCTTTTCTGGATGCTCCCAGTTGATCCTCCAGAGGTCCAAACCGTAAGATCGTCAGCATACAGCGGGCATATGAAACCACGTATGCTTTACAGCCAACTCGGTAGTCCTAATAAGGAAATGTTGAAAAACAAAGGGGACTGGACTGCTCCCTGCGGTGTGCCCCTACTTCCCAGTCTCAAGTGCCCTGGATATAATTATACGGCCTTACATCAAAATTGCAGTCCTGTAAATTTTTTGAGTATGATATGTTTGACATCAAAGGCGCCTTCGAGGCCTATGGCTAGAATTGCCCTGCTCTGACAGCCTCTAGGATTGTAGATGCTTTCCTCTTTTATTATGTCTTAGTAACAGAGCACTGATCTCAAGCCACTGCCACGTCGACTACCTCCGCGGTAGACTCGGCCGGTCGTTTTTAAAGCTATATCGGTTTTTATAATTTCGAGAATGCGATTAACTTTGGCGCTGTGGCTCGACAAAATTTGGCTTTTCGACTTGTTACGTGCACTGGAGAGGTTGCCTTGCCTGCATGCTTTCGAAAGTGCATTCATTTTCGCACGATTCAGAGAAATTTTGTCGAGCCACAGCGGCGAGAGTAATAGCGTTTTCGAAATTCTAAAAACTGATAGAGCTGTTACTAACGGCTGGCTACAGATCTCTCATTGAATCTGGGCGCCTAACTCTTATAGTTAAAAATTTAATTCTTAAAAATAGTTAACCAGCTTACTACTTAAGCCGACTCACCGGTTTTCTGGTGTCCGCGAACTCTGGTGATACTATATATGCCGCAAACTCCTTTTTTTTCATCCCAGAAAGGCATTTTTGAATAAATTGGAATGTGTTCGCTGAAACACCCGCTATATTGGTGGTTTCACGCTAAACCACCACATTTACAGGCATCAGACACGCCACTTGAGCAGTAGGATGTACAGCTGACCAGCGCCACTTCAGAGAGCCAACGAGGGTTCTTACAACTGGTGCGCTTGTCGGCCAAGGCCGTTGTGGTCTTGGAGTGCGCGCACTCAAACCACCAGCACAGTCAACGCCTTCTTTTGGTCATCAAACCTTTTCCGTCCTCCTTCCATGCCCCTATCGCTGTAATTGCAGTGAAGGGCGAAAGGGCGGTCACAGTCTGGAGCTCTCAACACTTATTAACGACCTCCTTAGAGCGGCAAAGGAGCTTTCTTTAGACTTATCCCAAACACACGAACTGCTCTGTCTTTCTTAAATTATCCGCCGCAGGACTAGAAATCTCTGAGAAGTTCGCAATGAAGCTGTGGTAGTAGGCATTTACTGAAAAGAGCGCCTGTATGTCTGTTTTCTTAATAACCGGAGGCACTCCTGAATTGCATATAACTTTGCTATGAGCGGACATCGGGACCTACCCCCTATGACGAGTCCCAGGTATTCCACCTCCGCTTTACCAAGCCGGCAGTCTTCTGTCATTGCATTTAGGCGTTCTTCATGCAAGCACGTCAGAAGTTCGAGAAATTCGAGTTACTAAATTTTCCAGCTTTTGAACAAAAGCGGCTATGTCCGTGAGAAACTAAAGAGCAAAATCCTGCTTCGTTTAAGGATGCGATCAGTGAGGCGTAGGGAAAAAAAGGAGCCTTTTTAACGCCCTGGATATTCGCGAGCGGCCGAAAGGTCACCATTGGCGCGATCTCTCGATGTCCTTGAAGCAAGCCAGGCAATTATATTCCTGGAGAAGAATAGCCTTAGGCTTCTTTCTGCCACTTTGCCGTGATCAGCCACGGCCGTGGCATACGTTTAGGATGCCTGCCCACTACTTCCGTGCAACTACCAGTAGGTAAAAGTGGCTGGTGGCTGTTCAGTTAATGCTTAGCTGAGAGAGGTCACTTGGGAAGAGCAACCTCGGTCTCCAATCCCCCACTGGTGCCAGCGCCTGCCATCGTAAGGCAGTCTTTTAACTTCTGCACCCCTGCGCCAGGAGCGGTATGAGGGCTTCGAGGTATCTATGAATGCAAACAACGACCAAAACTTCTGCAGTACACGTGAAAGATATGAGCGCGCAAAAATGACAACACGGACGAGTAAGGGAACAGGACGAGCGCTGCACTTTCAACAGGATTTATTCAAGGAAGAGCGTTTATATAGCCCCTGCCCTTATCCTGTTCCCTTACTCGTCCGTATTGCCATTTTTGCGCTCTCATGTCTTTCACGAATACGCACCAGCAATCCCAGTTGCAAGTACTTCTAACTGCAGTACAAGTCTAAAATTATGCATTATATCAATCAAACAAACATGCACTATATAGTATATCAACCAAAATAACCAAGTTCAAATCAAGCACAGCATAAAAAGTCAACAAAAATCATGCTAAACTATAGGGCTAACCACGCTAGTGCATGAAAATTCGTGATTAGCTCCAAACTGAACCGCCCGTGGCTTTTTGCCGTGCACTCCTCTATCTTGCAAATGAAATATTTGAGGATTCCATTCTACGGTTGCTCAGCTGCAATAGTGCCTCGATTTACGTTTGCCAGAGATAATCCAAGCGTGGCGGTGCTGAAGTTCCGACAGCTTCAGCTGGCTCTTCTTGCGACTTGGTGCTAGGTGCTTCCCTCGCATGCTCCGCTCTGACGGTGTCCTGATGCTGTCCATATCAGATATGCGGTTCGACCCCACCGTGAGCTGTAGGAATAGAACTTCCCCTCTTCGCTTCTCATCTGCGACAGTCTCGCGACCCTTAGCGCGAGTGAGCGTTTGGACGACCCGGTCACCGGCACTAACGCCATTTTCCTGTAGGATCTTCTCCGACCGACTAGAAGAAAAATATGGCAATTGCTCCGGTAGATTTCGAGATAGCACGGAATCGGTGCTGAGTGACAAAGTGACCTTCGACCTCATAAACCGTGCGATCTGCATATACGAGCTGTGTTCTTCTGTCACCTACTTTATCCATGCACATTCCCCTTAAAGTTGTCTGCATGGGTTTACCTGAATGAGGTGGATTGCGTGTGCAGTGGCCGCGGAATCTCTCAAGACGGCTCAAGATTTGCCGTTAACCTGCTTGTCACGTAGATATGGCTTCACAGGCGCAGGTTCTCATCCTAACCATTAGTATCCACAAATGAAAAAAAAAAGAGTTCTTTTGCAACTGCTAATGAAGTGTCAGGGCTTCTTCAGCGGTAACACACCACCAAATTCTGGCTTCAAAGGCATCAGCCTTTTTTTGTCTTCTGCTTTGGAACCGTTTTATATTTCCATTGCGCCGCGGTCCTCCTACCTGTAGGGTGCAGACTTGCAGGTTGTCGAAATGTCCTCTTGGAAATGTTGTTGGCATAGAGCTTAACCAGAGGCGTCTGTTCTCGGATTGCACACACATACAGACCTCTTCAGTCCTCTCAGCGGCATGTTCTACATTTTTTTCACCTGCCCGGTCGTGCACGAACACAGTCACATAATTGTTAAAGGCATATCATTTCAAGTGTCTTGCCATGACTCCCAAATGCCTCGTGTAAGTTTAACCATTCCGAGAGGTCAAATATGTGGTTATAAGCAAATCTTGGAGTTAATGACTAGGGAACTCTGTTGTCTGCTTAAATCGGCGGCGGACAGGTGGTATTTCTTCAAAAACGCTGCTTTTACCTTTGTGTAATGTTCATTCTATTTCTTTTTATGTACTGTGTCTCTTCCTCCTTCCAGTCTTTCTTTGTTGCTTTACGCAACTTCTTCCGTTCTACGGGACCTCCAATCCCCTCCGTTTTCCTTCTCTACTCTAGTCATCTCTACTCTGACTACTCTATGCTTAGATCTACTGTTATCGCCTTGCATCCTCCCCAGGCCCTTCGAATGCGAAGCAATGTAACCCATGTAAGGCAGCAAAACATTCGGCCCATTTCCTTTCCAGTGCAATCACTTTCTAACGCGGCAGCGTTAAGAAGCTCGTGTCGCAGAAAAGCCGGCGTCATCGGCGGCGTTGGCCGTGGGCGAAAAATGGCGCATCTCGGTGGGCACGTAAACCGCGCTGTAAGGGAAGGGATTTTCCTTCTCTTAAGGCGCGGTACGGGTGTCCAGCGAGAATTGTGAGACAGGCGTCATTTTCTTTCCTTAAAACCAATTTTCATTTCATTTTCCTTCCTTTACGGCCCGGTTCGGGTGTCCACCGTGATATGTGAGACAGGCGTACTTTGCTTAAATAGTCCAACGGGCCACGCATCGCGCCGAACGGTCGGTGGCGTTCCGTGCACTCCTTGGGAACGCTGCAACACGCTGTCGCGTCTCACTCTTAAAGACGAAGCTTAAGCATCCTCCAAATTTTCTTTTTCTCTTAAAGCTCTCTTCAGCGAGGCCTGCGCAGAAACTCTTGTTTTCACGTTGTTTTTCACGCGTATGGGCTCTGTGTAATTAACGTGTCCTACGCGGAAGCACAACCCCCCCCCCCCCCCCCATGCGGGATTGTGGTGTTGGGGAAAAGCGATGGCTGCGTTGGAGGAGTGCTCACTGGGCATTTTAAAGTGGGGCGGTTCTCGTTTTCAGCAAGAAAATTTTGAGAATATACCAGCGGAACGACGGCACTATTAGGCATATTTGCTGCGCCAAAGTGACCACAAGTGCCAGTTGGTTTGAAACGAGTGCATTGGCGGCTTCGAAAAAGTAACGGATGGGGCTACAGTGTGCATTCGCGTAGTTTGCATAGTCTATTCTTCTCTGTCGACCACCAGCACAGCGCATACTGAGTCTTAGATGAAAACAGCCCCATTTGGTGGGTCCTTGCGTGGGAATGCGTTCTCTGTTTTGCATGGTATGCGCTTTATTGAGCTTATGGGGCATCTTTCTCTTGGGGGAATGTATGGTTCGGATAATTACGCCTTGTTCGTGCCACTTTCGGGTGTCAAATATTATTTTTTCGATTAGTTTACGTCGAAGGCTGGTCTTAAATGCATGCTACGAAAACCGAGGAGCGTGTTATTGCTTATAGCTATAGGTTAGCTTTAAACTCTGTTGAAATGTCCAATGTCAGTAAATAATATACAAAAAGGCGCACAGGAAAGAGAGGGAACTGGCGAGGAGCAATGACACCAGGTAACTTCATTGCCGCTGCAAAACCACAATCTGATAAAAAATAACAAAAAAGGCCGCCACCGTCTGGAAGACGTTGAAGTAACGAGCGTTAGCTGTTTGGTTTGCTAGATGAAGAAAGCGAAGAACGCGCCGCTGGTCTCGAGAAACGGAATGCAATACTCTTTGAAACGGGGTGGATTGCCACCATGCTCGGCTACGCGTGCACCCACGCCGCCTAGCGAAACTATCGCCGCTTAGCGCCATCCGTAAGAGCAGTTACGATGCACGTCTACCCATTGCCGAGTTGCACCCCCTCAACATACGTCCCACACGGAATTTGCTTCGTTTGGGGGGTCAAGGTGGGCCTAGAATTCTGCTTGCGGTGCGATATGGTAACGCTTAAATTATAATGGCATGTATACAGTGCTTGCCTATTATTTAATTGCGGTTTTATTTCTACACCACAACCCATGGGGTTTTATTTTCCTACCAAGCTCGGTAGACAACTGTCCCCGGATGGGTGCCCGTTGTTGTCGGAGCATATATAGCGGAATGAATGTATACATGTATAGCGATCATGTAACGGGACAGTTTTCCTACCCAGTTTAGGATATGTTCTGGTGAGGGGGGGAATGGGATGAGAGGGACAACCAATTGCAATTGCCCCCACCTTGAATTCAAGAAACCGAAACTATGCCGCCATTTTGTCTCCTGACGTCAGACTCGCATAGTTCCACCTCTATCCACCATATTGGACCATAACGTCATCATTGGCATGCGGAAGGTGGTTGTTTCTGCAATTGTATTGTAGATGGCGCTACGAGTGTCAATGCGCGTAGCTCTGTTTTCCAGTAGTAGCCACAGATAGCGCATTGATCGATGGTGGTAAGAGACCTCACTAACTCTCGAAACGTAATGAGTAGCTGCTGCCGCAGATCGCGCTGCGACCAAGAGTTCTAGCAAACCCCACGAAATCTCGAAGCGTGATGAGTAAGAGCTAACTCACCGAAAAACAGCGCGCTTACACGGGACACGAGAAAGGAGACACGCACACACACAGCGCTGACTTACAACTGCAGGTTTTATTGCATTGCTCACAATAAATACTAGAAAGGAAAAAACAAAAACAGTGGAAAGCGAGGAAGAATTCCATGTCGTCATAGTTATTCAAGATATTGAATAACTATGACGACATGATGCGACAGAAGGAATTCTTCCTCGCCTTCCACTGTTTTTGTTTTTCCTTTCTAGTATTTATTGTGAGCAATGCAATAAAACCTGCTGTTGTAAGTCAGCGCTGTGTGTGTCCGTGTCTCCTTTCTCGTGCCCCGTGTAAGCGCGCTGTTTTTCGGTGAGATCATGTACAAACTGGCCCGGCAACTGTCCTTAATAAGAGCTAACGCTCTTAAAAGCACGTGGCCGTCATTACTTCAAACTATTATTAATATGCCAAGATGGCTGCCGATAGCTGTGGGCCGATAGGATTTTACTAGCCGTCATAGGGGGGATAGATAAGGTGTATTGCATAACAGAGCGTTAGACTTTCGGCACCATACATTCGAAAAGCGTGTTTTATACTGTGTATTTCCAACCACATGTCACACAAGTAGGGCTGTCGGCAATGCCAGTACAGAATGAGTACAGGTATGTGAAAGTAACTCCGAGCCATAGATGGCAAAGCAAAATTGTTACACGTCCGGTGGGCCGAGAAATTAATGCGACGGGTTTAAAGCTACAGGAACGCCTGTACCTTGGTAGATGCGCGGGTTTTGCCACTGGCATCGAGGGCGACATGAGCTCTGTCATCAGCTGCAGTTTAAAAGAGTGGTCACCTCCGCGGCTTATGTGTAGGCCATTAGGTTGAAGTGCAGATAGCGCCTGTGTAGACCTTGTTACAGCATTTCTACGAGTGCTATTTGACAGTAATATCAAAGAGAGCGCTCTTACACACGCAATACGACGCCAACGCGTCAAGGAAACTGCGACTCCGAACATGTGTTCAATACTCGGCACTTCACTTGAAATAGAGTGACGACTGAATAGGCTTAGAAAAAGGTTTAGGCCTCGTCGCTACTTTTGCCTGGGGCATTCATATAGTCAGTCGGCTGGCCTTTGTATAGAGAGATTAGAACCAAGGGCACTCGGCCACTGCCAGGACAAAAAGTTGACGCGTTACTTCTCTCCTTGAGCTTAGTTCCTGGATTTCAATAATATCTTTTTTTGCTGACACGTTTCTACAGCATGTGTAGCCATCCTGCCGAGGAGCAGAGGAAAGAAACCTATTTTTCATCAGTTTCCGGGAAATTTGTGTCTCTTATTCACGTACTGACGCAAGACCACAAAAATAAGCGCTACTAATTGGCTTCCGCCCTCACAGTTTGTTTATTAACTGTAATGAGAGCTGCGAAAAAATAAAAATGCCCATTGAAGCCAGTAATGCTGTGTTAAACAGCACAACGGCTTATACCAACCCTCGTTTGCACACAGACAGGCCTATGTGCATTCTGAATTAAATATTCTCTAAGTGCCTTCCAACGACAAGAATAGCGCTTTCCATATCAACTTTGATCTGCAAAACGATCGCTCGTCAATGCATATTCATCAGTGCCTACAGTTCAGTTGATGCTATAAATGCCCTTCTGGGTCTCGCTTCCCACGGGATGTCAGAATTTAAGGAGGCACTTTAAACAACTTACGTGCAGTATTGCGAAAGCATATGGATGGATGGATGGATGGATGGATGGATGGATGGATGGATGGATGGATGGATGGATGGATGGATGGATGGATGGATGGATGGATGGATGGATGGATGGATGGATGGATGGATGGACGGACGGACGGACGGACGGACGGACGGACGGACGGACGGACGGACGGACGGACGGACGGACGGACGGACGGACGGACGGACGGGTGGATGGATGGATGGATGGATGGATGGATGGATGGATGGATGGATGGATGGATGGATGGATGGATGGATGGATGGATGGATGGATGGATGGATGGATGGATGGATGGATGGATGGATGGATGGATGGATGGATGAGGCTGAACCTTTTAAATCGGGCGGTGGTTCAAAGCACCCAGCCATGACTTGTGAAATTTTACTCTTGTCCTGATTTTCACCACCAATGAGATAACCTTCTTTTGGTTAATTCTACCCGCTTAAAATCTACTTGTTCTCACTCCCCTTAAACCCCAATGCTTTGAGTAAATCAGACCCGCTGCTTTACACTGCAGGGTGAAGCCCTTTACAGAAAAGTATCAAGTGTTCATTTTTTCAGGAGGACACAGGGGCGCAACAAAAACACACGGACATAGAAGTAGACAGGGACGAGTGCTTACTATCAACAGGCTTTATTTGACGTAGACCGTTAATATACTTTCGCCTACCCAAGCGCCACTGTGCGAATCACAAGCACGTGGGAAACAGAAAACACCAAAAGAAATCGAAAGGTAGGCGATTACAGAAATCTATCTAAGAAAACCGTTTCAGATCGGCGAAGCATTACAGACGAATCACTGATGCAGTTATCTCCTTTCCTCCTGATGTAATAGGCTTCCACCAGTTCCCGTTCAATCTGATCGCGGCTTCTCAACAATACTCTACAGTCCGATAATCGGGGAAAACAGGCGACCTTAGTCTTCTTAGTGCATTCTTGGCAATGGTCCGGGAGATGGGAGCCTGTTTTCTTTAAAGAATTTTTTTGCTCCAGAAGGCGCTGGTTGAGGCAGCGTCCAGTTTGCCCAACGTAAACCTTCCCGCAAGTGAGCGGGAACTCATACACAACTCCTTTTTTGCAGGTTACGTGGGGCTTACGGTGTTTTACGCCACACTCTTGCCGTTTTTCTTTTCTTCTTATGCGTGCGCACAGACCGGACAACTTTCGCGGAGCAGAAAAAACAACTTCTACTCCGTACTTCTTGGCCACCTTCTTGATGTTGTGGGAAGTTCTGTGTACGTATGGTACCACCTCCGGCCTTGAACACTTCGTTGGGTCTTTCGCGTTGCTCTGCTTGCTGCCCTTCAATTTTTTGACCAAGGACTGCGTCACAGCAAGAATGAGGGAATCAGGGAAGCCTGCCTTTTCAGCCTTGAGACCAGTGACAAGAAGCCAGCGTACACAGCGTGGTAACAGGACTTCGTTAGTGCCGATGAAAGACATTGTAAAGCGATAGCCCTTTTGACCGTCTTAGAATAATTAGAATGAAATGGTAGCAAATCTTTCTTTGCGCGCGGACAATACCGCCAGCAAACGTGTGAAGGGTTAAATGTTAAGGTGATATCTAAAAACTGCAGTTGGTTATCACTGCTTGGCTTTTCATGGGTAAAGGTGAGTCCCATGCCTTTCCTACCAAACGTGTCTAAAACATCAGCTACGGCCTCGTCAACACTAAAATCACTTTCCTTCAACAGAACCAGGTAGTCATCTACATATCTGAAGACATGAGCTATACGGTCTGAGTCAAAAGTTTCACTCAAAGAGCGGTCAACTTGCGATAAAAAAATAGTAGAAAGAACCGGGGCTACGCAACAGCCTATGCAAATACCTTGCTTTTGAAGATAGGTACGATCATTAAATTCAAAAAAAGTGGCATTCAGGTAAAGCTCTAGTAATGACATGAAGTTGTCCACGTCCAAAGAAATATTTGCTACCATTTCATTCTAATCATTCTAAGACGGTCAAAAGGGCTATCGCTTTACAATGTCTTTCATCGGCACTAACGAAGTCCTGTTACCACGCTGTGTACGCTGGCTTCTTGTCACAGGTCTCAAGGCTGGAAAAGGCAGGCTTCCCTGATTCCCTCATTCTTGCTGTGACGCAGTCCTTGGTCAAAAAATTGAAGGGCAGCAAGCAGAGCAACGCGAAAGACCCAACGAAGTGTTCAAGGCCGGAGGTGGTACCATACGTACACAGAACTTCCCACAACATTAAGAAGGTGGCCAAGAAGTACGGAGTAGAAGTTGTTTTTTCTGCTCCGCGAAAGTTGTCCGGTCTGTGCGCACGCATAAGAAGAAAAGAAAAACGGCAAGAGTGTGGCGTAAAACACCGTAAGCCCCACGTAACCTGCAAAAAAAAGGAGTTGTGTATCAGTTCCCGCTCACTTGCGGGAAGGTTTACGTTGGGCAAACTGGACGCTGCCTCAACCAGCGCCTTCTGGAGCACAAAAATTCTTTAAAGAAAACAGGCTCCCATCTCCCGGACCATTGCCAAGAATGCACTAAGAAGACTAAGGTCGCCTGTTTTCCCCGATTATCGGACTGTAGAGTATTGTTGAGAAACCGCGATCAGATTGAACGGGAACTGGTGGAAGCCTATTACACAGGAGAAAAGGAGATAACTGCATCAGTGATTCGTCTGTAATGCTTCGCCGATCTGAAACGGTTTTCTTAGATAGATTTCTGTAATCGCCTACCTTTCGATTTCTTTTGGTGTTTTCTGTTTCCCACGTGCTTGTGATTCGCACAATGGCGCTTGGGTAGGCGAAAGTATATTAACGGTCTACGTCAAATAAAGCCTGTTGATAGTAAGCGCTCGTCCCTGTCTACTTCTATGTCCGTGTGTTTATGTTGCGCCCCTGTGTCCTCCTGAAAAGATATGAACCAACACGCCCAAATACAAGTACTTCTGTGTATCAAGTGTTCAGCCGTTTCCTCCTCTCCAGCAACTCACAACGTGTCTATCTCGTGGTACCTGACTCCATATGTCTTAGTCCGCAAAACTCCCGTCCTGGCCTCAAACAACAAAAAGCTTCCCCTACAATTATCATAGATATTATCTTTGGCTATTTCCTGCTTAAAGATCCTATATGTTCCCAATGCAGATTTCTTCAGCATCCCTTTTTTCCACAGAGTTCTTTCTATTTCTTTAACCTTTTTCTTGACCGATAATTGCTGATTTTCCCCCCCACTGCTGTCCAGATATTTGCTTGTGAATTTTCTTGTTCGCTTTCTCAATTTCGTGTCAACATTGCTTACGTACAGTTATCTGAAAAAAATTGTTTTCATTAAGGCGCCATCGACTGGGCTAGCGTCGTACATTGAAAGGGGGGGGGGGGGGGGCTTCAGTGGGTGCCCCTTGATGACTCTATGACACGCCAAGCAAGAGGTTAATTTACTGAAACGTACGTTTATACTCGATTGTTTCCAACATCTATATTTAAAATGCTAATAATTACTCATGTACACTTCTAAGACAGCTCTGCATTCACTAGACGCGCTTTAATTTAGTTCAAACGCCGGACACTTCACTAATTCGACGTTCGTCTTCACCAAATTCAAAACAGTGGAGCCTACAGGGATTCACAGATAATCGCCATGAGCCGACAAACCCAGGCTTCGATGGGTAGGGACCTGTCAATGTTCGCTGCGGCTCAAGTCTGCAACGTTTTTTTTTTTTGCAAAACTTGCCTATGTGCTACAGGTTCTCCACTGTGCGAGGAAGAAAGTGCAGCTGATGCACATAATATTTGCCACCTCGGTATGTCGTTCCCAATGGGAACTCATGCGTCGCGACAACCCTTGTATTTCGCTAGAGTCAGGTCGAATAGGCCTTGTTCACTTATTCGTGCATCCGCTTCTTTCGCGTTTTTTTTGTTCTTCAAATCTTCACACCAGCCTTTGTTAGTAGCTGTGCTTATTAGGAATCTCAGTACTCATTTGCATTTCTTATTCGCACCGGCTGGACACACTCGTGAGGGGCCTTTATGGGGATTCCTTAAGAAAGTTGCGGACACTCTCAATTTCCTCACTGTGCGCTTTTATTTAGGCTAGCTGTATAGCCTCTCCAGAAGGCAGATGACTCGGGCAGTTGCACAGTATTTATTTCCTGGACCATTGTATCGGTAACCTTTTCTGGAGTTCCTTGGCTTCAGTGTTTTAAAACGTGTTAGGTGAATGTCCATTTCTTCGGCTGCCAGAGCATTCTTTAAACTGCACACATCTACGCTGCCTGTGAAGGCATGGCTCAATGCTAAGGAGATGCTTGTGCCACGGACGGTGAATTGCCGCCTGTGCAATAGACTGGAGACAATTGATCATTGTTTTATTCCTTGCCTTGATGTTTTGTTTGTCTGGACGTATTACAACGAACAATTAAGAAGGACAGACATCACACCCTACAGTATCAGTTTTTTGCCTGCGGCGAAAAACTGTGTTGTGTCATGTCATCTATTTATGTTGCTGGGACTATTTAGGCTCTGGAATAGCCGCATGGTAACCGTCACGCCACATCACCACGGTCGCCGAAATCTTTGGTTGGTGAGCAGTGCGCTTTGGTGCGGGGAGTATATGCTGTCCTGGAAGAGCCGCCTAGCTGGCTCCCCTATCGGATACATGTGTGCGCCTCCCAGACTTTTGATTTTTTGGAAAGTGGGGTCGTGCAGCGGTGCGGTGGCCTGGTGTTTTGTGGCGTAAGCATGCTTAGATTTTTCTTTTTGGCACTATTTCCATGAAATAAAGAAAAAAGAGAGCCACCGTGGCCCCCTGGAATCGCCCCCGTCTCGCGCACCGTAGGGCTGGGTTCGATTCCCGCCTAGACCAAAAATTTGTCGTCTTATTTTTCTTCATTGACAGTTCGTGCCTTTATGAATTGGATTGTGGATTATCGTATGGTCTGTTGGATTATGGATTGGCTTTTTGGAGCGCTGTGGATTGAATTGCGGATTGGCTACAAATTGGTGAATGCGTTACCAATCAATTCCACGCGACTCATGATCTCTAAAATGATTTTCCCTTAATATCAGTTGTTACGAAGATACGCAGCACCTGCCATGGAATAGAGCTGTGGTGTAGGAAATCAAAGAATGTTTATAAGAGCGTTTGTCTGGTTTCCAGCTTTGAGATCAGCTGCATATCCTAGACGACGGAAGAAATTTTAGGCAGTCTTCGCATGCCTGCCGGACACTTCCTCGACAAAGCACCACTGCGTTGTCTTCTGGTTTTCTTCGAACGATCTGGATGATTTATTAAGAACGCCAATACTCGAAGAGAAATATAACTTCATGAAATTTATAGTGATCAAGTGAGGTCTTTGGAAATATTTCTTGATGTACTCCACGCGGACAAACCGATAACCATTTATGTTACTCAACTGTGGTGTGGTCGTGCTTACATACAGAGCTTCGCTGCCCAGATAATCGATTTAGGCATACTTAAGGCTACAGCTAGTTGCGCTTGCGAATAGCAGCAGTTAGAGGCTCCTTAAGAAAAGCCAGTGGACAATGTGTTGCGCGCTGACATCAGAGGCCGTGGAGGCCGATTGCAAGTCTAGTGCGCCAGGATGGAGTTTGAGTCGGGAATTTAAGAGCCTGATATACGTTTAGTGCTACTGGAATGCTTGTGCGTATAAAACTTCGAGTATTCATCTGTCGCTCTGCCTTTTTCGCTTCTACTCACAGCTCGGCATTCCTGGTATCGGCATCATTGTGCTGGAGTCTACGTCACGAACGCCATCCCCACAACAGAGACGGGAAAAATACGACGGCGCGACCTGGCTCAGATGCTCCCATCGCTGCAGAGACTCGACCGCACGATTTCAACAGCATGATATCAATCGGGAGAGCAAGCAACATTTCACGGTCAGATATCACAGTGTAGCCAAAAACCCAACGTAAATAAAAGTGGGGGAAGTGACTAAATTGAAAGGCGAGGGCCAGTGGTGGTGGTGGTTATTACATTTGATTGTGCATAAAATGTTTCAGAGAGAAACATACCCTGTATTAAAGGGACCTGGAGCAGTAATCTTGTGATGCTTGTTTGTTTCTTCAAATCATTCGCCACAATTTTCGTGACGCCTATGCATCACAACAGCCAGCTTACATCTGCTGCAGGCCGTTATCTCACCAATATAAAGTTATCTCATCAAATTAAGTATAGAGATTTTACAGAGGCAGTTGTGTAAATTAGATAAGGGACTTCCTCCCAGTAAACGGCGCCGAGGCGCCTTTGAGATAGGGGGTATATGTAGCTAGCGAAAATTGAATCGTGCACCTACCGTGAGTATGTTACCTAGATTGGACGGGTAACGGCCGCCCTCGCGATGTTGCGCCTATGGGTGTGTGTCCGAGGCAGACGTTGTCAATACCCACACCTATACCTTGACCCTGTAAGCATAGATGATTATGCTTACTTAAGTTGCTGAAATATTTTTGTCATCATCATCATCATCAGCCTAACTACATGCTCTGCAGGGCGATGACCTCTCCCAGTTAGCCTATAGTCAACCCGGCCCTGTGCAGCTGCAGCCGCCCGTCCCCCCACTTGACTTTGACGCCTTGAGCTACGCTTTTCTTGTCATCGAATCCACTGCTTTACTTTAAAGGGACCCTGAGGAGAAATGGAAGTTTGCTTGTATCGATAGAATACCAGCTGCTGATCACAAAAATGCCACTCTTACTGAAAGCAAAGGTTTTGTAATGCAGAAAAGAGCCAGAACCAATATACAGGTATCGCCGCCCCTGGCCAATCTCGCAAGTGCAAGCGCGATGACGTCATAGGACAAGAGACGCCATCGACTCCACCATGGCGGAAGTTTCCTTCCTCAATATACCACGGATCTCTGAGGTTCATAAAGGAAGGTTGCGTGGTTGAAAATTGCAGTAAGTTTTGCTTTGAAACCAATAGTCCACTTTTATCACACAAGGAAGACAGACAAAAGACAACCTGAATGTTGGAAGCAAAGAAAACCGATGCTTGGTGGCGCCACAGGCAGCCAGGAGAGTTTCGGGTTTTTATGGCGCTTCGCGTCTATGAGCTTTGCGTGCCCAGTGGTTTTGTTTTTGACGCGGCTCAATATACAAGCGCCGAACAGGAGAGGAACTCCCAGTGGCATGCAACTTCAAGTGCTAGTTAACCTTCGAAGGAGCCTGTTAAGGCTGGTTAGAAGGTCGCCACTGTCGATCAAAAACTATGATGGCATGATGGTCGGTGATCGTACAAGGCAGTTAGCACTATAAAGAGCACTTGTGTCTTTGTACGCTCGCCCGGCAAAAAGTTCGCGGTTGTGCCAGTCAACTTCGAACTACTTAAAGGAAATCGTTTATTAAGGACGGGAGACAAGATACAAGGCAGTTAAGAAAAAGAGATTTGGAACCTGCCTAGGCCATGACTACGCGCTCCTCCAACTCGTTTGTTTGCGGCTCCATTCAATAGATTCGGCAGGGAGCGGAGCTATTCTATTCGAGCTCTCGGCTAATTTAATCCATTCACTGCATACATCTCTAGTTACATGCAGGTGAGTGCGAGAGCTAGATCCAGTGGACTCCGTACCTCTGGAAACGC
This sequence comes from Amblyomma americanum, assembly GCF_052857255.1. Taxonomy (NCBI): domain Eukaryota; kingdom Metazoa; phylum Arthropoda; class Arachnida; order Ixodida; family Ixodidae; genus Amblyomma; species Amblyomma americanum. The sequence continues at coordinate 80,603,376 of NC_135499.1, forward strand.
GCAGGGCGCACGGTTTCGTGTACACTGCTTTACTGTTAAGCGCGGAGCCCGTTGAAGCATCGTGTGTCAGCCCTACTTTCAAGCCGCCAACTTTAAACGCGTGTGCCCTTGAGCACCCATCCGTTTTTTGCAGCAAAAAATACTGGCCCTTGAAACCGTGGGAAACCTCCTCGACGTCGCCTGGTGCAGCATGCAACGGCGCCGTTCAAGGAATCACAATCCCTTGGCCTCGGACAGCATCTGATGCGCGCGACGCACCGACCTTGTCCTCGCCCCTCGCGACTCCCCGCACAAGGGTTACATTTAAATAGCAACGGCTGTTCACGGCGAAAGGGGGGAAACGACCCCCCGGCGCATAGCCTAATCCTGCTCCCCGGGCAAAGCTATGCATCGGCAACAATTTGTTGCCTTGTACCGCAGCTTACCCTGCGCCGGAGCGGTGTGCGCTACTTCGTGCCTCCGTGTGCGCCGCGATCACAGCCAGCGTATGTGGACGTATTGCGTGGTTGGTTTTATCAACACCTCAGCGCCGTATTAGCAACGCAGATGGAGGCTGCTGCACAACAAAAGATCGGGCAATGCTACGTCGTACGTTGTCCTAACAGCCGTGTCGAATCACTGCAGGGCAGTAGCAGAGCCGGCGGTGTGGTGTACCATAAAGTGCCGAGAGATGAGCCACGGCGGAACAACTTGGTTGCGTGCTATGCCGGTACGAAAGGTGAAAGGCAGTATCGCTCTATGCGCACATGTGTTTGCTGCATCTTCGTCCCGAAGACTACATAATAGATCCATTCTGAGTGCGTCTTTCGGGACTCCATGGAAGCGCCGCAAACTATCTCAAGGCGTGGTTCCATGAATACTTCCGGCAACAAGTGGACAACGGCCCTCGCTACAGCATGACGACAGTAGTTCTGTCAGTATTCCATTATTACGCGCAAAATTAAAATAATGAGCGTCAAAACGCCAGCACTCCGATGACTTATCAGCTAGTCTTCCTCTAGCTGCTATGTACAGAGTCGATCACACTTGTAAAGAGCACTCGGGCGATGTGCTGCGGAGCAAATGAAGTGAAATCTTTTCGCAACTCCTTTGCTAGCGTAAAGGCGCTGATGCCCGTGCGGTTCACGTGTCTATTTGGCTGCTCTCCAGCACAACCATTATCAGAGAAAGTCAATACCTGCTTTGGTATGTCGCCTTACTTCCCCCGGATCGCACCTCTCGAGCGCTCTAGACAAGTGTTATCGACTCTGTACAGACAAGCCCACTTATAACTTACGGTCACAGGGCTCGCATTCGTTGTATCCGAAGTTCATAGTAAATGGGATTCCTCGATCACAGCGAAAATGCAAAGTCAGGCAAAGGTGGCGTTTATATTTTTAAAATATCCATTACGCACTTCTGCTTCTTAAAGGAAAGGAAAATTTTTTCAACATGGTAATGACACTTAAAGCCTCAGGACATTTTTTTTTTGCTTTTGTAGCATACTCCTGATCACTCTTCATTTTAATGCGAACAGCAACTGAGACCTGGCAGTAACAAGCGATGGCACACCCATGTGGCATATAAAGACAACAAAAGCCAGGCACAGTGCCACATTTGTCACCCCATAGAAGACAGCGCCAACATTTGGCAAGTCGCTGGATTTGCATATTATACTCATGTGTAGTTTGTGGTTGCGTGAAAATGTGCATATGAAGCAACCAACGCTGGTTCAAAGCCTTTAATAGCACTACCAGAAGTCTTCACCCTGTAAAAAATGCACAATACCACTGTGTAATTCAAAGTAAAGGTGAGCATTTGGTTAAGAGTCGTTTTAATTGGCACTGGTTTCAAAGCAAGACATCAGCATTCACGACTCGTTCACGAGATTTCTTAGGTCCCACATGGTAGAACTAGTCAGGCTCTAGTTTCCGCAGACTGTGAAAAAAAAGCATGTGAAGTCAATTACTGAGAGACCAATGCATTAGCCTAATACAGGGTATGCAGAGGACCTACAAATCAAGGTCATCGAGCTGTGTTCTTTGTATCCCAGTTTCCGAGATGCCATAGAACACACTGAACAGAGAGTTGGGCCAGAGTATGCAAAAAATGTGTAATCCAGGCCATCCAAGGCAGACCTGGTGGAAGCCCACAAAGCACGCTTTGCAAAGCCATCAATTGGGTCCTGCAATAAAATAGCTGTGGGAAAAAGAATTGGAAAGCCCGCAACTTATCTTCAGTACATCGTGCCATGAAACGGTGCAAGTATATGCCTATTCAAATAATTTGCGTATCTCTCTGCCATAAATCATTCCACGAAAAATTAAGCATATTAAATACCACTCATTCACCTTGTGCATTGGTCGAAATTTTTGTTTTTGCTCTCCTTTGCCTTTTTTGGCTTTTTCTATGACAATCTGTGGCAACCTCTTTTGGTTGCTATTGTATAGTAATGTAAGTAATGTCTCTTATTTGGAATTCATATTTTTTTTATTTATATCCTATAAGCTTGTCTTGCAATTTTTTGTTTAGTATTGACATGTAATTCCCTTGCTCTGTGCCCTAACGGCCCCATATAATAAGTGTCAAAACCCACCCTTTATCCTTCTTTTGCTGAGATAACAAACACCGCTCGGGTTTCGTCATCAACTACCCAGTGAACATCTTGGAAGCAACAGAAAGCAAGCTGTCTAAAATTTTTAAGAGTTTTATTTTGTTAGCATTCCTTAATGTACCTTTTATTTTAATGAATGTTAGCCTCTATGCGTATTCATATGCTATCTTGCTTATTCTTTCAAAAGTGAAGTATAAGGCAAATCAGCATTTCATACCTCGCCACAAAATCGGTAACTTGGCAATGACCTGATGCACTGCAGAGAGTCTTGTTTGAAACATCTTTGTTGTGCCCATTAGTCTTACTAGCTGCACATCTTGCAACAACTAATTTTTAAAACTAATCCGTTGGCCAACTGGCAAGCTGTTAAATGAAGGCTGTACCTCTACCAGGAAAGGACACATGTAACAGTGGACATGCACAGCACCACTTGAAGCTGGTTTATTTGACGAGAAGTGCTATGTAAATAACACAGGGGCTGTATGTTAGCCTTGGCATGATGTTATACCGAAGTGTGCTGACTACTTCCATAACCTGATAGCAGCAACAAGCACACAGCCTTTAGTCCCTGGAAAGCGGTTTTCCTATATTTGATAAACCAGGCACTGTGTAAATAAGCAAATTTCAGGAAACATGAACAAAACAATAAACATAATAAAGAGGGTCAAAATTTAACAAAGCACATCTGAACTTGCCCTTCACACTCCTGTGAGCTATGCTTTGCTGGAGAGCGATTTCTTGCCAGAACTAAGAATATAAGAGCCAGAGAACTGACTGAAGCGCTCTACATCAGAAGGAAAGGTAGCTCTCGCATCAATGAAATTTCTATAACATTGTAGAAGGCCGACAAATCATTCCTTTTTACATCGCACTTGAATGAAATTAGATTCAGGACACCCTTAGACTCCAATTACTCAAATGATCAGGCAGGCTTTCATAAAGGCTACTCAACAATACACCTTGTTCACACTATCAATTAAGTCATAGAGAAATGCGCAGAATGTAACCAAGCACTAATGTTGCCTTCATAGCTTACGAGAAAGCATTTGACTGAGTATAAACCTCAGCAGTCATGTAGGCATTACGGAATCGGGCTTCCGATGTGCCTTTAGTAAAAATACTGTAAGATATCTAAAGCAACTGCACAGCTACCATAGACCTTCATAAAATCAGCAACAAAATTCCCATAAGGAAGGGTGGCAGGCAGGAACACATGATCTCGCCAATGCTATTCACCACCTTTTTTACAAAAGGCAATCAGAGGTACCAATTGGGAACAGTTGGGAATAACAGTTAATAAAGAATACCTTAGTAATCTGCGATTTGCTAATGACATTGCCTTGCTAAGTTAACTGCAAACCATGACGAATGAGTTAGACAGGCAGAATAAAAGGGTGGTTCTAAAAATTAACATGCAGAAAACCAAAATAATGTTCAACATTAGTTTCCTACTCCTGCTCCTGCGTGGTGCGCATTGGCGGGGGGCGGGGGGCATGTGGCCTACCATTGTCGCCACTGCCGTGTTTGCACGCCTCGGTTCCGCGATACCACTATCCTGAACAAGTTCGGGTCTAAACTAAGCAGAGAAGTGTACGAGGCCTACTGTATCAGGAAGGAATACGGCTCCTGTGTCAGCAAAACATCGGTAAACCTGTCTGATAAAGAGTATTCATATCTAGATTGCACAATGTCCCGTACACGCCTGCGCACAATTGTTACGTGATGATAGTTTGTCATGTTAGAATGTGATTACGATGACTGTATAAATGTGACGCACTGTTGTAATTAACCAGTTGAAATTCTGCGCTCTGTCCTGTTAGTTTCTTCCTCATCCCTTGTCTTTTTTGCGTGGTTTCAAGATGCATTCTACTAATAGTCGCCAACTAGCCCGTCTCTCTCTATTATATCTATTAAAATGAGGACAAAGCAGCAAGCAATGGAAAGGTAAATGATAGGTGTAACGTTAAGGGACACGAAGAGAGCAGAGTGGGTCAGAGAAGAAACACGGGTTAATGAGATTCTAGTAAAAATCAAGAAGAAATAGGCTAGGGCATGGCAAGTAATGCGAAGAGATGATAATAGTTGGTGCTCAAAAGTAACGGACTGAATACCAAGAGACGGCAAGTACCACCACAAAGTTAGGAGTGTGGATGAGTTTAAGAGGTTTGCGGGGTGTTAGATGCGGGCCCCTGTTTCGCCTGTGCCGTCTCTCGCCAAGATCGGTGTCGCTGGGTTCCGGATCGGGAGACTGCTGTAGTGGGGGTGACGAAGAGATGAGAGGGTCTTCGAGGTGAAGAAGAGACTGAAGGGTTTATTTACATTTATACAAAGATTGAAAGAGTGAATCGGGAGCTGGCTGATCACACGCCAGATCGGTGCTTAAATAGGGTCCGCTGTCCCCAGGTCCCTAGTTGGGGAATCTAGTTCATTAAAAATGCGTCGAATCACTGTGATGTAGATCACGTGTCCAGTCTTCCGGGTCCGCCCCCAGCCACACACTCTTGCCACTTCTGGCAGATTAGGGTCCGCGCTGTCCAGGCTTCAGTGAAGAATAGCCCGAAGGGGGTCCCATGGCCGCGTCGAAGGTCAGTCACCTGCACTTCAAAGCGGTAGCGTGGGAGCGAAAGGATCCCACCGCAGTTCGCAGAAGCTTTCACGTAGAGCGTGGGAAAGCACAGTCTAAGACGAAGTTGTTTTCGAAGCACGAGGATTCCGGAGACGTTGGCTTAGTCAAACCCGGCCGCATTTGCCACGGCTCATTTGCAGTCCCGCCGCTCGCCGGCTCCCCCGTCGTCCCCTCCTGGAGAAACATGTCCCGGGTGGGTCCGGCGTTGAGAACAAAAGACAGGTTCACCAAAGCCGTTCTCAGACAGCGGAGGGCCGTTTCACCCCGTAAACAGCAGAGGGGGGGGGGGGGGGGGGGGAAGGACCCTTGTAGACGCCACCACCTGCACTCGTAGCGCTGCAACCACATCGACGGCCCTTTGAAGCCTCGGTAGATTGATGATTCCCAGTGGCTTGAATATTCTTGGCATGTTGGCGTCTCCAAACGTAACAGCTCCTCCGCGGCCAGGACAATCTCGATCGGCCAGTGGTCACAATCACTCGTCGAGGAGAGATGACTTGAGTTGTAGCGTGGGAGGCCCTTCTTCATCTTGTCTGCAAGCACAGAGTAGAGTCCTAAACCTCGGACAACGGAGGCATTAGTCGAAATCAGCCACTCAACATGGCGCCACTCCCCAGGCAGTGCACGAAATTCACCCGAGAGCCGCCAGGCTGTTATGCAATACTACTGCATTGTCAATGTAAACGTAAGCACAAAATTTTGTAGCTGACAGCATTAATCTCGGCTACTAAGAACAGCTTCCATGTCTGCCAAATTCGCTGCCAAAGACCGATTCGCCGAACACGGCTTGAAGAGAGGTGGCAAATTCGGAAGCAAAAGAAAAAGGATAATAGGACACCACGCAAAAACAAAGCTAACTAGTACCTAAAAAAATACGAAAAGGCACCAAATTGCCACCGAACGGATACCTCAATTATGGGAATAACCTGCTCAATCCGTCGGCATTTCCATGACATTTGCCCCTTTTGTATCGCACAGAAAAGTTATATTGCTGGAGGGCTAGACTCCATCGTAGCAAGCGGCCATTCTTGGGCGACATTTGACGCAGCCATGTAAGCCTACAATGATCTCTCTCGAAAGTAAATTTCGCCCCGTAAACATAACAGGCTAGCTTCTGTGCGGCCCAAACCAGACAAGCGCATTCCTTTTCCGAAGCGCTGTAGGCTTCTTCCCTTACGGTTAACTTCCTGCTGGCATAAAGGATAGGGTGCTCCTCATTGTCGTCTCCGACTTGGCTTAATACGACCCCCATACCCCGGTCGCTGGCGTCACACTGGACCACGAATTCCTTGCTGTAGTCCGGCGCGCGTAACACGGGCCGCGAAACCAGCACGCTCTTCAAGCTCTGAAACGAAATTTCTTTTGCTACGTCCCAGATAACGCTATTCGGCTTTTCTTTTCGAAGCGCATCGGTCAAAGGACTTGCTAGCTGTGAATAGTTGGGTATGTACCTTTGGTAGTATCCCACAAGACCGAGAAATGAACGTACATCCGTCTTAGTTCGGGGCTGCGGGAATTCAGCGATAGGGGCTATCTTGAAATCTGACGGCCTCCTCGTCCCTCTACCGACAACATGACCAAGATAGGTAACATGTGAGCAGCCAAAACTACATTTTTCGGCCTTAATGGTTAGCCCAGCGTCCCTCAAACTCGTCAGTACCCTCCTGAGATGGGAAACATGGTCTTCCCAAGAGTTAGAAAAAATGGTCACATCGTCAAGGTAAGGCAGCGCGAAATCCTGCATGTCCTTGAGGATGATGTTCATTAGCTTTTAAAAGCTAAAAGGTGCATTCTTTAGCCGAAAACTGAGCACCAAAGGTCGGAATTCCCCCATGGGAGAAATAAATGCTGCATACCGACTCGCGCTTTCCGAGAGGGGGACTTGCCAGTACCCTCTCACTAGGTCAAGGGTGGAGATGTACTGTGCCGTGCTAACTGTCTCGATCCTTTCTTCGATGTTCGGTATTGGCTACAGCTGGTCCTTTGTTATGGTATTCAGCTTCCTGTAGTCCACGCAAGGTCGCGGATCTTTGCCTGGTGCCTCCACGAGTATCAGCAGGGAGGTGTAGTCGCTATCAGCTGGCTCTATCACGCCGAGTTCCAGCATGTGCTTTATCTCCGCCTCAATTATCTCTTTCTGCCTTGGAGAAACTCTGTAGGCTTTCGATCTTACTGGATCGGTCGAAGTTAGCTCTATCTCATGCGTGATGAGATTTGTCTTCCCCGGCCGGTCGCTAAAACTCTCCCGGAATTCGCACAGCAGTGGCCTCAATTCCTGCAGTTGCTTTGGTTCTAGATCCATGGTGCTCGCGAATCGGGACACGATTTCCTCTATGCTGTTGGTAGCATTTTCTTTCATGCTGCCTTTCCACTCAGGGTTTTCGGTTAGCAGCTCTTCGGGGATATTTACTGCCATGCTTACAACCCCGCTTCTTTCTACATAGGGCTTCATTAAATTGCAGTGATAGATCTTTATCTGCTGTCCTCTCCCTGGCATTTTCAAAGTGTAGTTGGTTTCTGAAATCTGATCCAAAACTTCCACTGGCCCGTCCCAGTGAACTTCCATCTTATTTTTGCGTGCGGACCTGAGAATAAGCACACGATCCTCCATCTTGAAGGTTCTCAGTCTAGCATTCTTGTCGTAGTACTTCTTCGCCGTGTCCTGAGCCGTTTTGAGATTCCGATCCACCAGTTCTCGTGTGGCACTCAGGCGGTTTAGTAACTGCAACACATACTCCGCTACTGACTGACTCTCTCCTGTCCCCTCCCACATTTCTCTAAGCATCCTAAGCTGGGAACGAAGAGCCCTTCCGTACACTAGTTCTGCAGGAGTGAAGCCCGTCGCTTCGTGCGGTACTGTTCTCAGGGCGAACAGCGTCGCCGGGAGGCAACTTTCCCAATCGTATTTGTGCTCATAGCAGGAAGCACGTAGCACTCTTTTGAGCACCGAGTGCCACTTCTCGACGCTGTTCGATTGAGGGTGGTAAACGGAGCTATGAATCAACCTCACCCCACACCTCTGTAAGAACGTAGTTGTGAGTGCGCTCGTGAAAACTGTCCCCTGATCAGCCTGAATTTTTGCCGGAAAGCCAATTCGAGCGAAAACGGACAGGAGACCGTCCACTATCTCTGCCGAGCTAAGCTCCTTTAGCGGCACCGCCTCCGGGAACTTGGTAGCAGGGCATATCATAGTGAGCACGTACTTATAGCCTGACTTAGTTCTGGGTAGTGGCCCGACGGTGTGAATGACCAGACGTCGAAAAGGCTCCGAGATAAGCGGCACCAGCTTTAGCGGGGCCTTCCATCTTTCTCCTGGTTTTCCGGTGCGCTGACACGCGTCGCATGACTGCACGTGGCGTTCAGCATCTCGGAAACATCCCGGCCAGTAGTATTCCCCAAGCAGCCTTTCCTTCGTTTTGTTCAACCCTAAGTGCCCTGACCAACTGTTTCCGTGACAGAGGCCTAAAAGGTCAGAGCTGTACTTTTCAGGCACGACCAGCTGATCAAGCGTCTTCCCCTTTTTGTCCCTGTAATGGCGAAACAGCAATCCGCCTTTGTGGTGCAATGTCGCGTTACGCATAGCAATACCCTCCTTGGCTATGAAGTGTAACTTTGACAAGCTAGGGTCTCTTTCCTGTTCTGTGATTAAGGAGTCTCTGTCAACGCGCAACAAGGGATCCATGCACAGTGAGGTGGGTAATAACATGGAGTCTGGACTGCACGCTTCTTGTAGGCTGGCATCGATTGGGCTACCTTCGGTAACAGGTTCCTGCTGCTGTTCATGTGCTCGAGCTGCATTTTCTTTGCTTGGTTCCGCAATCTCGGGAATTCCCTCCCTCTCACCAGTTGCCTCTGATTCCTGGCTGTACCTAAGCTTGGAAGCAAGCTCGCGTGATTTGGACCTAGTCAGGGCTTTCACTGTCCCATCAGCCAGCTTCTGACCTCGATCGCAAAGCAGCTGATTTGACTTATTGGAGAATAGATACGGGCACTGCAATGAAACAGCCGACGAGACGGCGGCTTCTGTCACTAGCTCGCCGAACGGACCGGAAATCACCACCCTTGCCATAGGCAGGCACACACTCTGATTTTCTAGTACCTGTCTTATCTATGCTACTTCCCCAGTAGTCTTCCTCATTGACATATGAGGGGTGAACAATGTCCATTGTTGCCCCGCTGTCCCGAAGGACCCTGCACAATTTTCCATTTACTTGGAGTTCGTGAATATATGGACGCAGAAGTTCCAAATTCTCATCACCTTCGTTGGCATATGAGAAAGCTAATCGCGTCTTTGTACACCTTCCTGCAATATGTCCAGTTTCCTAACAGTTGAAACAACGGAACGGCTTCCTGGCCTCGAACTCCTTCGTCAATGCTTTCTGAGCTTCGGCCTGCTTGGCACGATCCTCAGTTTTTTCTGGGGCCTGTTTAGTGCCCTCAACTGTCTCGCGATTCCTAAATTGCGATCGATTTTTGGGAATGAAACGCTTCCTTAAACCGAACGCTTTCTTTTCAGACTCGCTTGACTCGGAACTCAGCTTTCTCCGTGTTGCATATTAGTCCGCTAGTTCTGCAGCTTTCTCCACTGTGCCCACATTTTCTCTGTCTTGCACCCATAACTTAACGGCCTCAGGGATACTGTTATAGAACTGCTCGAGGCCTACACATTCGAAAGCCTTATCTTTGGTGTCATATGCCTCCGCGCCCTTCAACCACTCTGTAAGGTTGGCCTTCAAACTGAATGCGAATTCTGCAAAGCTCTCGCTACTTTTCTTGCTGGCACCTCTGACCCGCTGTCGGAATTCTTCCACCGAAAGCCGGTACTTTCTTAGCAAACTCGCTTTCACCTTCTCGTAATCATCGGCATCTTTCGCATTAAGCCTCGCGACTATAGTGGCCGCCTCACAGGGGAACACCATTAGTAGCCTTTGTGGCCATGTCTCCTTAACGTAACCCCGTTTCTCACACGTCCTCTCGAAATTCATGAGGTAATAACCAAGATCCTCGCCAATCTTATACGGCTGTATCAATCTGTCCATCTGAAACGATTCGGCCTGACTCGCTCTCTCTAGGGTCGTGCTTCTCGAGCTCTCATATTCCAGTTTTTTTTGTTCATTCGTAAGCTGCAACCTTCTGAGCTCCCGTTCTTCTTGCTCGGCCGCTAGCCGTTGCTCCTCAATATTTTTTTGCTCATTTTCCTTTTTCTTTCGCTCCGCTTTGATGAGTTCCCACGTATTGCTAACTGTTTCTTCCTCGGCGGATTCTAAGAGCAATGTGCAAATGTCTGACTTTTTCATCTCCTCTACCTCTACACCCAACTCTTCGCACAGTGCCACCAAATCTGCCCTTAGCAACTTCATAAAAACCATGTTTGCTGTTTTGAGCCTTGACTTTGCTGAACAACTGTGGACGTGAGCTACACACACTCGTCTCACTGATCAACTTCCTACGATTCCCAGCAGCTCAAAGGTTTAACCCAAACAATTGAAGCCTGGCGAATCTCAAGCAAAGTTCAAGCACTCACCCACGGGAGCAACACCACGCCGCATGGTCGATCCAGCCGCTGCCAACCAGTTGTTAGATGCGGGGCTTCTCTCCCGTAGCAGGCCACCGGTGTTGGGGGATTGCGCTTCGATCCCACCGCTGCCACCAGTTGTTAGATGCGGGCCCCTGGTTCGCCTGTGCCGTCTCTCGCCAAGGTCGGTGTCGCTGGGTTCCGGATCGGGAGACTGCTGTAGTGGGGGTGACGAAGAGATGAGAGGGTCTTCGAGGTGAAGAAGAGACTGAAGGGTTTATTTACATTTATACAAAGATTGAAAGAGTGAATCGGGCGCTGGCTGATCACACGCCAGATCGGTGCTTAAATAGGGTCCGCTGTCCCCAGGTCCCTAGTTGGGGAATCTAGTTCATTAAAAATGCGTCGAATCACTGTGATGTAGATCACGTGTGCAGTCTTCCGGGTCCGCCCCCAGCCACACACTCTTGCCACTTCTGGCAGATTAGGGTCCGCGCTGTCCAGGCTTCAGTGATGAATAGACCGAAGGGGGTCCCATGGCCGCGTCGAAGGTCAGTCACCTGCACTTCACAGCGGTAGCGTGGGAGCGAAAGGATCCCACCGCAGTTCGCAGAAGCTTTCACGTAGAGCGTGGGAAAGCACAGTCTAAGACGAAGTTGTTTTCGAAGCACGAGGATTCCGGAGACGTTGGCTTAGTCAAACCCGGCCGCATTTGCCACGGCTCATTTGCAGTCCCGCCGCTCGCCGGCTCCCCCGTCGTCCCCTCCGGGAGAAAAATGTCCCGGGTGGATCTGGCGTTGAGAACAAAAGACAGGTTCACGAAAGCCGTTCTCAGACAGCGGAGGGCCGTTTCACCCCGTAAACAGCAGGGGGGAGGGGGGGGAAGGATCCTTGTAGACGCCACCACCTGCACTTGTAGCGCTGCAACCACATCGACGGCCCTTTGAAGTCTCGGTACATTCATGATTCCCAGTGGCTTGAATATTCTTGGCATGTTGGCGTCTCCAAACGCAACAGGGGATAGGGTGGCCGCAGCTGGCACAGGCCAGAAATAATTGTAGAATTATAGCAGAGGCCTTTGTCCAGGAGTGGACGCAGTCAGGCTGATGATGATGATGATGATGAACTCAAGCATGACTATGTTCTTTGAGCAAATTACGACTGAGGATGCACATGCACGCGTTTTCTGTGAAATAAAGCAACTGTGAGTGGTGCTCTGTCCCGTTGTTCTTCATTGTGGAATGTGTAGTTGCTTTGTTGGCTTTAAATATTGACAATGAACAGCTATGAACCTGCCCAATAAGAAGCTCTCTTGAGATGTAAGAACCACGTTCTCAGCTCTTACCTTTAGGAGAACGGAATCTAGCGCACACGACAAGACCCTCAAAAATCGGCTGTACTTGCCTGCTAATATTCAGCGTACCGAAACCCTGTCGGTGTGTCTGCTGGGAATGATCCCCTTATCTTCGCAACAAAAGAGGCTGCCAACATGAAGCGGTGTTTTTTTCCCAGGCAACGCCAGATCCACGAAACAAACTGCCGGTATGCTGTGTACCGGCACCTTCTAAGAATAAGAACAACACCACTGAGTTAATCATTCACTTTGGTGACAATTCACACGTGCATGTATGTTGGATGACACCCAAGGATGAATAAGGTCACATAGTGTTATAAAGTCAGAACATGCTACAAGACTAATTCATACACAAAGCAGTGCACCGGAAATTTACTTTTTCACAGTGTGTGTAGCATGAAACGTTTACGCATAAGAAAATAACTGCACTATGATCGATCGTAAATTAAGAACATTCGGGGATGAACGCCCTGTAATGCTAGTTGTACCATACGCGCAGCCTAATGCAGCATCAAATGAGAACAGAACTTGACTTGTGGCTATCGTGCTGATAGTTTCCCGCATTGCGCGTAGCTCGTAGTAAGCAACGCGGAGCATGGCGATGTTGAGGCATAGAAGTCTGAATTCCGGGTGCTCTATGAGGCAGCCCTCCGGCTGACGATGTTGTCTGTCTCACGGTGGCACACACACTCGAGTACCTCAAACTTCGACAGATCTTGGCACTCTACTCAACTGCACCTGAAAGAACCGCGACGTTACGGTGCAAAAAGAAAAAAAATGATGACTGGGTACGCTTATCTGCAGCAGCAATGCAAATTTCACTCGGGAGCCTGTAGCGTTCAGCCGGTAAATGAACAAGAGGATCTCCTCATCACGGTAGCCGACATAGCTGCTGCCAGCTTTTAAGCGTTGCTTTCGTGCACCTTGCGGTCATCTGCATCGGAGAAGGAAGAGGAAAACGCATTTGGCTAGATAGTTTTGCACGAGCCTCCATATTAGCAAACGCACCGCTCGGCGCGTTAGTAAACGTAGCAAGACGCTGGACAGCACTACGATCTACGGGGAGTAATAATACAGAATTCACATATGTCCGCAAGTACCAGTCTCAGCTCATCAGTCGTGACGGTGGCTCGCCGATGACTTCTCGCGCACATGCTGCCGACAGTGCCGGCTCCTCGGCGCTTGAACCTTGATATCCGGCCGCACCAGCCGCTTCAGCCGCACGCTCTGTGGGGCTGAGGTCGCTGAAATGCAGGCCGGAGTTTTTGCGAGAACTATGTCGTCGGGTTCGGGAATGGGATCCATCGTAACGCTGGCAAGGCACCGGTGGAAACGTAAACGAAGCGGCAGTAGCGGCCCCCGATAGATGCCTTCAACGTTCGGCCGGCGATAACTTTCATTTAGGCTGCTGCTCGACCGCACCGGTAGCTCTACAGAAATCACGGAGTCTGCGCTTCCGTCACGTTTCACGTCACTCCGTCCTATGACGTCATAAGGCGGCCTTAACTTTGAATCGCAACGATGGGAAGAATTTTTTCAAATTTGAATCCAAATTTCTCTTAAATAAATGCATCTTTCGCTCTCTGACAAGTGGAAAAAAAGCCATGAAATGCTGAGCTATGAGATTTCGCTAAAAAAAATTGCTAGAGTTCTCCCCACTGTCTTCGGTTCGGGGTCTTCGGTTATCTGGCCTTACATTACATGTGCTGCCCATGCCCATCTTAGAGGGAAGCTCTGAGGCGCCCGTACTGCATTTCGCGTCTTAGTCGGCAGAACACGCCACCTGTCAGGTGGCGTGTTTGCAAGTAGCAGTAGAGCAAGACTACACCGGCCAGGGCGATGGCGGAGGATTGAAGAACCGGAAAGTGGCTGTCTCGAGGAGATCTCGGAAGGTCGCGAGCAACGTAAGAACCCACCCGCCAGCGGTGGGAGGTGACGTGTGACGAATTGTGCTCAAATTTCGCATTACCAACTATCGTAATCGTCTGTCAAATCATCAACTAGGAATTATGTTCTGTGATCCATTTTTCTCACTTCGTTTGAGAGTAAAATTCAGTAAGCTGTTCTCAAGAACGCTCTCTGTTAGGGCCAGGGTAAATGAAATCACAGTACACTGCACTGATGACCGACTTCAATGCGAAGGTGGGAAAGAAGGAGGCGGCGACCAGGCGGTAGGCGACTATGGGATAGGTTTCAGGAACAGCAAGGGAAATTTATTAGTAGACTTCGCAGATAGAAATAATTTACGGATCATGAATACCTTCGTCCGCAAATGAGAAAACAGGAAATGAGCCTGGAAGAGACCCAATAGTGAGACTAAAAATGAACAAGACTTTATACTATGCGCCCAAATTGGCATTGTGCAGGATGTTGAGGTCGTCGGAAAGGTGCGGTGTAGCGACCACAGAATGTTGAGATCTCGAATCAGCTTAGACTTGAAGAGGGCGCCGGAGAAACTAGTGAAGCGGAAGCCCATTAACGAGTTAGCGGTAAGAGGGAAAGTATAAAAGTTCATGATATCGCTGCAGAACAGATATTACCATTTAAATGAGGAATGCGATCTTAATGTTAAAACAATAACCGAATATTTCACTCCTATCATTACGAAGGGTGCCGTATAAGTAGGTGGTAGGATGGTTAGACAGGATCTCAGGAGACGAAAGATCTGATTGAGAAACCCCAAAGCATGAGGGCGTCTGGGCGTAGAGACAAAATAGAATTAGAAGAGCTATCGAAGTTCATAAGTAGGCGCAAGGTAGCCGATATAAGGAAGATTAATATGGAGAGAATGTAGGTTCTAAAGAACGGAGGTAGCCCGATGTATGTGTAAGAGACAAACAGGGCAATGCCATTAGCAATGTGGATAAGATAGTTAAAGTAGCCGAAGAGTTCTTCACAAATCTGTACAGTATTCAATGTAATCAGAACGTTAATAAGAGAGGCAGTAGCGAACAGTAATGCGCCATCTCGTCTGTAATGAAAGAGGAAGTAAAGAAAGCCGTAGGGAGCAATGCAAAGAGGAAAAGCAGCTGGTGAGGATCAGGTAGCAGTAGATGTGTTGAAGGACGGAGGGGAGATTGTGCTAGAAAAAGTAGCCACCCTGTATACGCAATGCCTTACGACCTCCACCGTGCCAGAAGCTTGGAATAACGCTAACATTATTTTAGTTCATAAGAAAAGAGAAGCCAAGTACTTGAGAAAGTACAGGCTGGTCAGCTTACTGTACGTTGGCCAAAAGCAATTTACTAAGCCAATCGCTAATAGAGTCAGGGCAACCTTAGGCTTTAATCAACCAAATGAACAGGCAAATTTCGTAAATGATATTCCGCAATAGATCATATTCACGCTATCAGTCAGGTGATAGAGAAATGCGCAGAATATAACCAACTACTATATATAGCATTTAATGATTACGAGAGAGCATTGGACTGAGTAGAAAGCTCAGTGGTCATGCAGGTTTTGCGTAATCAGGGTGTAGACGAGCCATAAGGAAAAATACTGGAAGATGCCTGTAGCAACGGCACAGCTACCATAGTCCTCCATAAAGTCAGCAAAAAAATTCTAATAAGGAAGGGCGTCAGGCAGGGAGACACCATCTTGCCAATGCTATTTACCGCTGTGTACCGGAGGTATTCCTAGGCCTGAATTGGGAACAGTTGGGGAAAAAGTTAGAGTACCTGAATAATCTGCTCTTCGTTGATGACATTGCCTTGCTGAGTCACATAGCATTCCTCGTTGCCTATAGATTATATTTTTTAGTTAAGTTGGAGGCTAGCTTGCTACAGCGGTTCGGACCAATCACTTATGCACTTTCAGTTGCATGCTTTAAGGGGCGGTTGAGGTGTCCACCGAGATGTCGAGATCTGAGAGGTACTCCATCCTTTCCTTCCCTAAAAAATCTTTTCTTTCCTCAAAACACGTGACTAGCATTCCTCCACGTAAGCAGACTAATGCACCTGCGCTTCAGCTTACTGCGCATGCGTGTGACGTCATTGATTGGCGCCACCATCGTTCGAGAGAAGCGCTCCCGAGGCAATCTTGCCAGACGCCTCCTGAACGCCGATCTGGAAGGAATGCGCTCAACCCCTCTCCTGTGTCTCCAGCAGCCAAGCGTGGGCGCGCACTTATGAACGACAGTGACACAAGCAGCAACACCGCGCTAAAAGCTTTCGGCTCGCCGCACTTTAGGTCAACAAAGTATCCCCTGAAGTTTTGGTCGCACGAGGTTCCTCTGAAAGAGCAACCTGGATCGCACAAGACCCACTGGTGGCAGCCAGTGCCATCCCAAGCCAGTGGAACAACGCTTAAGTGCTGCACCACTGTGTCAGGAGCGGTATGAGAACGCCTGTGGATCTATGAGTGTGCAGTATAGAAAGACCAAACCTACACGTATGGGCACTGGTCAAATAGCTTCCGAGTCATACACTTAAGGCGGAGCGCGGGCCGCGGTACGGTGGTGACTGCCTTCATGAAGTTAGCGCGCAGATCAAAAGCTGTGCGGCTGTGTGGCGGTGGCGGCTACGTAGATTCATGCAGCAGAACTGCCAGCTGCGCAGCATCGGGTTACGTCATGCCGCGCGGCGACTGCGTTCACAAAGGGAGAGGAGCAAATATTCACTGCCGTGGGCGCTCGCAGCCAAAGCAGCGTGCCGGTGTCTTTGGACCCACGGATTAGAGGATTCCGCTGGTGCTGTAACGGCAGCCTTTTGTTCCTGTTCGCCTTAGTACTTTTTCTTAGGCAAGGGCGCATCCTCTTCGAGGGCGCAACGAGCCACTACAGCTTGTGTCGTGCACTCTGACTGAATTGGGCTGTTCCACTGCTATAACGATGGGTGCCTTTTGTCACGCCTCCTACTGGGATCAATCTATGACACGCAGAGTTCCACTGCTTGCGGCTGAAACGACTATCCGTTTATCAGCACTAATTAGTGTAAGGTAAGATCCACAGCACTTCTCTCGACGCAGTGGTTTTCTGTATCCAGGTGTGTGCAGAAGAGAGGAGTACACTAACCGTAGTTATTTAACTGCAACCCACCCGGAGCCGGTATTCTCTTTCATTGCCTGCCCGACAAAACTATGAGCTACTTGGCCCTGTTTGAGAATTACACATGCTCGGCTGAAGCTCGGTAACGGCGAAAAAATCAAGCGCGCTTTTCGGTAACGAAAGAAGTCGTGATTGGACCTCTCAAGTGACCACTAACCAGAGAGGAGGAGCCCAACGAAGGAAACCTTCAGCGTTCATCCGCTGGCCGCCGCCGATACGAAGCGACCCGGGCAATGTTCCTTCAACACATACTTTATGCCACCCGACTGCGGCACGCCCGCAAAACAATACAGATACACGAGGCGAGGCTCGCAGACATGCGCGTAATTAGGAGACGCCGTATAATGCAGGTGTCAATGCCTGCTATTAGGAGCATTTCACTCAAGAAGGGTTTGAAGTGTCGTGCAGTGTGTAAAGATATATGCTGCGGTTCCCGTTAGACATCACAGGTGCAAAAGAAGAAAATGGAGTTGATATTTATGCTCCGCGTTAAAAATATGACGCGATAGCGTTGTGGGTTAATTCCCAAAAACCGCAGGAGCTCATTCTGTACGTTACATTCATAAAACCCTGGCACTCCTAATACTCCTCCTGGCTCAGTCGTTCAGCAGTTTAGTGATGCGCGCATGACCTGCGTGGGCAGGTGCTCCCAGCGGTCGGCCTTGTGCTGCTCAGGTTGCTCTCCCCTAGGAATCAAGCTTTAATTTAACTGCTACCTCTCATGGTGAGCAGTTTTCCCACTATCCAGTGGGCAGGTCGTGATGACGCCGCAAGGTCATGTGACCTAGATGGCCCACCTGCCTCCTGGGTTGCTTTCTGATGTCCACTTTCCAGAGCCATGCCCGTGATTCTTCACTCTCTTACTTCGTGGAGAACCAGCGTAGTGGTTCCCGCAAAGTCTGCAATTAATTTTGCAGAAAAAGACATCACGGTACAGGTCCTTGAACCTGAAGGCCGTCACTGATGGTAACATTTAGTATCTTTAATCTGCTCCAGAAATGTCCCTTCGCTGCGATGGCGGCGAAAGGTGGTGCCGATTTTCGGCTGTGCATATCACGTGCCAACCAAATTGGGAGTTGCGTTTCAGTGCGAGAGCACTGCTTCGTGAGGTTAGAGTGAACTAGAAGAGTGTGTCAAACGCCTATGCCACCTGTGTATCAAAATTGAGGCAAAAAGAAGGGTAATTTCCGCTAGGATCACTGCGAGTGTTATCCTTCCCTAGGTGCTTTTTTTACAGGCTGCAGAACCCGTGCACTGCGTAGCGTAGTGGTTGGTCAACTCGCTTCACATGCGGAAGACCAGGGTTCGATACCGCCTGAACGAATAATTCGTTTTTTTCCCGTTTTTATTCCATTTTAAATCACAGTTTGTTTCAGTGCAAACAAGCCTGGTACAAAAAAAAAACAACTGAAACCGTAACTGAGGTTTGTGAAGCATCGTCTCGCTGCTGCCGTGGATTTCACTTTGTCAAAATATAACGGCCGGAATCTCAGTGCCACGCAACGCCGACTTTGAATGCGCGTTTAGAGTACACCCGACGTTACTCTCCAAGCTTCGATCTGTGCTTTTAGCAGACGAGTCAGACAAACACGCCCTTGAAACAGTGCTGGGAATTGTTTCATGCAGTTGGCGTCTGCCAGCTGCACAGACTGCGTCACGCAGAAGTACGCTGTCACCTAATGACGGCCAGCTGTGGGGCGCGAGTTGATGCATGACTGAGAAATCTGCGGCGCACTGAACACAACCCAAGGAGGAAAAATACAAGACATGCTCACACTACCAACTGTTTATTGGAAGAAAAGGGGAGCATTTATAACCCTCATTCAACACGTGACACCGCTCTATCGCTCACAAACCAGTAACAAGTGATATGCAAATTTCAAGATTAAAACCAAAACGCAGAAGGCTAATCTACAATGCGCTTAAAGCCCTAGCTTATGTAAAGATTGCACAAAGCACTAGGTTATGATAGAAAGATAAACCAAACAAAATCTTCCATCAATCGTAGCGTCCATCAATCGTAGCAAAAGCAGTGTCATGCATTCGACGCAAAAGTAGTGAAAACCTTAAACGTGAAAGCAGATCAAAATAAAATAATAAAGAACAATAATTAAAGCCACAATAACATCCCCACCCAGGTTTGGGAGTCGGACGCCGGAAAGGAAGAGGCTGATGGAGCAATGAAGCAGCTTGGCAAACCGAAATGCGGGGGAGCAAAAGAAAAATAAATTAGAGGAAAAAGAGAGAATAGGGGTGAGATTAGAGAAATCGCGAAAGGAAGGGGGGAAGGAATGCGGAAGCCAAGGGTTCCTGAGAAATTACAGCAAGAGCTTCAGGGCATAAGGAAAAAGTAGATCAACAAAGCAAACAAAGAGAGCAAACAAAAAAGGAGACTGAAGGGGAAAAGTTCGGGTTGAGGAGGAGGGACAGGGTGAAAGAGAGGATAAAGCGGCGATATAAAGCACTGAGAAAACACCTTACCACGTGCAAGATATTTTTAAATAATTACGCCAGTACTGGAATGCACGAAAGAGATTGTAAGTTTCCTTCGGATATGTTGCCCCTGCTCGGTTTGAAACTTGTGCAGTGCGGATACCTCTCTGTGTTTTCTATCTCTGGCAAATTTCAAGCCATTTTTTGCACGTTATATAGAACACATTTTTCTCAGCTGCCGAGCATAAAGAAGAATGTAAATGGTAGGTGCACATGTACAACCCTCACTTACCATGTGACACCGCTTTTATGAATATGATATGGACTTTATGATTAAAAAGAAGGGGATCACATGCATTAGTGACAGCTGTAGCTTTGCGACGCAATGAATTTGCTATCTTGAAACGTTTTTGAAGACCTCTGCCGCCAAAATTCTCTCTTCCTTTCCGGCGCCCGACTCCCAAACCTGAATGGGGCTGTTGTTGTGGCTTTTATTATTATTATTGTTTTATTATTTTATTTTGATTTGATTTTACGTTCAAAGTTTTCAGTGCTTTTGCGTCGAATGCATGACACTGCTTTTGCTAAGATTGAGTGACACTGCCATTGCTAAGATTTTGTTTGGTTTATCTTTCTATGAGAAAAGAAGCGCGAAAACAAGACGACGGACGAAGACAGAACACACAGCACGAGCGCTAACTTCCGCTACTTTGCGTGATCTGTGTGTGAGCGAACCTTCTATATTCTTACCGAAACGCGAATTTAGATTCCTAGGTTTGCAATAACCTTTATCTTCTTATGCCGTTTTTCCTTTGAATTTTTTCCTTAGATTTTTTCCTTAGATCGGAGCTTAACCTGAGACTAATATCGTCGCCAGATGTGCCGACGACCCAGCAGAGCAAACCCATGAGTCAACCAATCTAAACGCACTCTTTCGCACGTCTGCTCGACCTAACTACGTTCAAACTCAGAACTTTTTCTGATTGTTTGGGCGTACAGTTGGAAGTTAATTCATCTACATTCAAGAAATGCCTCAAAAGTATGATGTCCTTGAGTATTGTAAGCTTTTCGCTAGAGAAAAAAAACTAACAGAAAAGCAGTACAAGCGGTTGAAACTAATAACAAATAAGCTAGGGGCGATATTTTTGTTTGGTCTATAACTATCTGGGACACGAGTGCTACTGTTTAAACTGGCGCCACCGAGTAAGCAGCGAAGAAATAAAGCTTACCGGTGTACATCCAAGAAAAATGTGACGAGAAAAGAATCGGAGACAGAGAACGTGGCTTGGGGTGTGACAGTAGCTTTACAATCCAACGACGCAAAAGAGATTTCAAGCCGCCTTAGGGAAGCTCCGCCTATTGTGTCCCCTCCTTTAAGTCGCAATTCACCAGTCTGGGACATACACGCGTAACGCAACTAAGGCGATTTCCGCAGCTGCAGGCTGCCCTCGCAAGTCTACAACTGCATGCAAGCTTCCACAGCGTGTACGAGGGCGCGGGTATAATTGGCTGCGACGAACGTTCAGCGCTGAGCAAGTGAAATCGGCTTGTGAAATGTGATTTCTGCCGATCTTGGCATCTTAAATATTGTTGAGTGGAATAAATTTTGTTTGCATGCTTCGATTTAAAAAGTTCTTTTCGCACTGACATCTGGGTAGGAAGAAGAATCCTTTGAACCGGGTACTGCAATTTCCCCTAGCAACTTGTGGAATGGGTCTTTTTCCAGTAATATATTGCTCATGCTCAAAGCCTCACCGACACCGTTTTTGAAAGGCATGCTCTGCAAAACAGCTGACAAGTTCGCTGAATGTGCGCTCTTCCGAGAACGATGCTTCTTCCATGAACGACGCGACGGACTGCCGGACAATAATTAAGTGCAGTGTTAGCACCTCCTATGTCCACGCGGTCTGAAGACGCACCAGGTTCAAGCAAGAACACGTTGTTTGGTTGTCAAGCATCCAGGCGAATATTCCAAAGTGTACATATGACCTACTCCGAGAAATAAAACAGCTTTAGTGCACCGTGCTCCGTAGTCGTTCTGGCCTCGGACACCCGCCAGAGCACCTTTCATCGCCGCTAACCGCTAACCACTGCTAACCGATCATAACTAGCCGGCTGTTAGTTATGCCTTTCTATGCTGCGGGTCCCCCCCCCCCCCCCCCCCCCAAGAATTTCTTATAGCGTTAGCTACTCTAAGGAAGGTCCTCGCTTCGATCAATTCCTTTCGCAAAATGTTTACCAACAATCCCCAGGCCTAAAAACATTCGATAAAACCCACGTAGTACTGCGCGCCTTGCGGCTCTCAATGGAAGCAATGTTTTGTTTACTAGCATCGTCCTTGCATCGCCGACGCTTGACACTCTGCTCTCCAATTATCCCGTCCACTTCTAAATTTGTGCGAGTCTCATGCAACTGTCGAAGTATTAATTTTTCGTCGTGAGATGCACAAACAAAAAACAAATTTTCGGCCATTTTCGAGCACTTCAGAACCGCGACCCCTTTTAAGTACTTGTTGGCTGGTAGTTTTGACCATACGAGAAATAAGTATTTAATTTCCACTTTTTGTAATGCTTGCCATTATGGCATAAAAGATATGTGAGCAGAAGCCTGGTGTCTCTCGGTAGACATCACGATACTGCACGTCAATTCTTGCGCAGCTATCTCTGCGTTTCCAATCGACAATTTTCAAAAATTACGATTCAGCTTCACAAGAGCGAATAAAGACCATAAAAATTGTTCTTAAGGTCTAGATATCGTGTCAGTATCCTCCGCGCGTGCTAAGTGGTGCACCACGTTAAAGTCGGCCACCGACATCATGTGTTCGTTTAATGGCAACGTGAAAAAAAAAACAGAGACATGAAACGTGCCCATTCCAACGCAGCCTCCCCCTACCATTCTTTCTCTGTCTTTGGTTAACGTGCTCCCTCTTCGTCCTTTTGTAATGGATCGTTTCCAAAGGAAGCCCAGGCTAAAAGGGCATAGTGAGTGCTTTTATTCCCTTCTTACCCCGCGTTTACGGCTACGGCAGTGACTACGGCGTTCGCCAACGGACCCTAAGGTGATGGAATGGATTCCTGGGCGCGAAGGGCTCATTTCGATAGAGGCGAAATGCAAAAACGCCCCTGTGCTGTGCGAAATCAGAGCAGGTTAAAAAACCGCAAGTGGCCCAATAAATCTGAAGCTGCTAATTACGGCGTCAGCGACATGCCAGCTGTAATTTCCGGAAGTTAAGCCGAACATATCACAACATTCTACTTCGGTTGCATGCCGTAACAGAGCTGAAGCACCTTTTCTGCGCTGAGCACAAAAACGATGCCCCTAACCTGAACTAACGTAACGCATGTCACGAGCATGCACCACACATTGCCGTGACCTTGATTGGCACTCATGGGTCCAAGCACACGCGAAAACGTGCTACATTTTGTTTCCGACTCTACCCCTGCCGGCGCGGAGCGCTTCAGCGCTGAGGTCGAGAGATCGTCACGGAGGCTGACCACGACGCGGAGCAAGACACATCGGCGCATGCCGAACCAGCCCCAGGGGCGGCCTGCGCCCGCTTGTGGCGCACGTGCACGCCTTAATAACGTGCAGCAGCACAGAAGCCAGAAGCAGACGGCAGGCAAAGCGTGACAGCAATTCGCGAAGCTCCCCACGGACGACAAAAGGCTCGTGACTGATCCCGGCGTGACTACAGTGAGCGTTGCACGGCATTCCGGGCGGCGTAGGGCTAAACGGAGGAACCTGATCCTCATGTCACGTGGTTTTTAATGACGTCATTTCAAAATGGCGTTTATCTCGGTACTTTTCTGGGTACTTTTTGTCGCAAAATTAGGTAAAAATGGCGCTGAAAACTTTTGAAACGTCCCTAGCCACAGTTCCTAGGTCGCTGGCGTCTCCATGGTTGCCACGGTGACCATCGCTGCCATCGCCACGGTGGTTTGTTTACATGGTTGTTTAGCGCGCGGTGCATTGACGTGTGAAAGAAGTGGTGTCGTCAAAGGCATGGAAGGTTAGCGCAAAGGCGAGTGATATTGACCGCGCTAACGTCCGGACTTGTGCCCTAGTGCTGTCTTTATTATGTAACCTTGCAGTGCGACCGGTTCCAGCTAGTGGTATGATATGGGAAGCTCGTAAAGACTACATTTTGCAAGGCGGTGCCTGCATTGAATGAGTGTGTCGAGAATTATGGTTTCCTTGTGTTCCGCGTAACTGATTCTGACCTGTACGTACTGATACGGCAACCTCGCATGCATAATGTCATCTCTATGCCCTGTGCGATGTCTGTATTCTGTCATCCCATTTGTCAGTTGTGGTATTTACCATGTTCCTATAGTCCTGCATATGTGCCCACCGGCGGCAAGCTATGTGCAAAAAAGGCACTTGTGTACCGAAGGAAGGCGGACAAGAAGTACTGCACTAGCCTGTGAAAGGACATATCTTCCGTCTTACATGTTTGATATGCCTGCAAAGTCTAACCACCAACTAGCCAAGCTGTAATGGATTACTTCGCATTGAGGCCCATGTTGCGCAAAGCACACGGTAGGCCACAGCTGCTTTGCACGACGCCGCAGCGTTTCCCGCGGAGAGACCTCACGCAACGCGACGCATCGTGCCACATATGAGCTGTGGTCCCTACGCCGCTTTCTTCACTGATAGGCTTTTAGCGAATTTTGTAGTATGGTCACACCACCTAACCTTGTAATATCTGTGAAAGCTGTTGGTGAAGTGTTTTTATAACCTATAAGTAGAACTTGTGAAAGTAACATGGTTCTTGGTGTATTTTTTCTAACGTTCAGCATTGGAATGAAGCCAGACAAGGCTAAAACTTGTTTTGCTGGCTCTGTCATTTCTGTAGTGGTTTGTGATAATGTGGGAGGCATGACAGGCTTTCAGCATCTGCGTAGCCAGAGTCAGCACAATGTGGCCTTAGGGTTCGCTTGGAAACGTTGGGTTTTTGCATGGTAAGTAAAACATAATACAGAGAGAAAAGTAAACTCTCTGAATGAGCAGTCTCTTGCACCTTCTGTGTGTAACATTTTCTGAGCTTAAATTCCTAGACACCATGAATGCATTCCAAATTTCACAGCTGTTGTTTCTGCTGCTGCAGTTAGTAAAAACGCAGACTGATAGGCTAGTTAGTATGGCATAATAAGGATAAAACAGCACACCTGTACAAGGGCGAGACTGTGTCTTGTCTTATCTTCCTTTGTCCTTGTGGAGGTGCGCCGTTTTAGCCTTATTAGTAAAAGTATGCTGTACATATGGACGTTGGATGCCATGCATGCTGTAATCTGTTGCATGAACTTTGTGCTAGCATTTGTAGCTAGAAGGGTTTCTTTCTGACGTTAGCGCTGTATAAGTGAATATAATTTATGCACGTACGTGAACAACATGCTGGCTTGGCCTTATGTAGGTCAATGGATCATTACGAAGTGCATGAGGTGTCACATTATTTGCATGCCTGGTATTACAGCATGTTGCCACTTTTGAGGGGAAAATCTGTTTTTTTTTTTGAATGGGTACTCAGAAGTGACTAGGCAAGCTACCTTTAACTTCAAATGAGCTTGCACCTTAGATGGCAGCTCTATGGGGCAATGGACGCTAAAAAAAAGAGTAGCCATGATCTTTTAATATAAAGTGAAGAACCAGCATAAACCAATATCAACACATCATACATGTGACATGCTTCTGTGCATATAGTGAAGAGCTTAAAAATGCATGAAAATGTAAGCATGGCTTGTCTACTTATATTTGGTTATTCCTTGTATAAGGAAGCATGTTGACAAATTTTTCTATGGTTTAAGGCAAACGTCTAGACTGGAGTGCAATTTCAATAAGGAAACTGTTACAATTGGCCACATATGAGTATGAAGTCTTCAACTTGGAAGGTCTGAAAAAACTGTGTGCCTTTCCTTTCTATCTGCATTCTATTTTTACTTCCTCACTTGACATGCTGCTGAATGGATGGATCTGCTGGTTTCTGAATTACTGGTTCTGTAACATGCACAGTCAGAACATATGCACACCACAAGTATGAGGCAACATGGTTAAAAGTGCAATGAGAAAAGAGCTTATCGATACATTTTTGAAGGTAGACAGCTCAGTTTGCTGATATGTTTAGGTGCGTTTTATATTGTTAAGGCCCAGTAGGTATTAAAGGAGCAGAGGCACCAAAATTTTAGTTGTTTTCTTTCAGTTAGAATGATTCGCAGTAGCTTGGAAAACCTAGACAACTGCATGGATTGCTCCAACAAGAGACAGTATATTTATAACTGTATTTTTCTCTCACACTGTTTAGCTTAAACAACCGAACGATGACTATGAAGTCAGCGGTGCGTTCAGGTCACGTGAGGCATGCAAAGACTGCAGTATTGTCAAAACTTTGTTCGTTGTTATTTATATCAACTCGTACACAAACCTGCGAAGAGTTGGAATGACATAAAGTGAACTGGCAACGATTATATCTCAATTTTTTGCATGCCTCACGGGACCTGATCTGACGAAAAATTAAAAGGCTCAAGTGTGTAGCAAACCAAGAGCAATGGAAACCAAGGGGGGCTTTGGGCAATTGTAATAATTTAAATGAAGTGGGGAAATTGCCTTTTGTTAATTTTTACATTGCAGGTATAGTAAAAGTACACTATGCCGCCACCGTCGTGCCGCCACAGTGGCTGAATGGTTAGGGTGCCTGACGACTGAGCCCAAGGACACGGGCTCAATCCCAATTGCGGCAGCCGTGTTTCAGTGGAGGTGAAATGCAAGGCGCCTGTGTACTGAGTGATATCAGTGCACGATAAAGAGCCCCATGTGGTCAAAACTAATCCGTAACCCTGCACTATGGTATCCCTTATAACCCTGTTGCCTTGGGGCATTAAACCCCATATTCCATACCATACCATAACTTTGGTGTGTGTTCTGTGTGCTTGACCATTTAAGCTGCAGTAATTGCTAGCACTCTTGAATTTTGACGCCATCAGATGTGCGTACACGTGCTCTCACCTCTCTTCTCACCAGATCGGCACCCATCAGGACCCTCTTTCTTCTCCTCCTCCCCTTCCTGAGTGCAGAGAAGCAGGCCACATATCAATCTTTCTGGCCGACCTCTTTGCCCTCGTTTCATTAAATTTACCTATCTTAAATTTTCATGAGTATTTGTGTGTGCAAATGCACAATATGTGGTGTTGACGAGGTGCATATCAACTATTACATATGCATGCCACCCATGCTATGATTGGCATGCATGTGTGCATTCATGCCTGTCATGTAAATAAATGTAAGTAGCACAGGCTCCATACAGTGGCCAGAGAGCGCTGCGGAGTAGCACTGCTTTCAGCACTACCGTGGCAGGTATGACGATACTGGGAAGGCGAACACGCTGGCTGCACTACTTGCTCTCAAGTCCTTGCTGCGTTTTGTACATGACCGCCGGCCGTGTTCTTGCTGCATCATGCGCTGTGCTTTCCAATGTCGCAAGTGGCCTTTTCTGGTTTTATGCCTATTAAAGGCTTTTAACAATGCGTTGTTCCCACCGCTCTGAAGGGCTTAATTCAGTTGCGCTTTATTTTATTGCGGAAATTCACGCTTTGGCATCAGTGGAATGTAGGACTCCAATGAGTAGTGCATACCATGGTTGTTAAGGGACGATTATGGTGTATGAAACATGTCAGATACCTATCATCTCTTGAAGGTCTCTTGGTTGCATAGACTCGGCTAACTGTAGTAATTGGCATGCGTTCAAATTGCACTTTTTTGCATATTTTCACGAGGTGGTTAGTGTAGATGCTTGTTGACTAATTCGACACAAATTTGCAGCCATCGCTCTGAATATAAAATAAGATGAAATAAAGCGACAACAGCTAATTTGCACTATGGCGCGGTATGCGTAAGCCGCGCAACACAGGCAAACACTAAAGTTTATAGGACATACAGATTTAAAAAAAGCCCAATTGCTTGGCACTCGATCTAAGCATGCAGCCACAAACTGGAACATGTTCGTTACAATTCCCTGCACGAACTGCACAGTGCACCCCTCCTCCAGCAGGCGAGGAAATCCAGCTTTTTCGTGATTTCGATATTCAGAAAACTTGTGGGCGTCAGTACGTGCTATTGGCAGCAAAGGTTACAGGACGCAAGTTCTCGGATTTAAAAAGAAGTTGTAGCGCTACCTCTTACCCAGTCGCTAGGTAGTATTACCAGTGGAAGGAACGCCCCGTCATGCATTCGTACATTTCAGGTGATATGCTTGCGTGCTGAAATAATCCCACAGTGCTGAAATAATCCCACCCCCTCCTCGCATTACGTTAGCTTCTGATTCCGACAGCACGTACGTGTTTGATATGATCACAAACATCAAAGAAACTAAAGCACGGTGAGAAGCCACACAAACGCCGAAAGTGCGGTTAGATGCCCACAATTAGAAAGTAGCTCTAGCGCTATCAAAATTCTAAATGCATGTTGCAGGAGTTGTAACGTGTATGCAATTTGAAAATGTAGCTTTAAATGCGCGGGAGTATGACTGACGTTGAACTTGACAGAGGTTGTTGACTTGACTCTCCGTACTGCTACAGTCCACCTCTCGGTCGTGCAGCCTACCAGAAAACTTGCACATTTTGATGCCAAGCTTCCTGCCCGGCTGTAATAATTCTAAACGCAGCATAACCGGCAGTAGTGTATTTTGCTTCCTGAAATTTCTTAGGTCGTTTCCGCTAGTACTCGCAATAGTTGCAGTGCCGTGAAAGCATCTGAGAGAGTGCTGCAGCACACGGCGCTTCCGCTCCCCCGCCCCACAGTTTTGTGAAAGCTGCGCTAGTTGGCGCAGGGCTCGTGACCAAACTTGACTGTACGGAGCCTATAAGTAGTGAACTAGGCGTGGTGTCAAAATGTGTGTAAAGCAAAAAATTCTCGTGTTTACATGTGCTGATGAGTCATTTTCATTGTAATGGCAAGCATGATTATGTTGAAGATTGCAGCAATATATCAGCACACTATGATTTTGAATGGTCAAATCTTTTGACTTGCATCTGTTGCAGTGTAAAGTACACATTACTGCCAATTAACGTGATGAGTGTGAGTGGTTTTATTGTACACTGTTGGGAGTGAGGCTTCCAGTCCATCCGAAGTGCTCTGATGAAAAGTACCTTTTATAATGGTACTTGTGGTTGCTTCATGTCATTGAAACTAAACTCGAATAACAAATAATGTGATTTTGAGCCGTATAAGTGAAAATTATGTGACCGCTTTGTTCATGACACTACATTTGGTTTGGTTCTATCCGCTACAATGATAGAAGACTGTGCTGCTTTGAAACAGCAAAGAGACATGCACTGAAGCCTTGGATGCGCAGCAAGAGACAAAGCGTGCATATTGTTGACCATGCAATGTTGACCCTTTTGTGTCGTACGTTTCCAGCTCCTATTACAGTTTTTTTTGCTTAATTTTCTTATGGGCCGATTTAGAAATCTGCTAAACATGGTCGCACGTCTCAGCTTTAGTCTAACCAGGCAGCTTTGGAGAAAGCGCACATATTTATAATGTTTTGGTTTTATTTTCGTGAATGACACTGCTGTATCAATTTTATTGGCGCTTCCTTTCAATGAGTGTGTTGATTATCGACAGCTGCATAAGTGACTATCTTATTTATAATGTAAATTCTAACTCGTTTTTTTTTCTAGTTTATTCTCAATATAGGCTATTTTTATTTGCGCCTCTTTGAGGAAGATCGCGATGATGATGATGGTAGCGCTCTTAAAGCGCCCCCTACAGTCAGTGAGCTAAGAAGAAAAAAAACAACATGGCGGTTGTTTACGTGCTTCGAATCGCGGTCGGCGGTCGTTGCGAGTGAAGAATTCGCCGGCGTCGCGTCTTTGTGGCCTGTGTAGATATTTAAATTTGCCCCTTTGTTTGTGACCAGCAGACCGCCCGTAGAATGCGTGTTTACCTCCCGTGCGCCCCTAAAGGTGAGTGAACAGGATGCAAGCGCGTGCCGTCCAGTATTGGCGTCCCAGATCTGGGTGTTTCAAGCTCATTGCGGAAAAGATCTGTACATATAGCTCTTGTTATAATCATCACGATGCAGTGTGTAGGCTGTGATACGTCATCGCCGTGACTATCTCATGGAGCAAGGGTTGGAGAACGTTGCAGCATGTCTTTTCTAGCCCGCCCTCTAACAGTCCAAGGCACTGATCTGGACACCAAATGGCGACAGTACCGATTGACGACTGTTGTGGGCGCTTGTGTGCGAAATTGCATTGATCTGCCAGATCGCAGAGTGAAGCAATTGTCGGCAGAACAATCGCAAGGCTTACCCGACTGTAGCTTGCAACAACCTCAGCGGTCCCAATGCTTGGGACAGAGCGAAGAAATAAAGCTGCACAGTGCGAACGCTGGATTATCGAAAACCGTGCTTACGTCTCGTATAGTAGCTATTGGAATTGAGTATTCTGGAATGCACTGGCAATGCGTACTTCTGCTCTTGGGGCCGAGTGACCCGTCTTCCTTCATGGCGCAGGCAGAGTGTACTGAACGCGTGTGCACACGCTGAGCGGCGCATCTGAAAAAGTGAAAAGTGTTTCCATGTTCACTGCACGCTTTCATCGACGTAGGAGTTCTAAGGTAATCCTGTGAGTTCACGTTCTGTTGGTATACAGTCATATTTGGTTTGTGCAATCAGTGACTGCCCACATACTGTTGAAAAGCGAGATTTTTATTGTCTGCCAAAGATGATGTGGTGGCATGTATAAATTAATATAGCATAGTAACAATGTGACACTGAACACTTTTGTTAAGATGTAATAGCAAGTAATTTCGATGTTTGTGTAAGCCAGTGTGTTTGCCTTCATTGCTAAAGAGACTGAAGCAAGTGTTTGGGTGTTTATGAGTGGGGACAGAACTGGTGTATCAAGTAGGTGATAGACAGGTGCCCAGACCATGCATACTCTGATGCTATGTACAAGTGTCGCATTTTGTCAGACTTCAGCTGCGAGTGATTCTTCGTGTCCTGCATCTTTTTGTTCAATGTAAAGAAAGTAGGTAATAACAAAGCAGAGTAGCTCAGAATGGAATAGGCTTGGGCAGGTTGGTAATTCATTGTAACACAGTGAGCATAGCACGGGAAGAACGAGAGGGGACAAGCACTATTCTTGTCCTGTTTCCTCTTCGTCCTGCGTTCTTTCCGCGCTATGCTTACTGCGTTACAGAGCAGCTCAGTGCGGCCAGACTTCACGGGATACCAAGGAGGACACATTAGAGTTGGGTCATAGAGATGATAGGTTACGTCATTCTAATGAAAAGGGGCTGCTTTTGCTGAGGATGAAGCTTTTATAGGCTATAATAGGCCAAAAGGTGAAATGGAAGTGTCATCATCCTGGCCGTTTTTACAAGCAACCTGTGCCAAGTTTTTGAGCGCAGTGCACCAAAGCCAGACAACATTGCTATTCACTTTCTAACAGTAATCACGGAGCCCTTCTCTATGTTTATATCACGAGTTTGAATCGAGTGCTCGGAAAAATTTGTAAATCTGATTTTATTTTTGGTGAATGCAGCAAACATCAACATAACCAGAAGACCAGACGTTAGATGGAGTTGTGCTGGCATGGTCATACTTGCCAGCCTAATTTAGAAGACTGTCAAAAAATGGTCGCGCATCTTAGGGTTTAGTTGTAATCAAGCAGAGTAAGGAGGAAAAGAATCTGGAGTCGTTTTTGCTGTGAATTTCGTGACTAGAGGAAAGGGGAAAAGAGGGAAGGTAGTGCTGAAATTAACTAGTGTTCAGCGTTAGTAAGGCAAGTCAGGAGGCATGCTGGGTGCATTCCGGTAAGTTGCACGTTGTGAAGACAGCTGTGCCAGACTGCACCAAGCGCGCATCAACTCCACTGGCCGCACTGTGCTCTGCTGGTTTTGCACCGGTGGCTGAAGTGGCGGGCTGTGTGATTTTGAGCTTTGTTCGGAACTCCCTACTTGTCTGCAGATGGTATAGCTGTGAGCGAAGTTCTCAAGGAAGCCAGTGAAGTGCGAATGCATGTGAAGGCTGCTGGTGATGCGGTATGTTGTAACCACCTGCTGGGCAGTGGGACTCGTAAGAGCTTTTGCATGGCATGCATGCAAATTCGAGAGCCTATTGCAGCAAGTGCAGGAGGGCGGAATTATGGGAATTTTCGTGCTTTAGAAGAAAGTGTTATATAGTGCCTAGCATTTGTGTTTTCAAACCTGTTATGAGCTCTGTGTGCTGTTGTAATGCTTTTGTTAATATTCTGTTATGCTTTTATTAATCAATTGTGGTGTCATCTGGGCGCGCCGTGCCCGAAATTTTAGGCAAATGGACCACGGAGTAGGCACTCCTGGGACTGTATGTGACCTAATTGGCTCTTGCATGGGTTTACACATGTGTAATACTAGGTGTTTGCATGAACCTGACAATGTCGGGTCAAGTTGGCCGTTCAGGCTTGTGTAAATGCTTAGTAATCGTTGGGTCGGGCTAAGTCAACCAAATTGCAAGCAGTTCGTTGCTCAGCCCCATCTTCTTGGCAATGTGCACACAAGCATTGTCAAGTCATAGAGTCAGATCATTCGGAAACCGTTTTGTACTGGCACTTCGGGGACAGAGGGAGCATGCCACAGTTGTGGGTGGCACTTTTGCATGTTCTGTCTTGCTTAACACTGGGCATTACTGTACCTACGCCGGTCCTTACTCACCAAGATTAAGTTCAGGAAAATTCGCCATCAAGTACAAGTGTTCTTGTTGAGGCCTTTTCCCGACTTACCTTGGGTTCCTGTAAACGAAGCTGTAGTAGTAGACTCCTGCCATACTTAGGCATATGCATCATTAGTGGAAACCACTGCTGTATGGTTCACTTGTGTCCCTTAAGGATACGTTTGTTGTTTACAAGCACATGATGTTAGCTTTATATTGGCTGCATCAACGAGATGTTGGCTCTGAATTTATCGTATGGAAGCTCATTTGCCATTTTTATGGATAAATAATCATGTTCTTAAATGTGGCAGGTTTTGATTGCTGATATTAGCACCATTGCATTGCTGAGTGATAGTAACAAACTGGTAGTCGTGTTTGTGCAGTAACCTTTTCTGTGGCACTGCTGTGCCAGCAATAGCTCAGCAAGTCTAGTAGGCAAGTCTGATGCGTCTTGCAGAATGTTTTAGAAGTTTGCAGGCATCACAGAACACCTTTGTGTCATGCTGGTATGCAGAAGGGTTGAAATGCAGGCCAGTTGGTGCATTGTACCTGGAAAAAAAACAGTCACAAAAGACAAGGGACAAGAGAAGGAGTGTTCACGCCACAACGACAGGACCAGTCGTTGGACCAGTCGTGAACACTCCTTCTCCTGTCCCTTGTCTTTTGTGACTGGTTTTTTTTCATGCTGGTAGTGTGAGGTGCTGTAACTTCGTACAAGTGAGCCAAATACGGTTTAGCATTGAAGTATTATTAGGATGGTTTTTGTTGGCTTTTCTCAGAAAGGAGCAAGAGGTATGTGCACACTTTTCATTTCTACACTTTTCACATCCATTTTAGAGCGCCACTC
The DNA here is from genome assembly GCF_052857255.1 of Amblyomma americanum. Classification (NCBI taxonomy): domain Eukaryota; kingdom Metazoa; phylum Arthropoda; class Arachnida; order Ixodida; family Ixodidae; genus Amblyomma; species Amblyomma americanum. The sequence continues at coordinate 80,636,476 of NC_135499.1, forward strand.
TTTGCCACCCGTTCTTGGATTCCACGTCGTAGTCGGCATTACACGCCACCTGCCACGGCAAGAGCGGATGAATGGAAAACTGGAAGGTGGCTGCCACGGGAAGATCCCGGAGGGCGGCTAGTAGCGTAACGCGCCACCTCCCAGCTGTGGCAGGTAGTAGCAAAGCGAAATGCCACCTATCACTGAATCTTGCCGTGGCAGGTGGCTCTCTTAAATTTTGTACCTTAGCATATTGCAAAACTAAAATACATAAACAGCTGCGCTTAAAATTCGCATTACCGACTATCGCAATTGGCTGTGTATACATACAACCTTTGTCCGTAAAGTTCCGAGACTTAGTCCATTAAAAAAAATGCGTTGAAATCATTGAAATCATTTGTGCAGCACCCCTTCGAAATAATCTCCCTTGCAGTCTATACACAGCTTCCAACGCTTGTTGAGGTCTTGGAAACAGTTGGAAAACGCTTCTTTTGGCAGGGCTGCCAGCTCCTATGTCGTGGCGCCTTGAATGGCCTCCCCACTCCCCATCCAGCGACCTTTTAGGGCTCTCTTCACACGATGAATCGGGAAAACATCGCATGGGGTGAGGTCAGGCGAGCATGGCGGATGGGGAACTACAGTAATGCTGTGCTTGGCGAGAAATTTTGTCACGCTGAGAGTAGTGGGCGGCCTTGAGTTATCGTGGAGAAGGCTCCATTGTCCAGATGCCCATAAGTGAGGGCGACGGCGTCGCAGTGCATCACGCATGTGTTGGAGCACGCGGATATAAAACTCCTGATTCACCGTCTGCCCTTGTGGGACGAACTTGTGGTGTACGACACCTCAGGCATCGAAAAAAACTATCAGCATCGTCTTTGTTTTGGTCTTCTGTCGCTGCACCATTCTCGACGCCGGAGAGCTTGTGGACCGCCATTCGGCGTTCTGCCTCTTTGTTTTGAGTATCGTATTGAAAACACCATGTTTCGTCTTCAGCAATGATGGTGTCGACGAATGCCAGCATCCTTCTCTGCCTCAGAGAGTAAATCAGCGCTCACTGATTCCCGCGTGTCCTTCTGGTCCTGTGTGAAGGAGTGCGGCACAAGTCTGGCATTCAGCTTTTGTTTCCCCAAGTTCTCACATAGAATTTGGTGGCATGTTGTTCTTACTAATGTCGAGAGCATCTGATAGCATGCGGATTGTAATGGTGCGGTCTTGCTGTATGATTTTCCTGATCCGAGCCACGTTGTTTTCATTCTGTGAGGTTTAAGGGTGCCCCTGCCTTGTGTTGTCTTCCACAGACGTTCTCCCCGAAACGAACCTCTTGTGGAACTCGAAAACTTGTGCCCGCGATAATGTCTCATTGCCGTAAGTGCCACGAAGGAGCTGCTACATCTGTGTGGCTGTCATGCCAAGCTTCACACAGAATTATAAGCTTACACGTCCATCTCTCCACATTCACTCACAGTAGAATGTGCAGACGACAAGTGACAACGTATTTACATGTAGTGCCATCTAGCGGCTCCCTCAGCAACTAACATAAATAGCTCAGGTTAGCCCGAAAAGATTGTGCTACACATACGCACCAACATTTGTTTTGGGGAATTATTTCTAGAGAAGAAAATAAATCAGTCTCGAAACTTTACGGACAAAGGTATTTTTTGCCCGTGGTTTACTGCTGCTACAATAGCACACATGGCTCAGTCTGTGCACTCTACTGCGTGCTAGCGCATGGTATGCTTCAAAAGCAAGGGTTCGGGCAAGTTGTTTGTTTTAGTTAAGGTTGGTCGCAGAACAAAAAGGGATGACACGGGAACCAGACGCATAGCACTGACCATCGAAGAGTTGAGTCAGTGCTGTGTGTTGGGTTCTCGTGTTTGTGCTGTCTTTATTCGTTGCAATGTGATCAACCTTAGCTTCAAAAGCAGTCTTCACACTCTGTACAGGGGGAGTGCACATGCAACTGCTGCACAGAAAAGGCCTTAATAAGGTAATAAACATTGTCCATTTCGCGCTCGTGTCTGTGTACAGCACCTGGTGCTAACTGCTCGCTACACTGCACATTTCAATTTAGGCGCCAAATGTACTTCCTTGTGATGCATGGTGTAGCGAGTACTTTTCTACTTCGCATGTAACAAACTGTAGCCGTGATTCAAAAATATCATTGTAATGCGTCAGCATCAGAACCCCCATGTTGGAATAATTCGTCCATCCATCCGTCTGAAGCCTCAGGTGGCAAAGTGGAGAGAGTGGAAAGAGAAGAGAGGGTAGGTGGAGATGGTTGGCAAGCGGTTGACAATCACAGTCGAGGGGTGGGGAGAGTGGATGTGTCACAGATAGCTGGATTTCATTAGGTGAGTGGAGTGGGCGTGTCACGTGGTGATTGATGGGACCCATTCGTAGTCTGAACCTGTCAGCAGCTGCTGCGCTCCGTCTGGCAGGAACATAATGCTGACGCATACTGTGCCGCATGAGTCACATTGATGGTCTGTGATTTATTTTTAGCCTTAATTGATCAGCATTTAACACATGTACCATTCGTGATTAAATTTTATCGGTTTTCATGCGGCACTGCAGGGACCAGCTTCGCGACATTCATGCGTATGCCATCTTCACGTTTGCTACAACAAGCTCATGCATTTTGTACTATATTTCATGATTTTTTTCAAAAAAACCTAATTAATGTAACAGTCCTTATTTTGACATCAGCTTATACTGACACCACAGGCTGATTGTAACCATTTAGATTGAACTAGCGAGAAACTATTTTCTGCAAAAGAAGTGAGATACTACACGTGAACAATATTGACAAAGGCTTTGACCCTACAGGCACGTTTTGTTCAAATGAAAGAAACTTTTCTAATCTTCAAGTATTCCCATCATTATTGTGTTCTGACAATAACTGGAAGTTGCAGCAAAAATACTGTTAATGAACATGCATTGAACACCTTGTCAGTTGTGCCCATGTGATGTGGGTATTGCAATTAATAGACAAGTTGGTTGTTTGGTTTATGAGGTTTAACGCCCCAAAGCGAATCAGGCTACGAGGGGCGTCGTAGTCGAGGGCTCCGGTAATGTCGACCACCAGTGGTTTCGCACAGCACACGGACCTTTAGCATTTTGCCACCATCAAAATTAAATCACCGCAGCTGGGATCGAAGCGGCGTCTAATGGAATCTATTGAATTTCAACGTTACACACACAGATTAGTTTTTGCTATGTGCAAGTTGTATTTAATGTCTGTACTAGGAAGGGTAGCTTTCTAAAGCCACAGATGGGCTTGTAGGGCATCGTAAACATCCATTAGAATCAATGTTTTTGTACAGTGATCACACAATGGCAGCGTATCTATGACTGCAAATGTTTAAATCAAGCGTAGTATCTTGAAGCTTATTAAAAATAGATCATATGTAAAATTACCTTCCAACTTCTCAGAAGTACCACATTCGTGGAGAAATGCAATTGAAAATTGCCAAAATGCCTAGGAAAAGAAATTTTGGCAGCCAAGAAAGGAAAAGGAGCACTTTATGCGAGGACTGTGGAAGGATGAGTTGCACCCAATTGTGGAAAACGATGAACCCTAAGAAATGATATGTGAAGGTGATGCAATTCACATTTCGTGCATACTGGGCTGCCTTGCATTACGACAACTTGTCCAGGTTGACTGCCACAAGTCAAGGAAAACCCCTGATACATACAACCGCAGCTTTCTGTTAGACATTTTATTTGCAACATTCGTTATCTAGCTGACAGGTTATCAATATCCCGAGGTGAATGTGAGGTGCAGGATGAAACGGGTGCCATGTCTGGATACTGGAGAAAATGTGGTGTGATGAGCCTTGGGAGCCTTCCTCTTCACGTGGCTCCAGGCAGTTTTGCGGCCACATATTACGGTTGACAGTGCTTCATTCTGTAACCTAATACCACAGTTACTTGCATAATGGATGCAGTCTGTGGGAAAAAATTTGAATGGTAATTTTGGTGCATTTATTACATGCTGTAAAACTTGGTGTGGTCAATTAAACTTCCCCAAATTTTGGCGACTGAAGTAGGCAAGGCATTTATTATGCAAGTGCATCCATTATGTAAGTAAATATGGTGTACGAAAGCCTGAAACAAAAATAGAAATAAGTATCTGCATGAGTGGAACAAATTCCTAGCAACTTTGCCACAGCACCATACCTATGACTGCCAAGCAAATTCATTTATGAAGTGCTTTACTATTGTGAGGGAAGGCCATTCTCAACTAGTTCTACCACGGCAATATAAGTCCGTGTGACACATTGCACCAGCAATGTTCCGAAAAATGAGTAATACTGTTTGTCTGCTGCAGCAGTATTGTCTTTGTTAAATAAGATGAATGGTAGTTATGTGCTCCACGATAACTACATATTCTCAACTGTCCTCTAAAAGGGCAGTTCACTGTGACATCACGACATGACAAAGAGGTATGTATGCAGCATGGAGTGCCACTTGATACTGCTTTTCCTGAAGTGCACCACATGCAAACAAAAATGATAGTGAATGCAAGGCAGGTATTAACAAGCAACAGAGTGCACTAATTGCCTAAAGATGAGAAATGCTTGCTAATTGTCAAGAGGTTCTCTGTTGAGCAGCACCAGAGAAAATTTACTCACACATGCAGATTCTGAGTGGGGAATGAGGGGCCTGAAATATCTTATTTGTAAACTGTGGGGTTTATATTTGAGGGCGACACATGGGCTATGAGGGACACCATAATGGAGGTCTCCGGATTAATTTGCACCCCCTGGGGCTTTTTAACGTGCGCTGACTTTGCACAACATATTGGCATTCTTGTATTTTTCCTCCACTGAAATACAGCCGCCACGGCCAGGATCAAACCCTGGGGTAAGCAGTCTAAAGACGCCAGAGCCACTGAGATGCCATAGCGGGATGAATTCTCCATTCCTAGGAGGAAAATTTCGGGAAGAATGACTAGAAAGGAATTACTTGAGGCCTGTAGTGTACCCTTACTGGTGCTGCTTGACATGGGATATCAGTTCCCTTGTTATGACCATGCGGGCTTCAAGAAAATTAGCAAATGGCACTCCTCTTCCCTGCTGTGTTTTGAGCTTGCTATGCTGAAGAACTTTGTCAAAGCAGCCCAGCAACTACCTCACAAAATAATCCTCACCTGAAATCTGCCATCTTCAGTTGGCAGGGTCTACAAACAGCCAGCACATTCAGGTGCTACTTTCTGCATTATATATTTTCCCTCATCAAATCTGCAAAAAACAAACACAAGCAAGGCAAGCACACAACTTGTGAAAAAGCTACATTTTCTCTAGTCAAGGACAAGTGAGAACCTGTCCCTATGACCAGTGTGGTTTAGCCTAAAATTTGGATGGCTAGTCTGGTGTAAAAATTTAGTTCTCTATAAAAAAGTTTTGCAGCCCATTCTGCTCTGCACACAAAGATACAGCAAGCTTCCTGCAATGCAAGCATGACAAGGACTATGTATTGCTCGACTGTATCAACAATGCCTAGGATTAGAATGCCTCCTTATAGTTAGTGGAGGTGCTGGCTTCCCTCAACCTGAACCCGCAGCTCTGCAGCTGTACATTGCCCCAGATGTTAGCATGGCTCAAGTCAGCAACCTGCAAGCCCGTAGCATTAAATGGAGTTGTACTCAGGATCATTGATATTGCCACTTGAATGACAAGGTAGGCTCACTATAATTCAGGGCACCAGGGTTCTTCCGTTACCTGACTGCACTTTATACAAACAGCCCGCTTTGGCCTGCTACATTAGAATTTTATAAGTTCCACCCAAATACTGTCTGGCATTGCACAAACCTTTTGCTTAAATAGTTTTTACTAAGTGAGAATGAAACATACAGTTAGGAAAGAGGCAAATACTTCAGTACATTACCAGCAATGCATTCATATGCACTTAGGCTAAGTCTTTACTGTAAGCTTGCCTATGCCACAGCAACTGGTCCATCAAAACAACAATATGGCATTTGCTGCACTTTCCTTGGAAATTGTTCAGTGCAGTCATGCTGCGAAAATAAAATTCAGACTTTTTGAGAACAGCCATACACATCACTGGTGCTCCCTTAGTAACGGCATCTCTGGTGTCTGAGTCATCATCGGCAGCTTGTGAGCATGTCTCATGGACATTTTCAGCCAGTTTTTTTTTAAATCTTAGTTCCCTTTGTGCTGTCCAAATCGTCAACAGCTTGTGAGCATGTTTCATCGCTGTTTTGAGCTAACACATCTGATGTCCTGTGCATTTTGACCTTAATGGCATGTTATACCTGGGCAGAAGTATTGCAACAATGTGTATTGTGAAAGTTCTGGTTAACAGAAAAGTGACAGCTGAGTTTAATTTGCACATGCTTCCTTAGACTGCATATATACGCAACCAAAAGACTGTTTTCTCACTTCAACATATTCTAGAATTTAACGGGGCTTGCATTGAGAGCTTGCTATATACTTTATGTCAGTTCCACCTGTGGCACTGTTGGAGATGCCTCTCATGCTCTTCAACACACACACCATCCAAGCCACTGCCACACCGCTGTACACTATGTTACACATCTATGTACACTCCATGCACACACTTACCAGCAGCACACGTGACAAGGTTGGAGGTGCCTCTCGCGCTCTAACGCACACACCATCCAAGCCACCGCCACGTGGCTGCACACCATACCACACATCTATGTACACTCCATGCACACACCAGCAGCACACGTGACAAGGTTGGATGTTCCTCTCTCTCACACACCATCCAAGCCACCGCCACGTGGCTGCACACCATACCACACATCTATGTACACTCCATGCACACATACTTACCAGCAGCACACGTGACAGGAGGTGCCTCTCGCGCTCTAACGCACACACCATCCAAGCCACCGCCACGTGGCTGCACACCATACCACACATCTATGTACACTCCATGCACACACTTACCAGCAGCACATGTGACAAGGTTGGAGGTTCCTCTCTCTCACACACCATCCAAGCCACCGCCACGTGGCTGCACACCATACCACACATCTATGTACACTCCATGCACACATACTTACCAGCAGCACACGTGACAAGGTTGGAGGTGCCTCTCGCGCTCTAACGCACACACCATCCAAGCCACTGCCACATGGCTGCACACCATACCACATCTATGTACAAGTGCAGGCAGTACAAAAAGGAACATGTGGTCAAGAACAGTTATTCCAATTTATCAATTCAGTGAGCACTGCTGTTCCGCTTTTCATGGAAGACAACTGAAAAGCATGACATACTTGTTTTTTTAAGACATGTTGGGTAAAGCACTGGCTCGCTTTGGGGCATGCTTGCGTGTTCCCTTTCATAATGGTTGCATTTGTATGTTACACAAGCAACAGCACAAATTAAGTTCGAGATGCCTCTTATGTTATAACAGATGCACTATCTATGACTTCCCTTATTTATGCTTGCTATTTACTGTTTTCAGTCAATGCACTCCATGAACATTTCGCTACACAGGGATAAACTGCACATTTCTCAGCTTTGGACAAAGTTCAATCCGCAAGGAAGCATTATTTTACTTTTTTACTTTACAGTAATCGTGGTCATTTCCGGTATGAATAATCAAGACTTCTTCGTCCAGTCCATGAGAGAGAAGCTGCCGTTTTACTGTTTCCTGCTGCAGCATAGTGGGAGGACGGCCCAATGCAGGCTTGATTTTGCCATATTTCAGTGCTCCATACCGCGGCTGCTTTTCAACGTTCTTATTTGCAGGCACCAGCCGTGGTTTTTTTTTCTGTTGGCTTCTTTGCGGTTGCAAGGCTATGCTTTGCAGCAAACTTTGTCAGGTCTTCGTCTATCATCTTTTGCTCCTCGGCAGTTTTCTCTGGAAGCTGGTTAATCAGCATTTGGAAGGTAGACCCAGCTTTCAATTTCAGCACATTAGTTCTTTCTGGTGATATTTTTAGTGTGGAGCCTTGCTGAGTGCTCTGCATAATATGTTGAGCACTGGCCATTAAGGAGCCTGCATCATCGATAGCAGTCTTGGATGCCATCTTTGGAAGGACAATTGGAACAGGTGGCCTGGCTGCTCTGCAACTTGCGCGACTGCAGCTCCATTAAAGCAACAGCATGCATGTGCTTGCACATGTGCGCATGCATTGCATGGTCAACACATGTGCATGTGAACATGTTGTGGCAAGCCTCACACTGCTTGCAATGAAGCTCACAGCCACTGCATGATTTGCTAGTCCTTTGCACTGTGTGCTTGAAGTTCACCAAGCTTTGTGGCTTTACATGCCACTGGCCATCTCCCACTCTCTCAATACTGGTCTTACAAAGCTCAATCCCCACTTTATGCCTCCCAAATAGGGCAGATTTGCGGTGGTCTGCTCCTCCTTTCATAAGTGCAATAGCCCTGATGTAAAGCTTGTCAGACGTCAAATAAAAAAGTACTTTGATTAATTTATCCAGTCGCCCATTTATCTTTCCACCAAAGGAGTACTTCAGTGTCTTGTGCATTGACTCCAAGTGATTATTTGTTGTTAATCCAATGTACTGCCGATAGCAGTAAGCCCACTGACATGCCCTCTTTGCGTATGTTTTTTCAAAATATCTGATGAAGCCATTCAGCTCTTCCAGCTCCTTTGGAGCAAGGCGATTAAGCTGCTGCTCTTTGGAATAAATGCTAAGAAACGCAGGGAGCAACTGTTGAAACTCTGTCTCATCTGTGCACTTCATCAGAGTGTGTAGCATGTCCCTTATTGTATCCCTGCAGTCCTTGTTTGTGACCGTATTCAGGCGCGCGCCCCAGTTAAGCAGCACGTGCCAGCTGCAAAGCAGTCGACTCTTCAGGGTACCCATCACCTGCTCCCATGCATTGCCATAAACAGGGGCATCATCAGACATAAATGCCTGACACTGTACTGTGTTTGTTTTTTCTTTGATGGCCTCGAAAAACCTCACCATGGTGCCCATGTTCACCCTTTTTGAAATCACATAGGCACACGGGATACCAGATCCGTCTTCAGAAATTGTGAGCAGGGTTGTCAGTTGAAATTTGTACTTATTTGTGCCATGGGTGGAGTCAATGCACAGTTTCTCTGTCCCCAATTTAGAAAGTAACTCTCGTTGTGGGAATGTCATTAACGCTAGCTCAAATTCACCATCATGACTGTTGGGGTCACCCTTCTTCATGTAATACAACAGTGGTGACTCGTTTTCCGCCCTCATTTCTTCGACCCATAAGTCAACACTTTTAAAATCGTCTGGATCTCTGCTCTTTGCCAATCCTAAACTTATCTGCAATGTTGCGGAGGTCCTTAGTGGTCACAAGTTGCATCCGTGGGCTTGATCCACTTGTGCCTGCTCGGATGTTGTGCACAACGGTTTTTGCGGGCACTCCTTCTGCTAACCGACCTGAAAATTGTACAGAAAAAAAAACTGTTAGCATCTCTGGTACATTTGCTTACTGCCATGTAATAAAGTGACAGATACTTCTTGTCAGATTCCTTTGTCTTCAGCCTTGTTCCTTTTTTACAGATGACACAAATTACATCATAACTTTAATTTCACTTTTGTGGCACTGCACAGCACACGACAAAATGCTTGTTTCACAGCCAGATGGTATTCATTTTATGTGCTTGAGTGTTTAAACATGCATAGAATGCAAAACAGGAAAGTTATATACAGCCTGTTATAAATGCAGGATATAAAAGCTCTGAAAATGTGTACAAGAAAAGAACAAGGACATCTGGCTCTCATTCAGTCCCGTTTCATTCTACATATTCAGAAAGTGCACCAATTGACCTGACTGCACCTTTAAAGGAGTAGACAAACCAAATTTCTGAATGCGTTCTTTGTTTATTTGGACTGGAGCACAATACTGTGCATGAGGCGCAATGTAAAATCCTGAATAATTTCTAAGTGAATATTTTTCTCTAGCTGTTTCGGCTTCAGCAACCGAATGACTGCTGCTAAGTAAGAGACTATTTAAGGGTGTGCAAGTTATGCATAAACTGCAATATAATCTGCTTGTTCTTTTTTTTGTGATTTGAACTCTTGTCCAGGCTTGTGTTTAGTGGTTTTTGAGGAATTGAAATGGCACTGTGGGCACCTGAACGTGCCATGAGGGAAGGCAGGAACGTGGGAGTGAACGAAGCAAGGGAAAGCCGTAGTGGAGGGCTCCGCAATAATTCCAACCATCTTGGAATCTTTGGGCACTGACAATGTGCAGCACATGCGCACCTCTTGCATTTCGCCTCCATCGAAACGCAGCTGTTGCGGCCGCGTTCGAACCCGGGTATTCCGGCTCAGTAGCATTCAAACCACTGAACCACTTCAGCGGGTTAGGCTTGCATAACAAATGCTGCGAATTAAAACGACGAAAGCAGTGACCATCAAATCATCTGTGCCGTCACAGCCACCGTTCAGCTGTTGAAACCGTAACAGCATAAGAGAAAAACATTCAGTTATTGTCGCTTGTTGGCATAATTCACATGGTTGTCAATATCTTCTCATGTGCTGTGCATCGTTGCAAAGACTGAACGTACAGCTAAAATTTGGTATCTCTATTGCTTTAATGCAGCCTGTTATAAGTACTCTAAACGGCTTATTAACATGGGTTCACGAAACAAAAATTTTCTGCACGTAGTACAAAATTTGGAGAGGATAGAAATGCAGTTATGGTCACGCAAAGTAATACATGAAAAAACAAAACCTTTAACTGATACCATAATAACCTTTAACTATTTATGTGGCAACAGCGGACACTGGTGTCTCCCACCTGCACAACTTTACAATTTGTGTATAGCTTGTGAGATGGCCATTGCCACTCTAGGACCGGAAATTCCTCATATGAACACTGCACTGAACTATAAATGTATTATTTTTCTTTTGTGTCATGGTGAAAGCAATATCAGCAGTTAAACTTCGTGCTCATTTCTGACGAGTGATGTTTCCAGCTGGCATTTTTTGGAAGCGACACAATCTTGATCCGGGCTTCCAAGAACATTTTTGTTATATTCCGCATGTCAACAGGAATGTCGGGACCCTGTTTGTGAGTGGATTTCGTAACTGGATGCACACTACTCTGTTTTATGTTTGAAAGTGTGGGCGTCAGTGAGGAATCATTACGATTAGCAATGACTCTGTTCCAGGCATACATTTTTAATGCAACGAAACTCTGCAGCGGCGTTAACCAGCAGTGATCCCAAAAATCCCAGATGATGTCTCTGTGACATCAAATAAAAATAAAATTTCGAAGGTGCAGGGAATTGAGCCCAGGACTTCCAGATTGCAAAGCGAGCGGGGAACCCACAGGCCACAAAACCATGTTGCGTCTGGGCGAGCAGAGGTGAACCATGTTTATGCGTTACCTTACAAATGTATGCTAATGAGTAGGTGTGTAAATAGAAAGAGAAAAATTTGAAGTGAAAAGGAACTGAAATAAAAATGCTTTCGCACTCATGTAAGTAGTTTAAGCGCCCTTAGTAATTTTTCATGGTATTGCATTCACCTAGTGACCTAACAGGTTTTCATTGTTCATAGTTAAGGGGGATCCGATAACTGAGGAGACCTTAGAACTGTTCTTCAGCTTTCTAGACGATTAAAAGCAAGGCACTGAATGATTTGGGCAGTGGTTTTCGAGCACCCTCCACTTTGGTTCTCACGGAGACATTAGATTGTGCAAAGCCAACACCAAAGGAAGCTGCAGGATCTCTAAATGCATGCTCAACCAGTTGGCGATGGTAGGGAAAATGACAATGGGATGGGCTGCTGTAAAGCTTACTGACATTCCTGCGAGCATTAGTAATGAAGTGACAACACAGTGAAATAGTCCGAATTAATGAAAGTTCACTGCAGACGAACCTGTCTTGTGAGAAAAAACATGCCCCTTATACAACCGTTAGCCTGGTAGCGTTGTTGCCCTTATCAGAACAAAATGCCTACCCTTTCGACAGGCGGCCAAAATGGGGGCTAGCATTTAATTTTTTATTTGGCTCTTGATGCTGCAGTTGTCATTCAAGACGCATTTCATTGAGCTCAAGCCAAGTTTTGTGGCTGAAGTTTAATGTCAGCCGACTGAGAGACAAACCTAGGATAGTCAATGAAACCAGCAGAAAAAAATTGGCGGTGGTTTAGCTCTGGTTAAACCTGGTGTGACGCGATAGCTACAGCTGGCCGAGTGGAACTCGCTTAGTCGAATTGCAAAGTCAGTCTTTCGCCGCTCCGTTTTGCTGGGCGTTTATTCTTCACCTTCGTACCACTTGACATGGCGCATGCGCACAAATGTTGCAGCTCGGTTTCGCCTGCTCTGCACCATGTGGCTGGTCACGTGACGAACCACGTGGCCATGTTGCGGTGGCCATGGTCACGTGCCACCACCACGCTAAAGGCTCGAAATGCTACCGTAATGTAGCTATCGCTACAAAGGAAAACAGACACTGCAGTGGTTCAGTTCTAGACGGCATTCCTAATCATGTTCAATTCGAAAGACTGGACCACTTCCACAAAGCATCTCTAAACTAAACAGCATGAAGTTCGTACGCGCAATGCGCCTGCAATGTGCCATTGTGGATCAATTGTTTTTCACCCTTCCATGCGACCAAGCAAGCTCAAGTGTATTGCACTATAGTCAGATACAGCTCAAGAACAAAGTGGCGCATGACCCTCAAAGAAGACCCTCCATTCAATGGTATCAGCTGATTTTCATGACCCAGCAGTTAAGCCGCAACTAATCCCCGTTCATCTGCCACCATCCTGCAATGCTACTCCTTAGGATTAACGTGACATCATAAGAATTGGTCGACACCACTGCCTAGAAGGCTTCCTTTGAGGGGCATTGGTCACTTGGTTCTTAAGTTGTATCCTACTATAACTTATTCTGCCCCCTCGTTTTGTGGGACATACCTTTTCCCACTTTACAATAGGTGTTTTCATGTGTCGTACCACCTCTTTTGTGCCATGAGTGCATTGCAGGAGAATGAAAATTCATTGTAATGATCACTCTTCAGTTCAATGAACAAATTATTTCCCTAAATTTCTAGTAATGCACTTTTGTCTCACACCATATGAAGGGTTGATAGAGTGTAGCCTCTAAATGTTTTTACATTCTGATACTGTGAACACTGCATGCACAAACGCTTTGTACAAGAGGAGTGGCTAACCTGCAAGCACTCTGGCCTCATCCTGGGACAGCCTCTGGTGGCAGACTTCATTGAAGTGTCCGTAGTGTTTCTTTTGAAACACTACATATACTTTGCTGTCTTTCTCCGTAACCTCTAGAGTTGCAAAGCAATGCTTGCCAATTCTGCAGCTTCCTTGCCCCTTTTTCTGCCTTTGGCGCTGTTCTATAGGAAGCTCTTTGTGCGTGCCGGAACAGTGGCAATGCAGGTAGCGTTTGAAAACGCTTGATGCGCTTTCTTTCCTTCCTGTTGAAGCTATGAATTGACAGCAAGTTCTTTCTTCTCCATCTTTCCAGGTGCAAAATTTTGAAATGGAAAAATTATAAACATAACTAAGCACTCCACACAGTAGAAGTTAATTATTGGTGCAAGAGCACTATTCTGATGCGTAAACACCTGAGCAAGATTTTGTGAAGTATGTGGGTCTGTGCCAAGAGCATAGCAACGGCAACATAGCAACCACAGTGTCATAGCAGCATTACAGCATAGTTATGACGTGATCAAAGTCCATGACAAAAAAAGTAAAAGAAAAACAGGCCTGAACATACATGTGCTTCATTTTGATAAAAATGTACACAATGACAGTGCATGAAAAACGGCATAAGGCAACATTAGAAAGCCAACAGTGAAGTAACAAGACAAGGCAACGTTCATGCAATTCTGCTTTTGCATGTTTATAGAATTTTGGCAAAAATTCTCTTTTTTTTTGTGCATCACACCACTTTCATTTTTTTGAAAGGCAAGTGCAAAGTGAAGTTTGCTCTTTTTACATAGACTAATGAAAAATGCAAGCACTATGGATTGGGAACACGGGCAATACTCCCGCGCTACTACTGGCGCTCTGCTTGTGCCAAGTGCACATGACAATCACGAATTTAGTTGACCATTTTTTGCCTTTTGCCAGTAGTGCAGAACTGCGTTTCCCAGCTTATTTTTACTATTAAAAAATTGATCAGTCATTCACTTACGGTTTTTTCATGCTACTGGTGCATGAGCAACAATTTCTGGAGAATATTGTTTAATATACTAGGTTAACTGATTACACGAACTGTTACATAGTCTACCTCTGCAAAGCTCATTCCTGCATGGCAACCTTTTACGTGGCCCTGTCCTTGGACCACAAATTCAGGGCAGCTTTGTTGACTTCCAGAGGCTAGAATAACACTGGGCATTCCTCCTGCACACTTCTGTGTGTTGCAACTGCGATGGCTACAGCACTGCCAAGCCAGTGCATGCCGCGACAATGTCGTGTGTCCTGTATGTGTGTACCTCTGTCACATTGCGGTTGTGATGGAGATATGAAGTGCAGTTCGGTCAAGACATCGCAGGTGCAACAGAGCATAAGCAAGGCCTGTAGCACCGAGTCTTGCTGCTAGGATAGGCTGCACGAGCAGTTTTTTTTCCTGCAGTGGCTAATTTAAATATGAAAGAGAGCCCCTTATGGAGGACCTAGGATACCAAAAAAAATCTGCAAACACACTTAAGCGAGAATGCGAAATCATTGAGTCACGGCTACGTAGCATGACTAAGCAAACTTTGTACAACCTCTGTACACATTGCATTACTTAAGTGCTGAGTCATGCTATGCTTCATAACCATTATGAGTCGCGGCTATGACTACGCATACTTTGTAAATTTCATTACGTCGCTTGTATGATGATTATCGATTTTTATGGCGCAAAGGCATCTATGGCCAAGGAGCGCCATGACACAAGGTATTTTTGACTTCTCAGGGTGGGGTCAAAGACCCCGTTTCCAAGCAGTTCACCCCAGATAAGGCGAGCACCAGGCCAGGGGAAAACTTGTACCCATTGTATCACCGGTGAGTGCCCGGCGGCACTGGGGATCGAGCCCCGCACCTCCCGCATGCGAGGCGGATGCTCAACCACTTGGCCACCGCGGCGGTCATTACGTCGCTTGTAAAGTGCCGAGTCATGATACATTGCAGAATGACTAACTACAATCATGACTTCCATAGGTCATAGTACGCTGCGTTTCAAATTTGACTAAAACGCGCATGTCATCGCGAAGTTTTTATGCGCAAAACCACGTGCACGTTTCCCCGGGTGAGTGTAAGCCCGTAAATAAAAATAAAAAACGAACGGGCTTTGTATTAACACACTTCAAAAGCGCGCACTCGAAAGGTCAGTAAACTGCAACTTTTAAAACAGTAATCGAAGCTATAACGAGCGTCCGACTGCCTCCCGCTCTGCCCCTTTGTGGTCGTGACCACTGCGTGCATGCATGCAATAGCATCGACTTCGTTTCTTACCTGTATTAGAGTCGAAGTCTAGATTCTCCACTTCTTCCTCGAAGTTGTGTTCGTCCACATGGTGCCGCCGCAGGTCACGAAGAATGACAAAATGCTTCGGACACAAGTCGCACGAGAACGACCGTACCTTCATCGTCAGCGCTTCCTCGTCTTTTACATGCTGCAAAGCTCCTTCCCCGTGAACGTTCTTTAAGTGTTTTCTTAAATTACTAATGTTGGAGAACGCCTTGTCGCAAAACTTGCACCACTTCCGTTCGGAATTTTTGCCGGTGGTCGCTGAAGCAGCACCAGCGCTCACGTCCGTCTGCATGCTTGAGGCTAAAGGAAATGGCGGGAGAGAGAGAGATGCACCTTGGGATATGGGCACCTATCGTACCAAGGAACGCGGCGCAAGCAAGGATTTTCGCAAAGAGTTGAAATTCTCCCTATCGGTTGAAGCACAATGCTCCCCAAAAGTCCCCACAGAGTGACGTAGCGCAGAGCAGTGACGTCTGTTTTCAGTTGGCCAATCGCAACGAGGATCAGCTTCCTCTGAATAGCCGCTCCGTTCCGGGCGTGTCATCTGCCAGCCAACCAAACGCGAAGAGCTTTCAAATGCGAGCACCGTTGGAAGTTGGTCCAAGCGACTGTAGGTGTCACCCGCTTCACATTGCGGTGGACTGCGCAGTTCCTAGGTAAGGGAAGAATACGGCGGCGTCACGCTCCGGCGCGCTCAAGGGGGAGCGCCTCCGCGGTATGCACCCGCGGAGCGTGCGGAGCATCCACTTATCCACGCGGAGCATGTACACACAGAATGTGTACGTAAGCACGCTTCTTGCTTGCTGCTTTTCCTTTTTATCATTTGTGCGATTTTCTTTGTTGTGCTAGATTGTGTTCTTTGGACGAATTTTTTTTCTTCTTTCTGAAGGTACATCGGAAAAGAGTTTTCAGAGCACACAAACCGGGTTAATATGTTCGCCGCTCTCTGAGATAACATTGTGGAGAAAATCTTGGCGACCTTGGAGCGGGGAATGCGCTTTTAGGCCGTCCTGACATTTGTTGATTTCGCCTTTTTTTTCGTCCTTTACAATCCGGATTGTAAAGTGTGCCACGTTCTCTTTTCCAACTTCTTCACACGGACCGAACGCACAAGTTTGCGTACGTTTCTCGACCGTAGCGCGAGGTTTGGGCGTTTACAGGCCGCGTCCGTGAGATAAGCTTGTTTGACATTGGTCCGCTGATAGCGCATGCAAGGAAAGTATGAAAAAAAAGAAAGTGAACTGTTAAGAAAAGTTCCCAGCTAGGATACCATCCGCCGCGACAAAGGGGAGAGCTGTTGGTATGAATCCTGTCTTGCCACCCGTACCAGACAAGGCGACTTGCGCCTAAAAGCGAAGGGTCGGACAGCCTGAATGGCTTTTTTCGTGGCCGCGACGCTCGCCGTGCGTTTTCCTGTGCCCGGTGTAATGTCAAGTTGTCTAATGGCTTGTCATCTACATGCGCCTCCTCCCCTCTCCTACTTAATTTTTTTATGGGCTCTTCCATTCAACACAGCTATCCTCTGACATCACCACCTGCTTCGTGAGCGCTTGCACTTTCAAACGTTACATATAACCGCCTAACATGACCATCTCTATTTGAGTGGCTACCCAACCTTCCCCGCTCCAGGATTCAGAAAATTAAAAAAAAATAGTTCAGGAAGAACATCATGGTGGCAGGAGTGCGAAGTTACTAGGGTAGGCGAACTGACAGAAAGGAACGCTGACTTTTCAGCTGGATTTCTATCAGCGGGAACACGTTAATGTACCCGAACACAAGGTAGAAAACATAAAAAAGACGTCAAAGAAAAAACACGTGCGAGGAGAAATAAAACGACTCATAAACCTTTTCTGAGAGTTTTTTGCTTATATAATTTGTTGCAAATGAAGACCAGCTCTAAAGTAAGCGTTGTCTTTCCCCGGATCTCTCACTTCGCGTATTTTTACGCTGTTGTCACAATCGAATACGCCCAGGTATCATTCCCCGATTTAGAGATGTCATAGTGCACTGCATGCTTTAAAGAGATGCTTTACACAGCACCGTCATCTCAACGGCGCGTATAAAGAGTCAACGGGCCTACAGCGGTCAGTACGGAGAGTGAAAAAATATAAGGGCGTAGCTTGAAAATAATTATGCACCTTAATATCCACCCACCTCAAAGGATCGATGTGAGAAATCGTTTTATAGCTAGCTTCAGCCATCGACGAGGAACCTCTTGTCATTACCACCACAACGAGCGATTTCAAAGGCAGCTATAGGAGCCTGCGCTAAATTTTCATGATGGATGGATGGACGGACGGACGGACGGACAGACGGACGGATGGGTGGATGGATGGATGGATGGATGGATGGATGGATGGATGGATGGATGGATGGATGGATGGATGGATGGATGGATGGATGGATGGATGGATGGATGGATGGATGGATGGATGGATGGATGGATGGATGAAGGGACGGACGGACGGACGGACGGACGGACGGACGGATGGACGGACGGATGGATGGATGGATGGATGGATGGATGGATGGATGGATGGATGGATGGATGGATGGATGGATGGATGGATGGATGGATGGATGGAGTTTAACCATTTAATTCGGGCGGTGGCTCACGCCACCAAGCCATGATTTGTGAAATTTTACTCTTGTCTTGATTTCAGCCACAAATCAGATAACCTTCGCTTGGTTACTTCTGCCCGCTTGAAATTTATGTCCCTTCACTGTCCTTGAACTATAAAGCTTTTAAAAAATCTGCCCCGCTGATTTCCACTGTAGGGTGAAGGCCTTTACAGAAAAGTATCAAGTGTTCAGCCGTTTCCTCCTCCTCTCCGCACGCAACGTACAACGTGTCTATCTAGTGCTACCTGACTCTATATGTCTTAGTCCGCAAAACTCTCATCCTGGCCTCAAACAACAAAGAGCTTCCCCTACAATTATCATAGAAATTTTCTTTGGCGATTTCCTCCTTAAAGGTTCATTCCATCTTTCCATCTTCCACATCCAATGTGCCCAGTATGTCCCATAAATCCTCTTGAAGAACTTTGTGGTAGGCTCCCCTGACACCCAGAAATACCAGCCATAGGGGCCTGTGTTCCTTTTCAGGAATTTGTGTACACTGAGTCAATGAAAACAGATTTTCCTCCAACCTCCTTTGTCTCCAGATCCCAATTTTGTAGCTCCCCTAGCACCCCTCGTTCTCCACCCAAGACTGCAGTTTGTCCTTTATAATATGCTTCGCCACCCTGTAAACCACAGACATCAATGTAATGAGACGGTCGTTGTTTATGTCAGCTTTGTCCCCCTTTGCCTTATATATCACGTTCATTCTTATTGATCGCCATCCTTCAGAGGCTCTGCCACCCGCTGTCATTTTTTGTTCACTTCTTTCATTAAAGTTTGCTCGGATTTTGGTCCTAGTTTCTTTATTAACATAGTCGGAAAAGCATCTGGTCCTGTTTACGTGCTAATAGGAACCTTCTTCTCCACCTTTTCCCTCTCTCTTTGTCCAAGCGGAACAATTGTGGGAACCGATCAATCCTCCTTGCCAGTGGCACCGCTGTAGTGAACGCCATCCTGTTCAAAGGGGTGGGAGCTGGTCTTGTACGCGGCCCTGTTAACTTCCATTACCCCGTATCCAAGTCGTTGTCTCGTTCACCTGAATACATGGTTAGCCTCAACGACGCTCCTTTCCGTCCAGATACACTGCTTCTGGATCTCTGGAATTGTGCACATGGTCACATGCACCCTCTCAGAGGCCTCTCTAAGCCTACGCATTCCCGCTTCTGTTTCTCAAGGTTCTGTCTCCTCCCCTTCAGCACATCGTGAAGACCAGCCTAGATGACGACAAGGTGCTCATTATTCATGTTGTCCCCTACCACCTCCTGGGCTTTTGGCCATTGCATCTACAGTGCACTTCCCTGACTCGTCCTCCACCTGCACCCGCCAGACTGCCTTCACTGTCGTCAAAACGCCTTCCGCAGCCCTCGCTGCGTTTGTGTCGCCCACTACCAGAACCCTTGTGCGCTGTAACGGTTCGCTTCCTGCCTGCGACTCTTGACCTCTGATTCACGCTAGCTAGCTCTCCTGCCGCCGTACGCTACTATCGCGCGTCACCGTGCCCGTTGTTACCTTTCCGTGTTCCCCACTCAAAGTCTGCTGCTCGGCCGTGCTGTTTTGTGTTTCTTTGAGGTCGGAAACGTTTTTTCAGCTCGAAGTACAGATAATTCACAGCAGTGAAATTTTCAGGTTCTTGATGTAAATTTTTGTATATTTCACAATTTTTGAACACTTTGTTTTTGTTTTATAAGCTGAACGTTAGAAATATCTAGCTGAATTTAATAATATTTTATACTGCGTGCACAAATAGAATTTCACATTACTGATATTTGTGATTCATCTAATTAAATGCAATAGAAGGTTCGCGTGCAGTTAAAACTCGATTTCACGAAATGAAGAGCCGCTGCTATTTATTAATTCAGATCAAAATTCGTAAAATCGAGAAAGGCATTTTTAGTACCTTGGATATTTAAAATTGTAAATTAGCTGCACATAAATGCTATCGCGGCTTCGTATTTGCCGCTAACTGACAACGGATCGTATGAAAAGTCGGCGAAGGTGGCGCGAATCCCTTGTGCCTGAAAGCGCCATCCGGTATAACGAATTCGCATCCAAGGTGCGAAGCGACGACAACAGCCGAATCGTTGTTCCATGCGGCGTCCACATCGTTCAGTCCCGCCCAAAGAAAGCTAGGTCCTTGACTATGGCGCCCAGATGTTCATGCATGAACGCTACCTATGACTTGCTAGACGCAGTGGCCACAATAAGTCAAGAATGACGCCTCTTTTTTACTCAGTGCTTCCTGGAAAAACTTCGATATATCGAGTTTGGTAGCCCAGGTTGTTTTGTTCTATCGGTTAGATGTGATCATTGAATCCTGTGGGCCGGGGAAACAAAATTTGTTTGTTAGATCGAGAACCTCTCAGAACCGGATGTCGTTAGATTGGGTTTTACTCCACCTTAATTTTGGTGCGCTGCATTAAGATATAACTAGCGCGCACTTTCTAAAAGAAGAATAAATAAACACACACGAGAATTGCCAAGTTCTCTGGCGTTAAGGAAAAAGTCAATTACTGCAGCTATTAAACTCCACGGTAAGAACCTGGGCACCTAATGTTCTACTTTCTAAGTGCTAGCGCCCGTGGGCGCCTCCTATTAGGTGTAGCGTGAGGTACCAGTTGCTGCCTGTAGCTTTTTCAAAGTGTTCTTGTATCAAAACGCGTCGAACATTTCTTTTTTATTAATGGGTCAGCATTCGATGGCCCATGCTTAAGAAAAGGCGAGGTGGATAGAACTAAACGCTCTTTTCTACTTGCTGGTGGGAGGAAGGACACGCCAGAAGGCTGTCACCGAAAGAATAAAACCATACGATTAAAGAAATTACTATAGAATTGATATTGACTAAAATGACTCAGAATGACTCGTCACCAATGAAAATGAGCATGAACGACTGTACAAAAATGAAGGTGTTTAGGAATGACTGCGCCAAGAGCAAAGTAGCTCAGCAGTTTGCTCAGCGAAGTTGAGTAAAGAACCACTTATGGCCAAATAAATAAATGGCAAAGTATATATGCGAATATGAGTAAAATAAGAACTACAGAAGTTATTCAAAGCAACAATGAGACCTAATCCTAATGCACTAAAATAGCATAATGATAATTAAGCACCCCGTAAGTTTTATTCTTACAGATGTCGCTTTATTTCACTTATCTGTATACTTGTGGAATATTGGCAGGGCGGGAGTAAACATACGGCGCCTATGAGGTATTTCGAGACGGATTCAACTCGTGAGCTATATTGCCGCGAATCTTTGCAGTGTTTGTTCCTTCTTCAAATCTGCCGCCACGCCACTTTATCGCTTTGTTTGCGACGCAAGACGCGACTTGACTTATCTGGATTGATCGCAGCCAAGCAGAGCTGATTCTACGTTGTTCGGAAGGTTCTAGTAACTTTGCACGCTTTATCTCGAAAGTTCGCTATCAGCTTCAAATCGAGCACGGCCGACAGCGGCGGGCATTCTCTTCGACGACCGCCGAGCACGCTTGTTACTACGCCGCCGCCGAGTGATTAAGTCCATTTTGGGTGCAAGTCTGCCCAACTAAAGAGTTTTGTCTGGAAACCATTTTCGGAGCCTTTCTGCGCTCCGGACTGCAGTCACCACTTCGTGACATCTGGTGGAGGTGCTGGGTGGCCTTCCATGTTCCGGATGCCCCCTTCAAGTCGTGACGCCACCCCTCAGCGCTTCGTACCTGAGGAAGGGCCTGCAGCTCAGCGAGCCAGCCGACGTCTCCAGGGAAAGCAGCCTGAGTTCGGGACCCTGCCGGACCGCACCAGATAGCGAAAGGACGCCGCTACGAGCACCAGTACTTCACCAAAAGATGCCGACCGCGATCATACTGCAGCAGCCGAGGGTGCCGCCAACTATAAGTGGATCCCTAGGCGAAGACCCCGAAGAATGGTTGGACCAATATGAGCGCGTGGCATCATTCAACAATTGGGATGATGTGGCGAAACTCCGGCACATATTTTCGCACTGGACGGCTCTGCACGCACGTGGTATGAAAACCACGAGTCTTCTCTAACGAGATGGGAGCTATTCAAGAATTATCTCTAGAAGGTATTCACCAGTGTCGTGAGAAAAGAGAGAGCGGAACGACTCCTCGAGTCCAGGTTCTAGCTTCCGAATGAGCCCGTCCGTGGTCACGTCGAAGAGATGAAGCGCCTATTTCGCCGCATCGACCCCGGGATGACCGAGGAAAAGAAAGTTCAGTTTTAATGCGCGGCGTAAAGGAACAACTTTTTGGCAGCCTCGTCCGCCAGCCGCCAAAAACAGTCGACGAATTCATGCAAGAAGCCTGCACGATCGAAAAGAACCTCGACGTCCGGGCGCGGCAGTACAATCGCCCTTCGTCTGTCTGTGCAATGTGTCCAGACACGACGACCACCACCAGCGACAACTTGCGGGAAGTGATCCGCGAAATCGTCCGCGAGGAGCTACGCCGATTACTGTCATCATCCCCACAGCCGCAAGCAGCGACTTTCATTGACGTGCTACGGGAATAAGTGCAGCAGGCATTTGGCACCCCGACGGCCACAGAACCCCTGACCATGACTTACGCCGCTGCAGTACGAAATCCTCAGCGCCAATGACCACCCCTACGTCCTCTCCGACATGATAGAACCACTTTTTCCCGAACGCCGCCTCCCTGCCCCCGCCCGCCCAACCTATGAGCGACGCTCAAGCCCCAGGAAGTGCGACGCCTGGAGGACTTCCGACAACCGGCCGTTGCGTTTGCATTGCGGTGAGGCCGGCCATATTCTTCGTCACTGCCCGTACCGGATGTGTCGGTCTTCGAGGATTTGCCGTAGACGCCCCACGACCACGCTTCGGCCAACGTCCGCGGGAAATCGACGAGTATCTGCGTCGGGAGGAGTACACACCGAACCGCCTTATGCGCTCACCATCGCCGTCAACCTCGCGCTTTGCGTCACCACGCCGCAGCTATGCAGCCGCGGTCCGAGGAAGGTCTCCCTGCCCCCGTAGGGGAAACTAAAGACAGCAACCTCTGGAGGTAAGGTTGCTCACGAGCGAAACGCCTAAGATCCTACACCGACCACGCCCCATGAAGACGCTGCACCCGCTACGCCGCATGAAGACGCTACACTCGCTGCACCGACGGCGCACAAAATGGCAACCCCGACCACGACGCGACCTGCATTCAGAACGACGCCGCCACACAGAAAAGCTTCGTCGTCACGCCCCACCCGCGACTCGCATACGCGACGAAGCCGTGACCTGACGTCGAGGCCGAATTTCATTGCAAGAGACAGGACATCTGACTTTGAAGTGACTATCGACGGCCGGAAAGTTACCGCTCTTGCCGACACAGGAGCCGATTACTCGGTGATGAATGGGACATTCGCTGCGAAGCTGAGAAAAGTCATCACAGGTTGGGACGGCCCACAAATTCGCACCGCAGGGGGCCACCTCTTTACGCCATCAGGGCGATGCACCGCGCGAGTGACTGTCAAAGAACATACCTATCCTGCGTCCTTTGTTGTGCTACCGCAATGCTCCCGTGAAGAGATCTTGGGTATGGATTTCCTTAATGAACATCAGGCGATCATCGACCTGCGATCCAAGCTGATCACGTTTTCGACGGACGAAGCCATCGCTTCGATGAAAACTCGGGAAAATCACGTTGCTCTAAGTGTCCTGGAGGAAGAAGTGAGCGTCCCTGCCCGTTCAAGCGTTATCGTGATTGTAGGTGCCACGGAAGTCATTAACGTTCAAGCAATCATCGATGGGAACATGCAGTTTCTTCTAGACCAAGGAATCAGCATCGCAAAAGGCATCGCCCATTTCCGCAATGGCCAGGCCGAAGTATTGCTGATTAACTTCAGCGAAGAATACCGGCACATTAAAAGAGGAACGACGATTGCTTTCTTCGACGAAATATCTGACGTACGAGACTCCTTCGCCCTCTCCGACCCCTCCGCAGAAGATTCGCCTGACCAAGAGAACTCGTCCAGTTTCGACATCAACCCAACCCTGCCCCGGAACATACAAGACCAGATCCGCAATCTGCTTCGAAGCTACAGCGAGTGTTTTTGGTCATCGCCGAAGGTCCGACAAACGCCGATTGCTAAGCATAGCATTATAACCCACCAGCACGCCCGACCTCTCCGACAAAGCCCCTACCGTGTGTCGCCGCGAGAACGACAAGTCATCCGAGATCAAGTGGAAAAATGCTTCGCGACGACGTCATCCAGCCTTCAAACAGCCCATGGGTGGCACCGGTTCTTCTATTGAGAAAGAAAGACAGCGCACTTCGATTCAGCGTTGATTACCGTCACCTGAACAACATAACAAAGAAGGACTTCTACCCCCTCCCCCGCATCGACGACACCGTGGACCGGCTCTGCAACACCTAGTCTTTGCCATGTAAAGAGATCGCGCGAAGACGGTATTCATCACTCCGGATGGGCTCTTCGCGTTCAAGGTGATGCCATTTGGTCTCAGTTCTACACCAGCGACGTTTCAGCGAGTAATGGATAGGGTGCTGGCAGGCCATAAGTGGCAAATTTGTCTGGTATATTTAGAAGACGTCGTTGTCTTCGCCTGGAATTTTGAAGACCATCTAGAAAGGCAGCGAATAGTCCTCGAGGCAATCGAGTCCTCCGGCCTAACCTCGAAAACAGAGATGTACCACTTTGCATATAAAGAGCTCCTGCTTTTAGGCTATATCGTTTGCAAGAAGGGAGTACGCCCAGACCAGCAGAAAACAACTGCTATTGAACAGCTTCCACCGCAGGCCGATAACAAAGCAGTGTGCAGATTCCTCGGACTGTGCGCATATTACCGACGATTGGTGAATAACTTTTCGCGCATTGCCGAGCCACTGACAAAACTGACGAAGTCCGACGTGCCATTTAAATGCGAAGCCCCGCAAGCAGAAGACTTCAAATAACTTCAGCGTCGTTTACAGTCCCCACCGATCCTCGCGCATTTTGATGAAACCGCCGATACTGAAGTTCATACCGACGCAAGCAGCGCGGGCCTAGGTGCCGTCCTCGTTCAAAAAAGCGACGGCTCGAGAAAGTCATCGCATACGCTAGCCGTTCCCTTTACAAGGTCGATGCTAACTATCCGACGACTGTGAAGGCGTGCCTTGCCATCACCTGGGCTATGTCGAAATTCCGCCCCTCCCTGTGCGGACGACCGTTCAAGGCAGTCAGCGATCAACACGCGCTGTGTTGGCTGGCCAAATTGGACCTCTGGCCGCCTCGTTCAATGGAGTCTGCGCCTCCAGGAGTTTGAGGTCACCGTCGTTTACAAGTCCGGACGCAAACACTCTGACGCCGATTGCCTCTCACGAGCCCCTGTAGATGCTTCGCCGCCGGACGACGATCAGGACGCCTTCCTTGGACCCATCAGCTCCACCTCTTTTGACCAGCAGCAACGCTCGGACCCCGACCTAAAACGCCTCATCGGGTACTTGGAAGGCAATGTTTCTTGACCCCCCCGCCTCATTCAAGCGAGGACTTTCTTCCTTTGGTGCACAGCAAGATGTCCTCATGAAGAAGAACTTCGCAGCGAACACAACAGCCTACCTCCTTGTTGTACCTGCTTGTCTTCGCGAAGAAGTTCTACAGACTTCACACGACCAGCCGACAGCTGGACATCTCGGGTTTACTCGCACCCTCCGCCGCATTCAAGACAAGTATTGCTGGCCCCGACTGTCTGCCCATGTCGCACATTGTGAAAACGTGCCGAGATTGTCAGCGACGAAAGACCCCTCCCACCCGACCAGCAGGATTTCTGAACCCCATTGAACCATTCTCAAGGCCCTTTCATCTGATTGGCATAGACTTGCGTCGTGCTTCCCGAAAGTCAACGTCTGGAAATAAGTGGATCATCATAGCGACCGACTTACCTTACCCCCTACGCCGAGGCGAAAGCCCTACCGAACGGAACAGCAGCAGAAGTCGCCAAATTTTTCGTGGAGTGCATTCTTCGGCACGGCGCCCCCGATGTGCTCATCACGGGCAGAGCAACAGCATTCAAGGCGGAATACCGCAAGCCATCCTGCGTTACAGCCAAACCATCCGCCGGAGGACAACTGCATACGGCCCTTAGACTAACGGGCTGACCGAGCGCCTGAACAAAACCATCACCGATATGCTCGCCATGAATGTCGATGCCGAAAACAGTACTTGGGACGCCATCCTGCCGTACGTCGTCTTCGCCTACAACACTGCAGTGAAGGAGACCACCCAGAAGACGCCTTTTAGGCTCGTCCATGGCAGGGAGGCCACGACCACGCTAGACGCCACGCTGCCCAACGTTACAGAAGAAGAGAACGTCGGCGTTGCCGCCTACCATCAACGCGCAGAAGAAGCTCGAAGGCTTGCTCGAATACGGATCAAAGAACAGCAGCGGACCGACGCCAGACACTACAACCTACGAAGACGCAACGCGGAATACAAGCCAGGAGATCAAGTCGGGGTTTGGACGCCCATTCGCCGCCGTGAATTGAGTGAAAAGCTTTTTCGGCACTATTTCGGCCATTACAAGGTTCTTCGTCGGCTAGGTGAAATGGATTATGAAGCCATGCCTGACGCAATGACTGTATCCCAGCAACGCCGCGTTCCACCAGAATTTGTGCATGTCGTCCGTTTGAAGCACTATTATGCGCGCTAAAGGACGCTGCATTTCCACACTGTTTTTATCTTCGCACGACCCGTTTTATTTGTTGCTAGTCGCATTATTTGTTTTATTGCATCGGGTCGATGCTTCTTTGAGAGGGTAGTAATGCCCCGAATCCTTGCAGTGTTCGTTCCGTCTTCAAATCTGCCGCCACGCCAATTTATCGCTTTGTTTGCGAAGCAAGACGCGACTACTAGGTTTACCTCGATTGATCGCAGCCAGGCAGAGCTGATTCTAAGTTGTTCCGGAATGTTCTAGTAACTTTGCACACTTTATCTCGAAAGTTCGCTCTCAGCTTTAAATTGAGCACGGCCGACAGCGGCGGGCATGCTGTTCGACCACCGCCGAGCACGCTTGTTGCTACGCCGCCGGCGAGTGATTCAGTCCACTGTGGGCGCAAGTCCGCCCAAATTAAGAGTTTTGTTTATACACCATTTTCGCAGCCTTTCTGCTCTCCGGAATGCAGTCACCACTTTGTGACAATATCATTCTTTGTATTATCTGGCTAGCGAGCTGCTCACCGAGACGAGAATTGTATCTTTGCACTGCTACGCAGAAATTTGTTTCATCCGTTTGTGCCTTGCTGCAAACAGAAAAGTGCTCTGGACAATATATGAAAACGTTAGGCCGCATGCATGAGAGGTAGCCTGAGCATGCTGCTGAGCATATTGTTAATCACATTCAGTGTGGATAGTATGGCAGCTGCCAACACGTACCACATGTGGCCAGTCTTCGTAAAGAAAATAGAAACTTCCATTATGAGATGTAGTCGAGGGTTCGACGGCATATCGTCTGGTCAGGTATCATGGCTTGATGAGGTTCACTGGTCACTGACCAAGGTCAACAAAATAATGACGTTTCAGGAGCGCTACGGCTCCCTTGTTCACAATGAGCAGCCAGCTGGACGTCCCGGGCTTTTTGTACCGGTTACTATCGTTCTGAGGCATTTCGCGTAGATAGGGTTCAATGTGCCGTCATTCTTATTTATTGCGTTGGGCGTAGTCTGGATGATTAATGACTCGAGATTTCGACGGGCTGATACATTCTTTTCCGTTGTAGCTATATCTGCTTCATCCCAGTTAATTTCATGACCAGTCTCTTGCGCATGCTCCGCGATTGCGTTCGTTGTCACTTTTCCTTTTCGTACATCGTACTGATGTTCTTTCAGGCGTCTCTTGAAATTTTTCGTTTCGCCTATGTAAACTGATGAATAGTCGGCGCAGAGAATCTTGTAAACCACGCCGGGAAAATTGGCACGAAGGAGCTGGTCTTTCACGTTTACAAGCTCCTTTCTTATCTTGCTTGTTGGGACATGTGCAACATGGACGCCGTGCTTGCGGAACATCCGCGCCAGCGCCTCGCTGATCCCTGATACATACGGGATAGCGGCTCGTTTCGGTTTCGGTGCGTTAGCACTTTCGTCTTCCCGGGCAGTAGGCTTACTCGATAGAGCCACTCTTTGCGTGCTCCGAACGAAGGAAAGTTGGTAGCCGCTTCTTTTCAAATCTTTTTCCACGGTCTTCATTTCGTGGTTTAGGGCGGCGTATTCACTGCATACTTCCCTCGCACGGTTGATTAGAGATAGAACCACTGACCGCTTATGACTGACAGGGTGTGCTGAATTGAAATTTGGGTACCTTTCGGAATGCGTCGGTTTCCGGTAGACGCGAAAACTAAGACCTGTCGGTGTACGGGTTACCACGGTGTCGAGGAACGGAAGGCAGCCGTCAGTCTCTTCTTCAACAGTAAAGTTGATTTAGGGCTCAATGGCATAAAGGTGATCGAGAAAAGTGTGGGTGTGCTTCCGGCCTATGACGCAGGAGCAGTAGTCCACATACCTCAGAAATACTTTTGGTCGCGGCTGGAAGGTGGCCAAAGCTTTGCTTTCGATGGCTTCCATAGCGATGTTAGCTGCTGTGACCGAGATGGCTGCCCCCATTGCTGTGCCAAAGGTTATGGGGGTTATTCTTGTAATAACGCTCAAAGGGCTAGATGCAGTAGTCGCTCTCTAGCACCAGCGTGCCAGCCCTAGCAGTCAGAGCTGTGACCCCCAACTCGCGGTGAGGTAAGTCGCAACCACGGCGGGTTCGGGCCTGAGGGGACAAACACGAGTATGCTACTCGGATGAGCGTTTATTGCTCCCGAGCGATAAGCAGCAAGCAACAAAACAACCGCCGCAACGAGGGAGTGTTCCGCTCGCGTACGGGGGTGAAAGGCACAAAAAGGGTGGAACGCACACAAAATGGTGGGGGAGGAAGGTTCCGCTCACCTCGTGGCTCCTCGCTCACGGCCCGCGGCGGTCAGTTCACACACGGTGGCCGGGCGATAATGGCAGCGGTCTCCGTGGCAGATCTGCGTCCGCGCGTGTGCGCGGCTCCCGCCAGAAGACCCCCGGGCCCCAGGAGAACCGCGCGACCGCGCCTTATCCAGGGATGTGGAGAGGAGGCCTCTCCGTGAGAGAGGGGAAAGAGGGAAAGTCTCCGCGGCGGCGTCGCTGCGAGGGCGCGAAAGGAAGCGGGGGTGGCGTGAGTGCCCTCCCTCGCAAATCTCCCGAACAGCGCGCGCATAACATCGCGTGATAATTACGCGCGGCCGTTACCATGGGGCAGGGGATTCGCGTGTATCCCCACAAGGTCTGTTGGTAGAAATTGCCGCTGTACGTAAAATATGTGTTGGCGAGACAGAACTGCAAAAGTTGGCAAAGTTCCGCTGCTTCGAACGGTGTCAGATCCTGCCACGAGGTGTCATTCTCGAGACGTTGCTTACATGTCTCAACTGCGAGATCAACAGGCACGCTTGTAAAAAGCGAGCAGACGTCGAAAGAAACGATCTCATCTGTGTCTTCTAGGGCGACCTCTTTGACCTTGTTGATGAAGTCGAATGAATTCTTGATGTCTGTGCCTGTCTTGCCCACCAGCGGAGAGAGAACGCCATGAAGGCACTGTGACAACGAGTATAAAGGAGACTTTCTAAAATCCACTATTGGGCGCAGGGGAATCCCTGGTTTATGCACCTTTGGTAGTCCGTATATGGCGGGCGCTGAGCCGTTTGTATATAGCAACTGATAATAAAGCCGTTTCATAGACGAGGGATGCTCTTGAAGATTTCTGCTGGCATTTTTTGAAGAGACGTCTGCACTTTGGGAGTAGCGTCTTTCGGGATCCGAAAGTAAATGGTCTCGTCCTTAAGCATGGCCTCCATATTTTCCTTGTAAGAACACCGGTCAAGGATAACAATGACATTCTCTTTATCTGGCGGTAGGACGGCTATATCCTTGTTAGCCTGGAGGCTTCGGATTGCTGAGCGTTCATCTTGACCAAGAGCGCGGTTTGATGACGTCTTCTCCATGCGTGACAACACACCTATCGCCTTCGTTCGAACTTCGTCCTGAACGTCTCGTTCCAGAAGTCGTACTGCCCCTTCTACGGCACATGCAACCTTTTTGTGGGTCCGGTGCCTTCCCTTGGTTGAAATTCAAACCTAGGCTGAGCACCTTGGCTTCGGATGGATTCAATCTGTAGGGCGACAGGCTCCGTGTTTCGAAGATTGGTGAGAAGTGAAAACTTTCTGCCCCTAAAGTTTTCGCCCAAACAAATCCAGTGCTGCGTCATATCTATGGTAAGTCTCTGAGTGCTGTAGTTTAATTCTTCTTTGAAAAGTGCCTTTGGTTTAGCATGCCTAAGCAAGAAATATTGTGCGAGAGCAGTTTTTTGCAGGTGGGTACCATCGCCACATACCTGAAAGCACCGTTGAGGCGCCCGCTGACCCAGGGAACCAGTTTTGCGCACCTTCAACTTTTTCATCGTCAATGCAAATTTACGCCACGTTCACCGGCGGCGTATTCTCCAGTGTCACCTTTCTCAATTTGCGTCTGTCTTCAGCGGTTGTTCTGTCCCTTGGCGCTTCTATGCTTGGCCATAGCAATGGGAATGTTTGCTCTGCTGTTCAAAATTATCTCCCAGAATCAAAACTTCTACCTTCATAAGCTTTCGTACTGCCCATACCATCATAAGCTTTAATATTTGGGTAACTACTTTTTGCAATTCCTACTCTTTCTCTCTCAATCTCTTTTTTTAACGGATTCCCTTACCTAATTTTCAGTTTGTTAGGCCGCCCTAACTTCCTGGAACCTCCTCTGCTACGGAAACAGAGTTACACAATTTTTGTTAGGTCATTCCACGTTTGCCATCCGCAATCTGCAATTTAAATAGCCCCCCGCCTGGTTATGGCCCTTCCCCCTTGTGGGTATGTGCCATTTTGTGAGGGGAACAACAACAGTGTGTGATCGGCAGCGGCGAATGCCTAGTGCTTTCGTGCAGTGGCCAGCGAAGCTGATCCGTTCACTCCCATACGCGTTCGAATCTCAGCTGTGGCAATACTTATTTATTTAGCCTTCACACAGACTGGTAAGCCGGCTTGACATCGTGATGTAATGCTTTCGCAGTAAGAACGGCGTCAGCGATGGACACGAAACTTCATTTTACGCTTCTTGTAAACGCAGTTCGTCTGAAGTCAGATATGTTCACTAGAACCTTTTGCGGTTACTAAATAAAAGTATAAAGCTGCTTGCCCTGAGGGCACAAGCGATCAGCGCTAGATCTTTTGAGGAAGAGTTTGCGCTATGGTGGCTCAGGAATAAAGCTACGGCGATTGAGTTTTTGGTACGGGACCACAGCGATGGTCGTGTGGTTTTAACACGAGCCTCACATGCGGGAGGTGAGAGGTTCGATACAACAGTACCACCGGGTACCTACCGGTGATAGAATGGGTACAGGCTCTCCCCTGGCCTGGTGCTCGGCTTATCTGGAGTGAAATGCGTGGGAAATTGGTCTTGGATCCCACTTTGTGTGATGGAAACCACCTTGTGCAATGGGGCGCTTTGGCCAAAATTGCCCTTGCACCATACAAATTTGTCGTCATCATCATCAATGTAATGGGAGGGCTAAAATGAGTGCCTGTGAACGCGTTCATTCAATACAAACAGTATCTCTAGCTTATAAAGACTTCGGCACATTCATGAATTGAGAAAGTGTACTCTGCATCAAGGCCTGTATTATAGCCTCCGGTTCGAATGCGGTTGCTGAGATGGCTTTGCTGGACACAGGCGACCGAGGGGTCTACTGCGGAATCTAGTTTAAAAAGGCCTTTTATTCTGTTTTCTTCTGCGAGTGCGAAAAAATGAGCGTAGAAGCGCCTTGAGCAATACGCAGCAAGAAAGTAATCAAAGAAATAAACGCTAACCACGTGAAAATTTTCTTATACTTTATTTTTTACAATATAGTCTTCGGCGTAAACAGCTATCAGCCTGCGGTTCATTTTTATTTCTACAGGCGCACTCATAAGGTTCAATACAGCGTTTCCTACATGCAATGCAAGCCGTGAAGCTGTTGTCAGATGAAGTTTTTATTTATTAGCATCACCATTATGTTTAAGCAGGAGCAGCCTAATTAACTGGTGTCTACTCATATTTAGTTCAAAGGGAAAAATGCATCTGTAATCGTATATCGTATCGAATATTTTTGCGATTCATGCTTTGTTCCTATTTTACGCATTTGATACAGGAGCCGGGGAAGGACACCGTGAGTTTTGCTGAAAACGATGGCCCCACATGTCGCAACTACCAATGGCGGAAGGGGAAGAAAGAATGGAAGAAAAAATGTGCCGATTTTGCCTCGCTCGCTACCTATGTGTTAACAGAAAAAAAAAACAAGCCTCCCGAGCGGAGATCTGCGGATGTATTCATTGTTACAGTGGAATTTTAAGATCTGTGAAAAAAAATTACCGGCTGTTTAGCTTGGGGCTAATCAAGAATTAACGGGCGTTTACACGATTAACCCTGATTTTGCATGGTTTATGTTGACTTTCCATGGTTTTTCTTAATTTGTGCGGAGTTACCTTGATTTGTATATCGCTGATGTAAGTCAGCGTGATATTGCTTGTTTTAGAAGTGCTTCAGTCAAATTGGTCGTTTCCTACATTCATAGATTCCTTTAAGTCCTCATATTACTCCGGGCGTAGTGGTGCAGCAGCTAAGCGATCTGCTTGAACTGTTTTGATGGATGCGGACAAACAAAAATAGGGTTGCTTAAGTAACCTTAAGACTATAACGCGCGAGCATGAGAACTAACGTTGCTGCCGCATATTTCAATGCGTGGTTTCAGTTCCGTGTTTCACAACGTGGAGAGAGAGAGAGAGACTCTTTAATGTAGAAACAGAGAATTTAGCCGGCGTTTCAATATCGCTGGCATGCTACTCTGCGTAGGGAGGGGAATTTGGGAGATAAAGACTGAAGGAGAGCAGCGTGGAAGGGGTGGAAAAAAACGAAGATAAAATGCAGCCATGAAATGGGTACTAAGGATGCAGTGGCGAGTATTGATGTAACCTATGGAATGATGGAGTGCATAGTCCGACGAATGGGCTGACGAAGTTCACTGCAAGAAGAATGCATGAAGGTAACCTGCAAGTTAATTTAGAGCTTATCGAGATGTCCAATGTCTTTTAAATATGTAAAAAGAAAGTTCATTGCAAGTCTCCGTTGCCTGAAGCAGGCTAAGGGGCCTAAAACTTTGTCCATTGTTAGGGGCACTGGGCAGAGCTTCTGCATGCAATGCTCATAGTACGCACGCTCGTTAGCATACGCAGGGCTCTCAAGCAGGATATGTTCCACAGTTTCTATCGAAGCACAGTTGTCACAATGCGGACTGTACATTTGTCCAAAACGGTATCGCAGGCCATTTGTATATTGCCGCCAATATTTGCAGTGTTTGTTCGTTTTTCAAATCTGCCGCGACACCACCTTATCGCTTTGTTTGCGACGCAAGACGCGACTAGATTTATCTCGATTGATCGCAGCCAGGCAAAGCTGATTCTACGTCTTTCCGGAAAGTTCTAGTAGCTTTGCGCCCTTTATCTCGAATGTTCGCTATCAGCTTTAAATTGAGCACGGCCGACAGCGGCGGGCATTCTGTTCGACGACCGCCGAGCACGCTTGTCGCTTCGCCGCCGACGAGTGATTCAGTCCATTTTGGGTGCAAGTCAGCCCAATAAACAGTTCTTTTAGAAGACCCTTTCGTCCGTCTTCATCGCTGCTTCGACTGCCGTCACCACTACGTGACATCTGGTGGAGGTGCTGGGTAACTTCCATGTTCCGGACGCCCCCTTCAAGTCGTGAACCCAGCCCTAAGCGCTTCACACCCGAGGACGAACAAGCAGCTCAGCGAGCCAGCCGACGTCTCCAGGGAGAGGAACCTGAGTTCGGGAAACTGCCGGACCACACCAGACAGCGAAAAGACGCTGCTACCAGCACTGCAACCTCGCCAAAGATGTCGACACCGATCATACTGCAGCAGCCGCGGGTGCCGCCAACTTTCAATGGATCCCTAGGCGAAGACCCTGAAGAATGGTTGGACCAATTTGAGCGCGTGGCGTCATTCAACAAGTGGGAAGATGCGGCAAAGATTGGACACGTTTTTTTCTCATTGGATGGCTCCGCACGCACGTGGTACGAAAACTACAAGTCGTCCCTTACGACATGGGAGCTATTCAAGAGAGAACTATTGAAGGTATTCACCAGTGTCGTGAGGAAAGAAAGAGCCGAACGACTCCTCGAGTCCAGGATCCAGCTTCCGAATGAGCCCGTCCGCAATTACGTCGAGGAGATGAAGCGCCTATTTCGCCGCGCCGATCCCGGGATGACCGAGGAAAAGAAAGTTCAGTTTTTAATGCGGAGCGTAAAAGAACAACTCTTTGGCAGCCTCGTCCGCCAGCCGCCAAAAACAGTAGAGGAATTCTTGCAAGAAGCTTGCACGATTGAGAAGACCCTCGACGTCCGAGCTCGGCAGTACAGTCGCCCTTCCTCTGCCTGTGAAATCCGTTCGGACACGCCGGCCACCACCAGCGACAGCTTGCGGGAAGTTATCCGTGAAATCGTCCGAGAGGAGCTACGCCGCTTACTGCCATCCTCCCCACAGCCACAAGCAGCGACTCTGATGGACGTGGTACTGGAAGAAGTGCAACAGGCACTTGGCACCCCGACGGCCACAGAACCCCAGGCCATGACCTACGCCGCTGCAGTAAGTACTGCTCAGCCCCAGCGACAACCCCCACGTCCTCCCCGAGATGAGCCAATCGTTCCACAACGCCGCCTCCCAGCCCCCACCCGCCCAGCCTATGACCGACGCTCAAGCCCCAGGAAATGCGACGCCTGGAGGACTTCCGACAACCGGCCGTTGTGCTTCCATTGCGGTGAGGCCGGCCATATTCTTCGTCACTGCCCGTACCGACGTATCGGTCTTCGAGGATTTGCCGTTAACGCCCCACGACCACGCTTCGGACAACGTCTACACGAAATCGACGAGTACCTGCGTCGAGAAGAGTACACGCCGAACCGCTTTTCGCGCTCACTATCGCCGTCAACCTCGCGCTTTGCGTCGCCACGCCGCAGCTACGCAGCCGCGGTACGAGGAAGGTCGCCCAGCCCCCGTAGGGGAAACTAAAGGCAGCAACCTCGGGAGGTGAGGTTGCTCACGAGCTAAACGCCGAAGATCCTCCACCGACCACGCCCCATGAAGACGCTGCACCCTCGACGCCGCATGAAGAACCGACACTCGCTGCACCGACGCCGCACACAATGAGAACCTCGACCACGACGCAAGCTACCTTGAAATCGACGCCGCCACCCAGAGGAGCTTCGACCACACGCCCAACCCGTGACTCGCATACGCGACGAAGCCGTGACCCGACGCCGAGAGCGACATGCAATGCAAGAGCCAGGACCGCCGACCTAGAAGTGACTATCGACGGCCGGAAAGTTACCGCTCTAGTCGACACAGGAGCCGATTACTCGGTGATGAATGGAACATTCGCTGCGCAGCTCAGAAAAGTCACAACGGCTTGGGACGGCCCACAAATTCGCACCGCTGGGGGCCACCTCATTACGCCATCAGGACGATGCACAGCGCGAGTGACTGTCCAAGGACATACCTATCCTGCGACCTTTGTTGTGCTACCGCAATGCTCCCGCGAAGTGATCTTGGGTATGGATTTCCTTAATGAACATCAGGCGATCATCGACCTGCGATCCAAGCTGATCACGCTTTCGACGGACGAAGCCATCGCTTCGATGAAAACTCGGGAAAATCACGTTGCCCGAAGTGTCCTGGAGGAAGAAGTGAGCGTCCCACCCCGTTCAAGCGTTATCGTGACCGTAGGCGCCACGAAAGCCATAAACACTGAAGCCATCATCGAGGGGAACATGCAGTTGCTACTAGACCGAGGAATCAGCATCGCAAGAGGCATCGCACATTTCCGCAATGGCCGGGCCGAAGTACTGCTGACTAACTTCAGCGATGAATACCGGCATATTAACAGAGGAACGACGATTGCTTTCTACGACGAAATATCTGACGTACGAAATTCCTTCGCCCTCTCCGACCCCTCCGCAGAAGATCCGCCTGACCAAGAGAACTCGCCCACTTTCGACATCAACCCAGCCCTGCACCGGAACAGACAAGACCAGATCCGCAATCTGCTTCAAAACTACAGTGAGTGCTTTTCGACATCGCCGAAGGTGCGACAGACGCCAATTGCCAAGCATCGCATTGTAACGGATCAACACGTCCGACCTCTCCGTGAAAGCCCCTACCGTGTGTCTCCGCGAGAACGACAAGCCATCCGGGACCAAGTCGAAGAAATGCTTCGCGACGACGTCATCCAGCCTTCAAACAGCCCATGGGCGGCACCGGTTGTTCTAGTGAGAAAGAAAGACGCCGCACTTCGATTCTGCGTGGATTACCGCCGCTTGAACAACATAACAAAGAAGGACGTCTGCCCCCTCCCCCGCATCGACGACACACTGGACCGCCTCTGCAACGCCAAATATTTCTCATCGATGGACCTCAAGAGCGGCTACTGGCAAATTGAGGTCGACGAAAGAGATCGCGAGAAGACAACATTCATAACTCCGGATGGGCTGTTTGAGTTCAAGGTGATGCCATTTGGTCTCTGTTCCGCACCAGCGACGTTTCAGCGAGTAATGGATACAGTGCTGGCAGGCCTGAAGTGGCAGATTTGTCTGGTATATTTAGATGACGTCGTTGTCTTCGCCTCGAACTTTGAAGAGCACCTCAAAAGACTTCGAACAGTACTAGGCGCAATCAAGTCGTCTGGCCTAACCTTGAAAGCAGAGAAATGCCACTTTGCCTACGAAGAGCTGCTGTTTCTAGGCCACATCGTTAGCAAGGAAGGAGTACGCCCAGACCCGCAGAAAACAGCTGCTATTGAACAGTTTCGACCGCCGGCCGATAAGAAAGCAGTGCGCAGATTTCTCGGACTATGCGCATATTACCGACAATTTGTGAAAAACTTTTCGCGCATCGCCGAGCCCCTGACCCAGCTGACGAAGGCAGACGTTCCGTTTAAATGGAAAGCGCCGCAAGCAGAAGCCTTCAAGGAACTTCAGCGTCGTTTACAGTCCCCACCGATCCTTGCGCATTTTGATGAAAACGCCGATACTGAAGTTCATACCGACGCAAGCAGCGTGGGACTAGGCGCCGTTCTCGTTCAAAAAAGTGACGGGCTGGAGAAGGTCATCGCATACGCTAGCCGTTCCCTTTCCAAGGCCGAGGCTAACTATTCGACCACTGAGAAGGAGTGCCTTGCCATCATCTGGGCTACGTCGAAATTCCGCCCCTACCTCTACGAACGGCCGTTCAAGGTGGTCAGCGACCACCACGCGCTCTGCTGGCTTGCCAATTTGAAGGATCCCTCTGGCCGACTCGCTCGATGGAGTCTGCGTCTCCAGGAGCTTGACGTCACCGTCGTTGACAAGTCCGGACGCAAGCACACTGACGCCGATTGCCTCTCACGAGCCCCTGTAGATGCACCGCCGCTGGACGACGATGAGGACGCCTTTCTGGGACCCATCAGCGCAAGCTCTTTTGCTCAGCAGCAACGCTCGGACCCCAACCTAAAAGGCCTCGAGTACCTGGAAGGCAAGGTTTCTTCACCCCCCGCTTCATTCAAGCGAGGACTGTCTTCTTTCTGTGTGCAGAATGAGGTCCTTGTGAAGAAGAACTTTACAGCGAACAAAACAGCCTACCTCCTTGTTGTACCTACTTGTCTCCGCGAAGAAGTTCTACAGGCTTCACACGACGAGCCGACAGCTGGACATCTCGGGTTTACTCGCACTCTCCGCCGCATTCAAGATAAGTATTACTGGCCCCGACTGTCTGCCGATGTCGCACACTATGTGAAAACATGCCGAGATTGTCAGCGACGAAAGACTCCTCCCACACGACCAGCAGGATTTCTGAACCCCATTGAACCTCCCTCAAGACCCTTTCAGCAGATTGGCATGGACTTGCTTGGCCCTTTTCCAACGTCAACATCTGGAAATAAGTGGATCATCATAGCGACCGACTACCTGACCCGCCACGCCGAGGCGAAAGCCCTACCGAACGGAACAGCAGCAGAAGTGGCCAAATTTTTCGTGGAGTGCATTCTTCGACACGGCGCCCCCGATGTGCTCATCACGGACAGAGGAACAGCATTTACGGCGGAGCTCACGCAAGCCATCCTGCGCTACAGCCAAACCAGCCACCGGAGGACAACTGAATACCATCCGCAGACCAACGGACTGACCGAGCGCCTGAACAAAACCATCGCCGATATGCTCGCTATGTATGTCGATGCCGAACATAAAACCTGGGATGTCATCCTGCCTTACGTCGTCTTCGCCTACAACACCGCAGTGCAGGAGACCACCCAGATGACGCCTTTTAGGCTCGTCCATGGCAGGGAGGCCACGACCACGCTAGACGCCATGCTGCCCAACGTTACAGAAGAAGAGAACGTCGACGTTGCCGCCTACCTTCAACGCGCAGAAGAAGCTCCAAGGCTTGCCCGATTACGGATCAAAGATCAGCAGCGGTCCGACGCCAGACGCTGCAACCTACGAAGACGCAACGCGGAATACAAGCCAGGAGACAAAGTCTGGGTGTGGACGCCCATTCGCCGCCGTGGATTGAGTGATAAGCTTTTGCGCCGCTATTTCGGCCCGTACAAGGTTCTTCGTCGGCTGGGTGAACTGGATTATGAAGTCATCCCTGACGCAGTGACTGCATCCCAGCGACGCCGCGTACGACCAGAAGTTGTCCATGTAGTCCGTCTGAAGCCGTATTATGCGCGCTAAAGGCCGCTGCATTTCCATGCTCTATTTTCGCAAGATCTGTTTTTTTCCCTTACTAGTCGCATTATTTGTTTTAATGCATCGGGTCGATGCTTCTTTGAGAGGGGAGTAATGCCGCCAATATTTGCAGTGTTTGTTCGTTTTTCAAATCTGCCGCGACACCACCTTATCGCTTTGTTAGCGACGCAAGACGCGACTAGATTTATCTCGATTGATCGCAGCCAGGCAAAGCTGATTCTACGTTGTTCCGGAATGTTCTAGTAGCTTTGCGCCCTTTATCTTGATTGTTCGCTATCAGCTTTAAATTGAGCACGGCCGACAGCGGCGGGCATTCTGTTCGACGACCGCCGAGCACGCTTGTCGCTTCGCCGCCGCCGAGTGATTCAGTCCATTTTGGGTGCAAGTCATCCCAATAAACAGTTCTTTTAGAAGACCCTTTCGTCCGTCTTCATCGCTGCTTTGACTGCCGTCACCACTACGTGACAATATGCAGCATTCAGACGAAGTCGGTGATAAAGTGTTTCGAGTTGTCGAGGAATTCTGGGTGAGAGTCTTGATCTAAATTGTGGGTCGATTGAGTGAAGAAATTGGTACTGATGTCTCGGCAAACTCCAAAGCCGATGCGTTTCTTCGTACGCAAAACTTTTAGCCATTTGGGACGCATCAGATTTCGTGAGAAAACTTCGAATGTATCTCTAATGTTGATGGCCCTTACGGGCCGCTTCATTTGCTTTTTCATTAGCCATAATGCCACAGTGAGCAGGTACTCACTGAAATGTTATGCAGTGGCCGGCGGCAATAGCTAAATGATGGATATACCCAATGTCCAGGGAAACTGGCTGGTGATTCGTTTTCTTCAGCAGGTTGGCCAGGATCTGCAGAGATGCTTTTGAATTGGTGAAGATAACCCAACGGCCGGCGGATCGGCGCAGGATGTAAGAAACAGCTTCCTTAATGCCGTGAAGCTCAGATGTTGTAGAGGAGGTCCTCCGCTGCAGCCGGTATGAAAGGGCATGGCCTGTTGAGGGCACATAAAGGCCACAAGAAGAAGTTTCTTTAGTAGTTGAACCATCGGTGAAGATATGGGTGTGCTGCGTATATTCTTCGATTAAGTAGGCGAGAGTAGCTTGCAGAAGTGCTGCCTGTGGCATGCGGCTCTTTGCATTCACACCTGGAACAGACTTCTTCACCTTTAGAGGAGAGAGTGTCCATGGAGGAAAGGCCAGAGGTAGTAGTTTCTGAGGCTGATTAATAGTAGGAAGGGGCAGGAGCTGCACTGCCTGGCCAAAGCTAGAGTTGCTGTGAGTTAGGTGGACACGGTGTAGGAAGTGCTTCTTCCCTTGCAGGACATGGCGGAGATGGGTACGCATAGTTTCCTGGGCGGCAATTACCTCTAGTGGGAGACATCCTGCCTCCGCTACTGTTCCTGATGCAGAGGAACCCTTTGGGAGGCCAAGACATACAACGTGGACAACGCGGTCACTATCAATGTATATTCATTGAAACGCGCATAATCACGCTGACAGTATACCTTCGTCCAGTTCCCCTTCATACCTCTCTTCTGCGTCTTCGTCCATGTTGGTGGCCCAGATTCCGTCGACACCTTCCAACGAACCGATCGAAACCTGCTTGTCTCTCCCTTTTCAGGCTGCAAGGGAAGAGGCGAGACCTTGTGACGTCGTCGGCTTCGCGGCCAATCAGCCACTTGTCTGGTTAAGCAAATCATGAGAGAGAGCGACATTTTAATGAAGAAAGGAGAAGTGTGCATGATAGCTAACGTCACCTCCTACTCTAGATAAAAGGGGAAAAGAAATGTTAAAGGGAATTCAGTCATACACAACATTCGCGCTCTCATAATTACATCATCAACATTATCATCATCAGCTTTACTACGCCCACTGCAGGGCAAAGGCCTCTCCAATGTCTCTCCAATTAACCCTGTCCTTTGCCAGCTGGATCCACCCTTCGCCTGCAAACGTCTTAATATCACCCGCCCATCTAACCTTCTGCCACCCCCTCCTACGCTTACTTTCTCTTGGAATCCACTCCGTTACCCTTAAGGACCAGCGGTTATCTTGCCGTCGCATTAAATGCCCTGCTCAAGCACATTTCTTCGTTTTGACTAGGATGTCATTAACCCGCGTTGGTTCCCTCACTCACTCTGCCCGCTTCCGGTCTCTTAACGTTACACCATTTTTTTTCCATGGCTCGCTGCGCTGTCCTTAACTTAAGCTGAACTCTTCGCTAGCCTCCACGCTTCTGCCCCGTACGTAAGTACCGGTAAAATACAGCTGTTCTACACTTTTCTCTTGAGGGAAATTGGTAAACTGCCATTCATGATCTGAGTGAAACTGCCATATGCGCTCCACCCCATTCTTATCGTTCTAGTTATTTCCCTCTCATGAACCGGATCAGCTGTCACTACCTGCCTTAAGTAGACGTATTCCTTTACCACTTCCATGCCCTTGCTGCCAATTGTGAACTGCTGTTATCTCTCTAGACTGTTGAACATTACCTCAGTTTTCTGCATGATAATTTTTAGACCCAGCGTTCTGCTCCGCCTGTCTAACTCATTGATCATGATTTGCAGTTCCCCGCTTAGTGAGTCAGCAAGGCAACGTCATCTGCGAATCGCAGATTATTTAGGTATTCTCCATTTACTCTTATTCTCAACTGTTCCCAATTTAGGCGTCGGATTTCCTCCTGAAACAGGAGATGAATAGCATTGGCGAGATCGTGTCTCTTTTCCTGACACCCGTCCTTATTGGAATTTTATTGCTGACTTTTTGTAGGACTATAATAGCTGTACAGTTGCTATATATATCTTCCAGTATTTTGACATAAGGCTCTTCTACATCCTGATTACGCAATGCGTGTGTGACCACTGAGGTTTGCACTTAGTGGAATGCTTTCTCGTACTCAATGAAGGCTATATATAGCCGTTGGTTATATTCTGCGCAGTTCTCTATCACCTGACTGATAGTGTGAAAATGATCTATTGTGGAATTTCCTTTACGAAAGTCAGCCTGATCATTTGGTCGATTAAAGTCTAAGATGGCCCTTACTCTATTAGCGATTACCTTAGTAAATACCTTGTAGGCAAATGGATAGTAAGCTGATCAGTCTGTAATTTTTCAAGTCCTTGTCGTCTCCCTTCTTAT
The DNA here is from genome assembly GCF_052857255.1 of Amblyomma americanum. Classification (NCBI taxonomy): domain Eukaryota; kingdom Metazoa; phylum Arthropoda; class Arachnida; order Ixodida; family Ixodidae; genus Amblyomma; species Amblyomma americanum. Next base: position 80,678,521 of record NC_135499.1, read on the forward strand.
GAATTAAGATAATGTTTCCATTCTTTCAAGCTTCTGGTACGCTCGAAGTCATTAGGCATTGCGTATACAGGGTGGCTAGTTCTTCTAGCACGATCTCCCCACCCATCCTTCAACAGATCTGCTGTCACCTGATTCTCCCCAGCTGCGTTTCCCCTTTCCATTGCTCCTAAGGCTGTCTTTACTTCCTCTTTCGTACTGGAGCGATAACGCATTGCTGTGCGCTACTGTCTCTCTCATTAACACTTTGATTGCATTGGCTACTGTACAGATTTGTGTAGAATACCTCGGCTACGTTAGCTATCTTATCCATATTGCTAATGACATTGCCCTCCTTGTCTCTTAACGCATACATATGGTCTTTACCTAGGCCTAGATTCCTCTTCACCGCTTTTAGGCTACCTCCATTCTTTAGAGCATGATCGATTCTCTCTATATTAAACTTCCTCATGTCGGCTACCTTGCGCTTATTTATTAACTTCGATAGCTCTGTCAGTTCTATTCAGTCGGTATAGGGTTAGACGCCCTCATGCATTGGCATTTCTTAATCAGATCTTTCGTCACCTGAGATAGCTTTCCGGCATCCTGCCGAACTGTCCTACCGCCTACTTCTACTGCGCACTCCGTAATGATGGCTGTGAGATTATAGTTAATTGTATGAACATCAATATGGTCTTCCTCAGTTAAAGCCGAATATCTGTTTTGCAGTGATATCCTGAACTCCTGTACTTTCCCTCTTACCTCTAACTCGTTAATGGACTTCCTCTTCACTAGCTTCTTCCGTTCGCTCTTCAAGTCTAAGCAAAATCGATACCTTACCATTTTGTGGTCGCTACAGCGCACCTTTCCGAGGACGGCCACATCCTGAACGATGCCAGGTTGATCGCATAGTATGAAGTCGATTTCATTTTTGTATCACCACTGGGGCTCTTCCAGGCCCAGTTCCTGTTTTCTCGTTTGCGGAAGGTATTCATGATCCGTAAATTATTTCTATCTCCGAATTCGACTAATAACTCTTCCCTGCTATTTCTATTACCTATCCCATAGTCGCCTACCGCGTGGTCGCCAGCCTGCTTCTTGCCCACCTTCGCATTGAAGTCGCCCATTAGTACTGTGCACTATGATTTTGCGTTATTCGTTGCCGATTCCACGTCTTCACAGAAACCTTCAGCGGTCTTGTCATCATGGCTTAATGTAGGCGCGTAGGCCTGCACATCTTTCAGCTTGTGCCTCCTTTTGCGCCTAATTACAATAGCTGCTACTTTCTGGTTAATACTATTTAGCTCCTCTACGTTGCCAGCTATATCTTGATTAATGAGGAATCCCACACCTAGTTCTCTTCTATCCGCTAATCCGCGATAGCACAGTATGTGCCCGTCCTTTAGTACTGTATACGCCTCACCAGTCGTCCTCACTTCACTAAGCCCTATGATATCCCATTTAATTCCCGCTAGTTCCTCGAACAGCACTGCTAGGCTAGCCTCACTAGATAAAGTTCTAGCGTTAAACTTTGCCAGGTTCAGATTCCAATGGCGACCTGTCCGGAGCCAGAAATTCTTAGCACCCTCCGCTGCGTCACAGGTCTGACCGCCGCCGTGGTCAGTTGTTCCGCAGCCGCTGGGGCTGAGGACCGAGGGTTGATTGGTTTGTTCATAGGTTTTGGCCTAGTACTACACCATGGTGGCCAAATCCTGTTCTGGTGAGGGACTGCGTTGTCCGTTCTGGTCACCGAGATCAAGCCTCAACCCAGGCCTGATTATGCAATTCCATCGACACGCGGATTTTTTTTTTTCAAACCCGGTGGAGAATTGCGCGGCACCAGGATTTTAACCCTGTCATCTTGCACGAGTGGCGGACGCTCTACCTCTATGCCATCGCTGCGCCTCTCTCATAATAGTATAATAATAATCACAAACTGCATAATATAATCATAATCACACAGTGATTGTAGTCATAATCACGCACTGCTGGATATTCAAAGGGTGTGGTTCAAACCCGTGCCCTCAAGGAAAGTTAGCAGGGCTTTTGTCCCAGGCGCAGCCGAAGTCGAATCACATTTAGAAGTACATGCTCCAGGCGTAGGGCGCTGTCCTGGCTGAGTCCTAAAATAGTTTATAATGTCGGGCGGTGTGTATTACAATTGCGGCAGCTGCGAACCAAGTATTCAAGATGATCGCGCACACTTCATGCCAGAAAGCACAAATGACTGCTGGTTGCACCAGTTTTATGAATAAAACAGGACTAGAAAGCGCATAATGTGATGTGCCACCGTGGGAGAGACAATTGAATGGAATTTAATTCAAAAAATTTATTTTTCACATGCCATGCTGCGCGGGTTGCTCACAACCCGGTGGGCAGTTTGTGATGATGTTTGTGATGATGATGACCTTCGCTACGTCATAGCCTCCTCGAGCAATCGCATGATGTCAAGTTTATTTCATCACATTAACGAAGCAGCTTCCAAGCAGGCGAGGAAAGGAAGAAATCCTTAAGGCATTGCACCTATCTGGACAGCACAGCACGTTGGTCGGCGCACACATCAAGTGATGCTGCATGCTACATACGTGAAACAAATTTAACAAGCATCACTAGTTGCGCTTGCGACTGAGGAAGGTAGAGATGAGGGAATGGAGGAAGGCAGAGATCACTGAATGCAAACGAACAACGAAAAGGAGCAGGGCTACTAAGCGATGTTGGTGGAGGCTGCCGCAGCTGACGTCAGGAAGTCGTAGGCTACAGAGAACGCGCCAGAACGCCAAGACCCGAATGAGCTCCCGTTCCAAATGAGCCCTAGGCTCGGCTGCAGCTCTTCGAGCTCTGAATATTCGTCAAGCAGAAGGGTAAGAAACCGGAACAAAGGCTAACTACAAGTTCCTCTTTTTGCCACAGACTAAGAGATTAAAATACTCATTACGGCTCCTATTGTAAATAGGTTGGATTTACTCGTGCTCGACGCAGGATGCCCGCACCTGTAAAACACGCGAAGCATTCAGGCTGGTCTGAGCGGTTAGTCATCATACTTGTACTAGACGGTGCTGGCCAGCTGAAATTGTTCGACCCGAACGTTCTGTGTGAGTCGTTAACTCGGCTTCTACTGCTTGTGACTGGCTCGTCGCCGGACATCCGAAGCAACTATCTGGGCCTGGTCTTCAGGCTAGACGTGGCAACCCAAGGCCACAAGCCCGCGCAACCGCACTTCCAGGCCTAACAGTGCTTCATTCCAAACTGGTGAGAACACGATAGCTTTTGTTTACTTTGCTGAAGGCACAGTCGCATGGCATTTTATATATATATATATATATATATATATATATATATATATATATATATATATATATATATATATATATATATATATATATATATATATATATATATATATATATATATATAAATGGGGTTGCGTTAGGTCGGATAGACATAAATACATTTTTGTAGTAGGGTAGATTTTACTCTCTTGCCCTGTCCTCCACCACCTACCACTGGCTGACTAACCTCATGGCGTTCCTTATTTAATTATTTTTGTTTATTCTCGTACTAGTAGCGTTCTTGAAATGTATATTATTTTATGGAGGAGGAGGAGGGTAAAAGTACAGGTATACTCTGTTTCATACATAGCGCGCAACGATGCCAAAGCCGCGCCTCTTCGCGCTGCCTTTTTCCGCACCCGTGAAATAGCGATATGCGAAATGTACAGGCAAGGATCTATTGTTGTGACACAGCTCAAATACCGTGTCTGGCAACATCCTGCACTTCGTTTCATATATTACTACATTTCTGTTCAGCCCATCAACGAGACCTCGAGGTGCAAGAGTGACGTGCAGCGGAGTGATGCATGGCTGGCACGCCTAATCGCATTGACTACATCCATGCATTGACTACATCCATGCCAAAAAACTACCTCGCAATTAGTAAAGGTTAAAACAAGAGGGGTTGGGTGACTTAACGCTTTCCTGCCTTTTCCATGGGTTGCCGTACAAAGCATGTCTTTTTTACCGTTCCATGTTTTCGTCGAAACACTCATAGAGGCTTCGAGAAGTACGAATGATACGCGGTGGATGGATATGGTTTTCCGGGCGCACTATTTGCTCCTTTCAAGCACTAAGCATACATTTCTGAGGAAGATGATTTTCCTTGACTAGAAAGGCCTAACAATGAGGCCCCATTTGTTATCATACATCGCGTGCGCACACATAACTAACAGGCACATTTGAGGCGCGATTACTATTGTGGTTGACAGTTTATGCAATGATAGGGCTTGTTATGGCTAGCGTGTATGGTGATATGGTTCGTTATCTGCGGCAGGAGTGCGTTATCTGCGATTTCACTCGAAATCTTTTCCATTCTGACCATTTTTCTACCTTGTCATTACCTTGTGCCCTGCACTCTAAACACGAATTTGTAGGAGTAAAAAGAGATCAAGCTGTCTCTAGCGCGCTTCCTTTCAGGGCCAGTGTATGGTGCCGAAGCCCAGGGGTAGACTTCAATCATTTAAAATTCTGGACACTAATCGTTAGCAAAAGAAGCAAATTCCCCCTCAAACATTGCGAGCTTCTAGCAGCAACACAAGGATGCTGAACTGGGCAAGTTACAATGGATGCATGTTTGTAAAACACCAGCGGGAAAGAAGAACGGGACGGGAGCAAGGGAACGCGGGCAAGCGCCGTCTCCCAACTGAGTTTATAAACAGGAAGTGTACAGATTATATCGCAAAGAACACACAACATGCCCAGCTTTCTGGGACATCTACTACTTGCGCCATCTACCGGCAGTGGCGGCGACAGGGAGCGTAACTGAATGGGAAGGGGTACAAAAAAAATCGTAAAACGTGAACAAAAGCACCTACAAAAAATACTTCGGGGATTTGCGTAATATACACTTAGCTGAGGAATGTGCCGAAGTTTCGGTCCTGTGCTATTAATACACGAGCTTCCCAGCGCGTTTGAATATTATACGATGCTGCCTACGGGAGGGGCCAAAGTTTTGGCATTTTTCCAGACTTTGAAACTGTATAGCTCCGTAACACGGATAGATATCGAAAATGCTTCCCGGTTTTAGGTACCCAAATATATGGTGTTTAAAATGGTGTGCAACGATCTGGCATAGCTTTGATCAAGAAGCTTCCTGAGGCCTTTTAATTGAAACCTGATATTGCCTAAAATATGAAAGATGGCGCCCGGTAGCGAGCTACGCAGCAGAAATGGTTCGGACTGCTGAAGTTGCGTCCATTTCGACGCTTACCTTTTTGTCGGGTGACTTTTGCCTTGCAGACAAGAACACATGTCAGAGCTCGAACCCAGTGTCTCGACCGGAGCTTTAAATAAAGAAGGTTGTTACGATGGCCATGCATTAACGCAGCTACATAAAGTATTCGCGGCTGTTCATATATGCTTGTCGTGGAGCAACTTTGCAAATTTTCAGCCCTTTGCTATTATCTAAAAAGTCTATTGGGGCGTGTGATCATGATATATTAGGGTATGAGAGCTAGCTCGCCTGAATTTTAGCTATTCTTGTTACTTTTAAAGAGCGTAGCGGCATTCAAACGGCCGACATCAAAAAGTATTCGCGGATATAAATGTTTAAGATTATTCTTTTAATACTTATTTAAGAAAATTTGATATAGCTTTACTCAGAAACATTCTGAAGCTGTTCATCTGTTGTCGGGCAGAACACAGAATTTGGAGTCTAGATCAAATAGCGTATAGATAGACGTTCAGGTTGTTACTGTCACGTTCACCTGTAATGCTTTCAAATTAGTGACTCTAGCGTTGTCCGAGTATGGTGACTCGAGTTTGCACTTAGAGTTCTAACCTGGGTTCAGAACCTTTTGTTTTGGTCAACTAATTTTAATAAATGTGCTCGTTTCTATACAAAATATATTAGTATGAATGTATGAATGAAAAATTTCACGCATGATCACTATTCATACTTTTATTGCTGCAGCTATTGGCGACATTTTTTTTTGCTGTTCTTTCATTCTGACTTCTGTAATATGCATGCATTATGTATTGCCGGGATCCATCCTGTGTAACACAGCTGAAAAAATGAGGCTTCGCTTTTGAGGTACGAAACTTCGCTTTTAAAGATACCGCAAGATACCGCCAACTTTTTTCCATTTTTGCAAAGAAATTGGTGAATTTAATTGTGTCCACTTCTGTGCTACGAAAAAGCGCTTTTACATGGATGTCATCAAGGAACCAGTTCATAACGGCATATATAAATGGTAAATATGGTTGCTGTCGCAATTTGCGACGCTGCCAGCCGCTACGCTGCCAGTCGCTGCTGCGCTGATTCGTCGGCCGATTGTCATGATATCGCAGTTAATTCTCCCGCACCTCCCAGAGTGACATCGCAAGGGGCCGCCAGGTGCAAGAGGGTTAACCACGGATTAACAAGGTTAGTCGCGATGTCATATCAATCGTCTGAAGCGACTGTCTTGAGAGCCTCCTTTGAAGAACGTTTGCATCTGTCCTTTGAGGCTGGGCTGTAATAATTTTAAGCAATAAATTTTTCTATTTCACCAGTATAATAGATGAGTTGCGTTATCGCAAGCAGCTTGCTTTTAAGATTAATCTTCTTCAAAATGCTATGAAAACGTCTAAAAAACTGACCGCCAATAGCAAGATCAAAGGATGTCAAGGGGTATAAATTAGAGGGGGAAGAAAAATAAAAAACAACTAAGTGTCCTGCCCCCGCCAGTACAAATACTACATTGGGACTGCTAAAAGAATGAAAACTAGAAGTGCCCCCCGTTAGGGCGGCCAATAAAAGTCAAGAGAAACACCCCCACAAATACATTCAAAGATAGAGGGAGAGGCGGGTGGGGGGGGGGGGGTGGTGGCAATGTCTTGCACAGGGTGCCGGGTGACGTAAGGCCGGCTCAGGATCCAGCCGCTATGCCCACATTTCAGCGTACGCGATATGCAACAACGCTTAGGCTGTTTACCCCCGGGGGGTCGAATTAGTTCGAAGCGCTCCAGTGCGCTGTCCCTCATAGCCCGTAATGGAATGAATTTGTATTATTTCATTGTAGTTTTTCCCAGTTCCCAGGTTACTCTGCCTGCAGCAGCTTTGATTTCTGTGGTCACGTGAAAAACTAATTATACTGCACTGAACAATACTATCGCTTACTTTGGAAGCAGCAGCGTTTGGTAAATCAAACCAAATACAATTGTAATAGAGAGGTAGAGCGCAACAAATATAACCAGACGCTAAAAAGGAATGTATACCAATAAAATAAGTCACGAATTGCATTCTATGTTACAAAGTTAATGAGAATATGAAATAGGCGGGGATGTCATTATAGCAGGCGGGGATGTCATTATAGCACGTAGCGGAAAGCACAATGTCAGCAAATTACCATGAATGAAGGGGAAGCCTTCGTAACGATAACACTCATGGGAAGTGATCTGTTACGTTTACAGTAATATTCGAAGCACTGGAGGTTATATTTCTTTTCTCCTTTGCACCTTTGGGGAGGAAATCGAGCAAATGTAATAGGTCTATTTTCATGGCGTCGCTGTCAATAATGTTGCACTTGTCAGACTATCTGATAGCTGGTGCGGAAGGGGTTATAACTTCCCCGCAAAAAGGCAAGGACAAGGGCTAAAGTGCCGACATAAAATATTTTATTATAGCCTTTTTATACAACATTTGGAAACAAAATGTGCACAGTCAGAATCACATAGCGTCATTACCTTGTGTTCATGTTACATGTACAACCAGAACGATGCACTCCAAACGTAACGAATATGAATACAACTAAACACACTTCACAGCAACATTGCATACAAAAGAAGCAATACTTCGCGAAAAGAATAAAGAACAAGGAACACTTTTAATCGGTTGCCAAGCAAAATGAGTCAGCAAAGAACATACAAATGAACATAAATGATGGCATTGAATGTGCGTAGTACTGCTGTCGTCACTTTTCTGGAGCCTGTATGTGCACATTGTGCACTTGATGCCAGTATCATATGACCTACGCCCGATACGCCCAATCAGTTTTTTTAAATTCGCTGCAAAATTTTTTCCTGCTGCCCCGCAGAACTTAAAGGCGTGTGTGCATGTTCATTTTCAAAGCACCCCCCCCCCCCCCCCAAGTACTTTTTCCAGCTGTACTGATTGCGTTATAAATCGGTTATCCATGGTTTGTTTACATAAAAGAATTTTCTTACGCAAAAGAGAAGCCAAAAGATCATTTTAAAAGTGACAGCGGCAATACTTACAAAACACAGATATCACATTTATATTACACCAAAAAATTGCTCAGGGCATATATGGCAGGTAAACAGTCACCTAATACTAATACACTATTTTTAGTACACACCGAACACTCCTTTAGGGGCAGGTTACATAAGGAATCAGGAACAGTACTCTTCATCTTCAAGCAGTGATGCACTTTCTAAACTAGAGGTACAACATAGCACTATAATTATAGGAGGAAACACGCAAAACTAAAAGGCACATCTCACCACATAACTGTTATCTCCTCCTATGGCTACAATAATTGCTTTTCTCTTTCTTTCCTTACAAGGTTGCGAAGTTTTTCTATTGATTTGACTTTCGTCGACATTCCCATAGCCCGAAGCTCCGTGCGCAATTCTCCTGCATCCATGTCGTCCACATTTTGTAGACAGTTTCCTTCGCTCACTTTTTCTTCTGCACAGCGTATCCTCTTCGCCCGTGTCTCTTGAATAAGTCCCTCAAACCAATACTCTTGGTACCGCTTTTTATATGCACGGCTTAGTCTCATATACTCACTCACTTCAAGCCTTTTCGCCAGCTTGAGAGCGTCAGCGGCTGCATTCCACTTGTTAGACTTCCCATGGTGTAGATTCATTAGCAGGACGTTTTTTTCTCTAACCCTTGGCTTGAAAACCAACCAAGGCACTTGAACCTTTCGTGCTTTGCGGAAGCGTGGTGCGCGAGAATATGAATGTACGGCGTAACTCTATCGCCACCATAGCCTTTGCAACCTTGGGCTCCTAATTCTAAGAACGTGTGAAAGAATTCTGAGGTTTTTCTTTCTATGCTGCGACCTTCAACATCATTTCCCAGGTGGTACAAAATTTTCCGCATAAGCTTCCAAAGGAGCAAACTTTTTTCCTCTGTTTGAGGGTGCAATTTCCCGGCCAGTTTTTCAGACAAAGCCTTCAGCAGGCGTTCACAATCCCCCCCCCCCCCCCCCCGATACCGACGTGAATGTTTTTCTCTTGTTTCGTTCATTGGCTTCCCAGACGTGAAATTTAATCCCACAGTTATTTATGGCATCAACGATGTCCTGAATGTGTATGGTCATACAACGTGGGTTGCGGACTTTTTCACGGTAATCTCTGTCTTCTGCTTCTGAAAGCAATCCATCTACAAGGCGGTTAACTATTCTTAACTTCATGTGCAATAAATCAGGAATTATTAAATCAGAGTCGAAGTTAAACAATGGCACGTTTTTCATCCCGTTCGCCTCTGCGCAGCAATCAGCTTTCATGTTCTCAAAAGTGCGGATCAAAGGAGGCTCATTAAAGCTCCTGTTACTTGTCAGAACTGAGCACCTTGTCTGTGGGTTTGCTCGACAAAATGGACAAGGATAGTGTGATGCAGCAGACTGCAGACCCTGAACAACAAGCAAAAATTAAAAATCTGACCCTAGACAGATGCGAATCGGAATCTCGTGGTCCCCTACAGATATGCTACCGCTTCGTGCGACAACATTAATTTCTTTTATCAAATCCCGAACAGCCTCTCTTATTTCAAAATAACCCTCCGAGATCTCCGCCACACCGAGAAGGCGAAGAAGGTTATGGCTTTGTAGCTGCCGCGTTTTGCAAATGATGACGAATGATAATGTTGTCCAGGACGTGCGTCTACTCACAACGCAGCCATCACCCTCTATTTTTACAAGGAGTGCCTCGGTGGAGATCTCTGTCACACTTATGCCTACATCGTTAGCTAGCTCTTGCGCAGCTAACGCCAAGTCTTCCTCAAATGAAACCTGAGCGCCACGTGAGGTACCTGGTGTCTTGAAGACAGTTATTCTGCTATCTAGGTGCTCTCTGTAAGAATTTATTAGCCTTATGGTAGGCAGATTAGGGACGCTCGCGGAGAGGTGCTCCCAGAAAACATTACTGACAAAATGTACGTCCAAGAGGGCTGCAACTTCTCGAAAGCTTTGTTTGTTTGGAGAAGAAAGGGCATTATAGTTAACTTGACCATTGCTGCAGAAACCTCTTTTTACATCGCAATTACAAATAATTTCTCCATTTTCCTTGAATGTTACTTTATGCAGAAGGCCTTTTAAGTCAGTTACGAGAAGCTGGCATACATCTAAGCCGTAGCTCTCCAGTACAGCGTCAAGTGCTTGCGCGATGGAATATCCAGCGGCATTAAGCTTCCTTCGGTCTGTTTTTTGCACCCCTCGCCGACCATTATTCCTTTGTTCAGTAGCATTGTAGTTTTTTCGGATTTCAGCTTTTCATTCTCCTGCTCTAGGTTAAGAAGCTTAGCCTTATAGGCAGAGACGGTGCCTCTGAGCTCATTTATGGCCTCTTCTGAAGCTGTTCTTAGTCTTTCGAGCTATTTTTGCAGAGCAGAAATTATGATGTTCTCTATGGATTCTCCGGTATTCGTTTCAGTGGGCTAGACTGAGACTCGAAGTGAATCTTTATGAAGCTTTTATTTTTTAAGAAGGACGCTTTCGCACGGCCGGTCAAATTCCTGTAGCGCCTATCCGCAATATTGCAGTGACGTAAACTGGTCTTTAAAATATTTACCCATAATGGGAAGCCTTACATTCGGGGCCAAAATGATTGCACAGTTTCAAGGTATGTCTTTCGAAGAAGGTCCTTCTCGTGTCTTGTCTTTATAGCTGTCTCATTGGTCAGCGTGAATGTGACACTGCAACTGTCAAAGGTAGCAGACAAGATTATATGGTTATCTGGCGTGGCCATTTCGTGGAGCTATAAACAACAAACTAAATAAAAACTAGAAAATTTGACGAACAAGAAGTCATAGCAGTGGAATAGATACTGTAACACTCAGTGAGCTAAACAGGTGACACGTTGTACAAAACAAGCTAAAATAACGCGAAAACAAAACAAATAGAACAAAAGTAGAACTCCATAGGAATAAACACTTATCACTGTATTACGATGCGCCAGCAATGATCTTTGTCACGATAAAAACCTGCAAGGTCTCACGAGGAAATCCGCAAGGAAACCTCTTGCAGGACTTCTGAAGTGTTACCCCACCCTTAATTCTGATTGGAAACTCAATCGCCACCGTGTTCCCAAGTTTCGTTTCCCGTATCGACCATGCAGACGGAAGTTGGAGCCTGGAGAATTCTTGTTCCTCACAGAGTAGCCATTTTTTTTTCTAATGGTGGGCCTTTCCCGTGAAAAGCCCATCGATAAATGTCCTGGTCAAGTTTCACCTTCAGGAGACCGCTTGATCGACGGCAGTTGGACAACTTTTTTTTAAATTTTGTACACGATATCTTCAGAGGCAGACTGGAGGCGTCGATTCGATGGTTTCCTTGGGGATGTGAACTCGCGCAGACAGGCCTCGTTGAGATTCCTCTTAGGCTCCAGGGTACAATGCCATTTGGAGTACCCTTTCCAATGGATCAGGTATCTTTTGCGTTAAATGAAAGGCAAATGGAGACATTTTGTCAATACTTTAGGAAACGATTTCGTTCATCTGAAGATAGCGGGAGGGGGGGGGGTGAAACCAAAAGTAGGGAAACTGAAGCTGAGTCTCAGGATTTTATTTGTTGTGGTACTTATTAGGTTTATAAGATCCGCAAGCGCACATGCACCTTATTACGAGGAAAATTGCCATGTTATCTCTATGAAACAAAAAAATGCTGCTGCTAATATGAAGGCGGCAGAGCGTCATCACGACAAACGCTAATAGAAATCGCCCTTGGCAATCGCGAGAAAGGCTAATACCTGTGCTACACGGGCACGTTCGAATGACATCTGAGTCGAATGACATTCGCAACTTGGAATGGCATTCGGACTCGACGGACTTCCGCGGCGCTACACGACACTTTCCAAACGCATTTCAAATCTCCTCAGCTCGTTTTCAGTGTACGATGACGACGGCGGCGGTGGTCACACTAGTGCGACAACGACACTATCGCGGTCAACAGCAGCATATATGACTGTAGTGGGACAAGTTTTTGAGGCCAACGACACCGGCGAATCCGACCGGCGGACTGTCAGCCTTCATGTCCTCGGCAGGCCGGCGGCTGAGCGAAAACACGCTGATGAGGCGACGGTGTGAATATATTCGCCCTTCTAACTTATCCATATTGTTAATAAGCGAAATGAGCGGGTATATTTTATATGCTCACACTCGAACACTCAACAGCTATAAGCGCTTGCCAAATTAATTTTTATCGACGGCGACTCCATTCCCTTCCGCGACAACTAGGCCTAGCGAGTCCGCAGGGTTACGTCTTCGAATTCGGCAGTTGTGAAGAGCGAATTCACAAGTATGAGCGAACGAAAATGATCGACGAGTGTAGTTTTGACAACAGCGACCTCAAATCAACTATTGCTCACATCGCAGGGCGCGCATACGATGAACGGGAAGCGCCGGTGTGACCCAAACCGCCAAGCACTGCTTTACGACCAGCAGCAGTCGTCGCCGTTGCTAATTTGTGGATAACAAGTTATGCCTTTCAATTACCGCGAACGGTCCCCAATCATACTTCTGAATAAAGCAGTTTAAAATAAACTACTGATCGCGTCGGACGAAGTTGGGACACTTAGCGACAAGTGCCGATCGTACACGATGTCAGTAGCCCAGCTGTGAAGTGTTTCTCAGGCGAGCGATCGTATCGGCGCTTCCTCCCACAGATTGTCGCACTGCCTTAACAAGCCACGGGTACAACCAGTACAAGAAAGATGAGATTATTTAATAGAACTAAAGCGCAGAATGTGTTTTAAGTCATGGAAACGAGCACTAGCTGTTCGTACGCAGCGATGTAAACAATAGTATATGCGCGCAGGCGTCCTCATCGGCACACTGCTGGAGAAATTTCATGCTCACGCGGTCAATGTTCTTTGGTGCACTGTTACCTTCAAGCACTTACGTAAACAGAACACGAGCTATTTGCTAAGCAAAGAGCAGGAAAAAGCGAGCAGCAGGTATCAAAATGAGCAGCCACAGAGCCGAAAGCACTCGCCCGGCTGTGGGCGGGGCGAAGCGATGGCGGCGGCAACACCTATTGGTCGGTTCGGGCTGCGTTCGCGTTTCGACGGCATTCCAAAATCTGGAATGTCTCCGCCGAGCTCCGTCGACTCGAATGTCATCCGAACGGAATGCCGTTGAGAAACTTCATGCAGCAGCGTAAGTTCGACAGTCGAGTCGAATGAAATTAGGTTGGAAGGCATTCGAAGCTCCCGTGTAGTAGGGGTATAATACTAAATTCTGTATACTAAGGTCGGTGCGACTTACTAATATCAAATACTAAATTGAACAACTACTTGTTGGCACGCAATACTACGCGAAAATGTTGTGGCCCATAACAGAAGCGCAACAAACATTTTTATAACAACACTACAGAAAACGATATGTACATGAACTTGTACATTTTGTGAATGATACGATGTTGTCTTGCTCGGGACTAGACCGGTGCAAAGTGGAGCAAGTGCACCTGAATATGGGAATGCAGTTTGCACCTCGTTCCTAAACCGGGTGAAAACAGTCACAACTATTAGACTAGATGATGCGTGAGCGGAGTAAATATAAGTGACCCTCAATGTTGTCTTATTTCCAAACCATATGCATACTGTCCTTAACAAGTCTGTGTGTTCGGTGATAGATGAATCACCCACACTTAAAGCAGATAATCTAATACAATGCGTAATTATTTTTTGTTCTTGCGTTGCCGTTACTTTAAATGGAGCGAGTTTTCCAGGGTACCTTTTTAACAATCTCTGAAAGACCATTACTTAGGTTTCAAACTTAGTGCTGCAGATGGAATAAATGCACTTTATTTTTCTGATGAGGTATATGGCTGCACATACCAAAATCAAACCACAGGTAATGACTAAATGTAGCCAGCAGCACGTTACATATATAAAAAAGGTTTTAGTGTTACAATATTCAAACAAAAAAGTTAAAAACTTACCGTTTTCGCGATGACTCTCTCGACGGAGTGGTGCATCAGTTGCTTCTGGCAGAAAGGTGAGGCTGCAGTTGCTGGGCGTGGACGAATGGTGTTCAGCATCTCGATGGTACTGTATTTATAGTACGCCAGCGAACAACCTAGCATAAAAACAGCGCCGGGGATTCGGGATCACGTGCAAGGCTCACGTGCTTTCCCTTTTGTACCAAGACGCCTCCCGGAAACTAAACATCGCTAAAGAATTCCTTTTTTTTTTGAATTTTGCTTCACCTTCCGACGAAACCGGTTGTGTAAACCAAAGCATTGTCACTTTCTTTACAGCAGGGAGAGACCTATCCTTGGGGTAAACAGCGTGACGTCAAAGGGGAAAGGCCCGATGAGCAGAATCGTCAAGTTTTTTTTCTAAACTGGCTTTGCATGGGACGAGCACCTGCTACCCATCCATGTAAAAACGCGCATTCCAGCCGCCTGAGTCGAAGCGACAAAGGCGGCTACGGGAAAAGCCAAATACCTATGTGTCCCCCTCATTCCCAGCCCATGTTCCTTCAGCTGGTTGCCGACGCCATTTATTATTCGCCATTTTTTTTCTACTTTATTTCCGTGCTCCCTGTTTTCCTATTTTTTTTATTCTGGTGCGTCTCTGTCAGGAACTCTGTCAGGCGCATCAGTCCTATACTAGAACTGTCGAATGTGGGCGAGTAATTCTCACTATCCAAGCGGCTTTGCCTCCCCAAAGCTCACGCGGCGCACAGAAGAAGGCAGCTGGTCGGCCCACGATTAAGTATCGCTGTTTAGTTATTGTGGCGATAAACTCATCCCCATGGCGTAAAGTGGAGATGTGCTACTACCGGCGCATTTCGCGAGTGACTTTGGGAATTGGATCCTTTTAAAGACTTTGTATTTATTAACTTCGTTAACTTTCGATGTTTACAGCCTTCAATTTATAGTTCATTAATAGTCTTTTAAATGAACTTTATCACGGACATAATGTCCGCCTTGGCGCACAATCCACCTGCACGGACCACGACGATGCATCTTTTACGGCTTTTAAAAGAAAAATCTGTATAGATTAGAAAAAGAAAGCACGCGCTATTTGCTGCAGCCAACACGATATTAATGAACGTCCGTCACGTCTGCAGCTTGGCAGCGTTCATAACGAGGCACAAAACAATGATAAAATTCAATACACACGCAAAAAATTATGAAAAGAGTATGATACAAGCAAGAACGCGAATTCAGCTTCTCATAACGAGATGAAGGGTAAATGCTTACCCATGTATTCTCTCTAGTGAGGCTATCTGTTTAGTTATTTTTTTGTTAAAAGATTTCAGGAGTGAGTTAAGAACGAATTCTTCTCACAAGCAAGACACTATCCTAAGATCGGGTCGCAAACACTCACTGATAGCAGTGTATTGACAAGGAATCACCGTTCGAAGTCTTTACTTTATTGTTATGGTGTCGCCGCCGGCAACTAATACAGCAAACGGTTTCATCACTTTTGCAGGAGCATAATAGTATGAATGCAAGCATGCAAATATTCAGAGAGTAGTTCTACCATCCTTTCGTTCCGCAACCAAGCGTGCTAACGACTACGCTACTTCCTGCCAACGCATATGTAGTTCTGCTTGTCTAGGACGCTGGAGAGTGTTTGCAGAAGGGCGTCGAATCAGATGGATGCCTCCCAAATGCCCTGCAGTGTCTCCATTCTTTAAGATTCACAAGCAATTGTGTACTAAATAACATCTTAACCCCACATCAGTGACACAAGCAACAACACCGTGCTAAAGGCTTTCGCCTCACCGCACTTTAGTTCAACAAAGTGCCCCTGAATTTTTTTTTCTGGTTCTAACGTAATAATTGTTCGCAGCCTGAGACTGCGATGCAAATGTTACATTTGCGCAGGTAAGAAGCGTATTACATTCCGCGTATTCTGCATAGCAACGTTGTGTTCATTTTCGAGAGGTTACGTTGCTGCAAATGTACAAACTGCATGCAGTGGGAGACCGAGACAGGCAACCATAGAGGGATATAAAGTCGGAACCCGATGCATGGCGTTGCAGCGCTTCTAATATTGTCACAACACTGAAGTCAGTGTTCTGAATAACTGTCCGGCCCGATTACGATGTACAAGAGCTGTAGTACACAAAACATGGTGAGGACGGTTAGTTTTTTTCTTTTGCTTCGGGCTTGTCTGGATTGGTTTATTGGGTTTTAACGTCCCAAAGCGACTCAGGCTATGAGGGACGCCGTAGAGAAGGACTCCGGAAATTTCGACCACCTGGGGTTCTTGAACGTCCACTGACATCGCACAGTACACGGGCCTCTAGAATTTCGCCTCCATCGAAATTCGACGGCCGCGGCCGGGATCGAACCCGCGTCTTTCGGGCCAGCCGCCGAGCGCCATAACCACTTAGCCACCGCGGCGACTGTTCGGGCTAGGATAATTTAACAAGCAAGCGCAAACAATGGTACATGGATTTGTTTTTGATAACTACGTAACAGAACCAAGAAACAATCCTACTCATGCTCTGTGCAGCTTGTTGGGAGAGCAGTGGTGGTGGTTTCAATGTACATGCGGGATTACCCTTACTGGGGTCTGTCGGCAATTGCTCCATCTGAGCCCCTTAATTTAAACAATGTGTTTCTACCACTGTCCCGCAAAGCCATTGTTGGCCGCTCAGTTCATGAACGCTGAGGGTACACGATGAAAGAGACGGTGTCCAAGCGAACGTTCAGTCTCCTCAGATTGCACATGAGTGTCTCACTACGGTCACAAAAAAAAAAACCCGGAGTGCGCCGCTATTCGTGGTTTCACCAGTTGATGTTAGATACGCTAAGTTCTGGACACGAAGTCCTGTATTTATTTATTTATTTACTTATTTACCCAATACTGCAGACCTCTTGCTTGGGTGCAAGCAGGAAGGGCACAAAGATATAACATACAAGGGCATTAAGTCAGTAATAAAAGCATGCACGACAAATAAAACTGAAGAATATCTCTATACAGTAACTAAAATACATCATCAAAGGCCTTCAGAAAGTCAAAAGCGGATATCACTCTCTAAGGGAGAGCATTGTAGTCAGTAACCGTCCTCGGAAAAAAAAGAAAGAAAATTTATAACAGTTACTTTTCGCGAAATATAGCGCTGAACTATAGTCGTGCTGATGAGGAGTTCGACGTGTTCCTAAAAACTGTATATGGCATTACGCCGATAAAAGAGCTCGTTCACTGATCCGCCACAAAGATAGGCGACAGCAATTACTCAACCAAGACGGCATCTTGCAACTAACTCCCCAAATGATTGTTGAGATTGACCTTTTGGACGTTTTCATTGCGTTCGCCCAAAAAATTCTTCTATAAGCATCTGACATCCCTGCATTCGGCGTCCTTGATTATTTTATTTTTATACATATTAATTTGGCTTCTAATCACGAGCCTAAATCCAGGAGTGCACTAAGGTGGCACTTTGGGCTAGTTGTAATGCAGCAAAAAGATACGGCGCCGGTGAGACATGACACACTGTATCACTGCGTCCTGCTTCTACTGGGATGTATCTCTTCTCTACCTTACAACTCGTCAAAACGAACCACGCGTTTTCACTCCACACAGCGTCCCTATCGAACGGCCTCAACAAGCCCTTCAGCCATCTTGCCTTTTCCGTCCCCTCTTTCTCTTCTAACTGGGCGTCTTTCTCAATATCCTGCTACTGAACATGCGTTTCTCAGGGGCAGCGAAGGCTTCACGCCGCATTGATAGTTTTTTTCTCTCCCACAAAGCCCTACTTGCTCCTTCCTCCTCCTACAGTGTGGAATCCGAACAATGGTTAACCGCCCAACCCAACCCCGCAGCTGTGCGCCCTCCCGTCTGCCTGCGTGCGGCTATGCGAGGCAGGAAAGGGGAAAAGAAAAGAGAAAGAAGGAGTTCAGGGTGAAGCGGCCCGTGGTGGCAGTTTGCCGAACTAAACGGCCATGTCCCTGAAAGCTCGGCTTGGACAGAAAACTGTATTTGAAGAAATGAAGAATTTATAGACAGCATCGTTAAAATTGATGGATTGCTTGCAGAAAACAGACCGGGAAAAGTAGGCCGTGGTGACGACCTGTACCGCCATCCGTGGAATAATCTTCCTCCGAAGGAACGTTCTCTGCGTCTACCGCCGCATTTCTCCGCCAGTTGCATGCTGCTCTGCAAAGAAAACACACCATCGTTTTCAAGCGCGCATTCCGAGCATGTAAAAAGCGCTAATGTAATTTTCCCCTGCTAGTCTATCCTAAAGAACAAAACTAAGCAACCATAAAATGAAAAGGGAATCTTCAGTCAGCAAGCACAACACTTTCGTTCCTTTGGTTACGGTCCGCACGTGAATACCGCCGCGCTTGGAAATTTGTTACAGAAGTAGAAACGGCACTAAAAGAGAATGGAACTGCTAATAAACTGTTAAAGGCGATGCCGTACGTACACCATGTGTTGCACAGCATCTAAAAAGTCGTGAACCGATATGGTGGCAGAATGGTTATCGCGGAGCAGGGTAAACCGAGCTGCATCTGTCCTTTGCTGTCCAGACCAACAAAAAGCTCGCTGCAGTCAACCAGGAATGAGCAGGAAAATTTCATGAAGTGCAATTCAGGTCTAGTGCGGGAGCTGTTCCCTCGTTCAGACAGGTAGCTGTTCCAACGCGACACCGCTAAGGGCCCCATAAAGCGTCGAACCCAGAATCGACTCGTCGAGAACATCGGCATTGGTCGGGAGGATCGTGACGTCGCAACTATACAAACTTACAACCCACGATTACAAATTTCACTAAAGATGACGGCACTACAGAGTTCCTCTTTCGTTTACAGGGTTGTGATGCAATTTCACCAGAATTACCTAGCGCCTATAAACACGCAAAAGCAATGGCCACGAAAAGAAAACTGGTCGAGCCTTGACTCGAACCGCTGTCTGTTCGGTCGTTAGTTGGACGTGCTATAAATCGGCCATTTAGGAACACTTGTTGGATATGGTCAAGGGAAGGCCTTGTGTCTTGTGGAAATGAAAGAATAAGAATACAATATATTGTTACAGGTTTATTTACAGGGGTGAGGCAACCTGAGCCTGGTGCGTTCGCGCGAAGATGCCGGGCTTCTTCCGTGCCCCCTACTCCTTCGTTGTCTCTTCGGCGTCGCGCGGCACTTCCACCTTCGCAGACGAAGCTCCCTGGACCAGTCAGTCAGGTTCCTGAGAATGACATAGCTTCATCCGTGCAACATGCACAACTTGTGTTTTCCGGGAGCGGCAAACCTGTGAAGATAGGCGAGACATCACGTAGTTGAGTCGTCGATTTGAGCGATCGCAATAAAGGGGCCTGTGTAGCCGCACTAAGTAGCCGTCCAGGTACCAGGCATCCTTGTGCCGCCGGTCGAAACGCTGCTTAGAGTGGTCCTGCGCGGCCAGGTTACGCAGGCAGCGAGCCTACGAGCCTCTTCAGCGCGCCAGAGGGCGCTTGAAATAGAAGGCCCGGTGTCGAGAGAGAACGGTAAGATGGTGTCGACGAAATTCGCTGCGGAAGCAATACAGGAGGGAAAAATTGTGGAGTACTGCAGTCTGCTGCATGGGAGAAATGCGAAAACATTTGCGTTTGAACGCCAACTTTTTTTTGCAAGTCATTGTTGTCACCTGACCCTCGTCACGTGACCCTTGGATTACGTCGGCAACTTTTTTGCAAGTCAGTGTTATCACATGGCAATCAGATGATGACCGAGCTTTTTTTGAAGTCCTTGTTATCTAACATCAGTGCACATCCCCAACACATTTTACCGTCATACACACGACAATGCGTTAACTTCGTGCCCCTATAACATGCTTGAACGAAAGACCTTTTGTGGCGTATGTGTTGCGCGTCCGCCTGGCACACAGAGGACCAAGGCTCAAACCCCGATGTCATCGAATTGCTTTTTCCGAACAGTCATTTTCCTACGGACCCGCTCTGATAACACGCTGTGCCGACAGGTCTCTACACGCCGCTCATGAGACAAGAAATGCTTTCGCATTAAAATGGGCTGTACGCAGTTGTTTCACGCCTCGAGGCGCTACAGGCATATGTAATGAGGTGGACCTCGTCGGCCCAGTTCTTATGACGGGAGTCGACATATATTACAAGTATGTTCGTCTCAGTCGGTGTTTTACGTTCAAAGAGGCCATTTGTCGGGGGGTGGTACGACGTGGAATGACAGAAATGGCAATAGCAAAGGCGCAGAAGCTGTTCCCCAACGGCTGCCCTAAATTGGCGGCCAGTGCCAGTGATGCTGACTCGCGGAGGCACTAACGGAGGATGACAGCATGAGGAATAAAGAGAAAGACTTCAGCTGCTGTGCATGAAGGAATGGCGGGAGTTTGACAGTAGCGCGTGAGGTTATGAACGCACACGATGACACAGCGGTTAGCTTTGGACAAGCAGAAAAACAGCCCTTAGAGGTCAAGATCCACTTACTACTAATAAGGTCTGCTCGGCGGTGTCGCCGAATGCCAGCGTCCTGTCGGATCAATTGTTGGAAGTTAAGTTTGAACGCTGGAACTGCGCACAGGAGGCCACGTAACGCTGACTCTTGCGACACATGTTTGGCCGGTAGACACGTTCCGCAATTTGCCTAAATGTCCAGGAAAACTACAAATGCCCAGCCATAACGTCACCGTGCACTGCGTCTAGAGCAGAGGATATTATAGAGGCTAGTCGGAAAAATGAGCGTAAAGCGTGCACCTCCAGACGAGTAATTCGTTCTCTGGAGTAAACCGGATCACGGGGGTTCTTCGAACAGCGGTACCAAGTAGTGATCTTTGCGTTATTCTCTTTGGAAAGTGTAAAGATGTGGAAACGTCAAGGAACCGGCGGCAAGAAAGTCGCGCTTACATTCACAGCGCAAAGACGAACACGGACAGGAGAGGAGACACCACAAAGAGCGCTCCCCTCGTGTCCGTGTTTGTCTTCGCTCTGTGAATGTAATAATGAAATACCAACTCGCCCAGCAACTGATTTTAAGATAGTGGCGAAAATTTCCTCATGGAAATGAGAAGTCGCTAGTGGCAGCGTCAGCGTGGTTTTGTACGACAATGTAAAGGCAAACTCCTGAAAGCGTAAGGCCCAGCTGGCCAGCCGACCGCAGTGGTCGCGCAGATTCACAAAGCAGTAAAGAAAATGATGGTCTGTGATGATTCTAAAGACACGTCCGAAAAGGCACGTACGAAATTGCTGTACGCTGAAAACAACGGTAAGCGACAAAATGTTGATTCCGGGAGGGGCGTTGTGTGAGAGCACAGCACCCACACCGATGTCGCCGGCGAGAGTTTGAACTTCAGTGGGATCTGCCGGGCAGAACAGGTAAGAATCACATCCGGCAGTCCACTTGAAAGGAATGTATTTCTGCAAGAAACATGTGAGTGATTAGGCTAGGTCATCAAACTTGGAATAAAGCGCCGACGGTAAGAGCAAAGTCCCATGAAGCTCCTGAAATATTTCAAAGACTTGAGCTCTTTGACGAATTTGAGACCTTCAAATTTCTCTGGGTCGGGCTGACACCATCCTTATCAGCCAGATGGCCACGCACAACGATTTCGCATTCCTCCAAGCTGCACTTAAGAGTTCGCACGAGACCCGTTCATTGGATGCAGCCAATAACAACGGATAAGCGGTTGATCTCGAATATGATATCATCTAGATAGCGCAGGCAAACTTGCCACTTCAGTTCAAGCAAAAGATTGGTTTGGTTTGGTTTATGGGGGCTTAACGACCCAGAGCGACTCAGGCTATGAGGGACGCCGTAGTGAAGGACTCCGGAAATTTAGACCAGCTTGGGTTCGCACGGACATCGCACAGTACACGGGCCTCTAGAATTTCGCCTCCATCAAAATTCGACCGCCACGGCCGGGATCGAACCCGCGACTTTCGGGCCAGCAGTCGAGTGCCATAACCACTCAGCCACCGCGGCGGCACCCCAAGCAAAAGAGTGTCCATAAACCTTTCAAATGTGGGCGGAGCGTTGCATAGGCCAAATGATTTTTATTAAATTCATACAGCCCATTTTAAGGCACGAACGCCACCTTCTCTTAGTTTTTCGGGTGCTTTGGGATCTGCCAGTATCCGGATCGTAAATGAACAAAGAAGTAGGACGCTGAAAGGAGGCAGTCAATAGCATCTTCAAAGCGCTGGAGCGGGTAAACATCTTTCTTCTTGACAGCGTTAAGGCGGCGCTGGTAGACGCAAAATCGTTGCTATATTTCTTTTTCACCAGAATCACAAAGGCGGCCAGCGGCCTTCATGATTCTTTAATAATTTCTCGTTACAACATGTCACCGGCCCGTTCGGCCCGCACCATGGGGGTTGGTACACGGCGGCCGTCATCCACCAAAACACTACAGTTCAGGGCCTTACTTTCCGTGCCCCAAACATTACATTTGCGGAAGAGATCGCCATTGCACTGGCCGCCGCAGATCCAGAGTCCCGAGTCATTATTACGGACTCCAGGGGCGCCTGCCGCAATATTGAGCAAGGGTACATTCCAGAACGTGCTTTCAAAATTCTCCACGCATGCGATTACACAGGGTTTCCGACCCATCGTACCATCGTGTGGGCTCCGGCTCATGCGGGTCTTGAGGGGAACGAGGCAGCCGACGCTGCCGCCCGCGCGCTTACTCACCGGGCGTCGCCTCATCCGCAGCCTGATCCGGAATTCAATTTCAATCCGGCCATCACCTTTAAAGAGATCACCTCTCTTTATCAAAATTTTCATGGTCTCTATCCCCCTCACTGTAAAGGCCTCACCAGGGTGGAGGAGCGCTGGCTGGAGCAGCGCACGGAGCCCATAGGGCTCCGTGCGCTGCAGTTTGGCGCGCGCGAGTGGCGCCACCTGGTTAACAGCGGTGGCGAAAGGCGGACGCAGCCAACGCAGCTCTCCGGTTCAGTTTGCAGTGAGCGAGGCGAGCGGTGAGGTGTTTCGTCCGAAGGCGAAAACAAACTTGGATAATTATGGGTGCTCTACTTACTGCTGTGTTTACTCAATGTCATAACAGCTATAAAAACACTGCAGTCAAGTTACCGAATATATTTAAACGTTTCTCTTGGACATCGTGCATGCTAGCTCATGCACAGAGGGTATGCTGGAAATGAGTGCACTGTGGAATTAAATTCATGAGAGTGAACTGGAAAAGGGTTTACATTGACTGGGGTGTTTCGAACGTGACATCATTGGTAGGAGCTGCTTTATGTCTATATGTAGAGCGAAGGAATGCGTTCAGTCAGTCACAGGAAATGGTCTACGGTGAAGTTCTTGGAGCTAGCATCTGAAGTTTAAGTCTTCGTTTGTTATGCTCATCTGTGGTTCAGCGTGTCAATTTTGTTTCTAGCTTTTTTTTCGTGCGTGTGTGTATGCAGTGGGATCGACGTCGTAATTCTGAGAGTGCTTATGTCGTTTTTCACATTGTTTCACCTAAGCTTTTGTGTATTTATTTGCATCATTTTATTTCCTTCAGTGGTTTAATATTTTGTATCTTTATTTGTTGCATTTATGAGATCTCAAATCCTGTTCTAGACGAATAAAAAGAAAAATAGAGAGTGGTTCAAATTTCTCTCTATATATATTTCTTGTTTTTCACAACATCACTAAACCCTTAATTTCGGGAATTAATCTTTTGATTTTAATTAGGTTTATCGTCCCAATGCAACGAAGACTATAAGGGGCGCCATAGTAGGAGGTTCCAGATAATTGCAACCACTTGGAGTTCTTTAACGTGCACTGACATCGCGCAGTACGCGGGCCTCTAGAATTTTACCTTCACCGAAATGCGACCGCCACAACCAGGATCGAACACGAGTCATTTGGGTCAGCAGCTGAGCACCATAACCACTCAGCCACCGCGGCGGCCTTTCTATAGTTATTATTTACCAAAAGAGAAATACGACCAAAATAATTCATGTAATTGGTGTCTTCATGAAATTCCTGAAATGAAAGTCCTGTGGAAGATACTTAGCAAGAAACCCATCGTCTTTTTGTATGCTTAGAGCTATGCTTCTCTGAGAGGAATACACGAAGTGAAGTGTCGATCCTGCAGGATGTAAAGCACTATCATCTGATATATATATATATATATATATATATATATATATGTGTGTGTGTGTGTGTGTGTGTGTGTGTGTGTGTGTGTGTGTGTGTGTGTGTGTGTGTGTGTGTGTGTGTGTGTGTGTGTGTGTGTGTGTGTGTGTGTGTGTGTGTGTGTGTGTGTGTGTGTGTGTGTGTGTGTGTGTGCAGTAAGTTTGCGTTTTTCGCATTTCTAGCCGACCATCCACATAGTCGATGTCACAGTGGATGTAAATTACATAGCTGATTTCATTATTTGGGTCAGAGCCTTGTTTCTCAAACTGTAAAGGTACTTAATTAATCTCAATAAGCTCAACTGCGCTGCCAGATATTGCAGTGCCGTCGGGACTGCAACACAGTCATGGCTGCTCGGAACCTGTGATCAGCCCAACCTGAAAGCAATTGAAACGAAATGCAGCAGTGGTGGTGTCAAGGCTTTCAATGCGTTGAAATCCGCAGAGAAAAAGGCGTTGACTTAGAATGGCATCGCGGTCAGTGCGCGTCTGCTATATGCGGCGCAGGGCCACCACGGCCAGTCTCGAAGAGGGCGCGCGCGCTCTCCCTTCGAGAGACCGGCGGTGACTGAGCGTCCGGTTAACGTGGCGAGTGCCACGAGGCGGCGCTGGCGATGTGGTCGCTGCTGGCGCCACCATACCAGCGCACGGAGCCCATACCAATACTGTACTGTGCCCGGCAGTACTTAAGCACTTCAATTCTTCTTTCTCGGGCGCGTGCCCACACTGTGAGGAGGAGTTTTCGGACACCTACCACATGGTGTGGGCATGCCCTTCCAATCCTGCCTACCCACCCCACCTCCACCCCACTCGAGAGGCCTGGGAAGCTGCCCTGCGCGGCTGCTCCAAACTCCATGCCCAACAGGCATTGGTAGCTAGAGCCCGAGCCGCTGCGGAAGCTACAGGGATCCCGGACTAGGGCTCCCTCCTAGTGTTTGTAAGGGACGGGCCCTTCCGGCTCGCCCCATCGACCTCTCACTGTAAATAGAAATAAAAGTTTTCCTCCTCCTCCTCCGTTCTTGAGTTCATTACGTTCTGAGGGCGATACGCGGTATGGCATCTGTCAGTTGTGTGTGCAGATCCGACATTGATCATGCGATGGGTTCAGGAAGGTGGAATCGGCGGTGGTTGATCTCGAGCCCAGTCGAACACGTTCACATGCTTCAAAACAACTTCCATCAATATTTGTGCCCAACTGTGGACTGCTTTAAAACAAGAATTGGAGACCATTTCTGCTTGCCTTGACTTTGTGTCATCCCTGTTTGATTCCATACCGCGCCGAGCTGATGATGTAATTGCCCTTAATGTCAACTTCACTAATTATTAGTTAATTGTTACGTTCTGACCACGGCACGGAAAAAGAGCCTGTGATCGCCGGACGTTTTTAATTTTTATTTCAAGGGGCTGTCCGAAGCGAGGATCCACAGTGGCTTGCATTTTACGCCTCGATGTATTCGTCTCTACCTACGTAATGATTCGGAAGTCGAGTGGAAGCCGCGCGTGCCTTCCAACAGCATGCCGATACAGCCACGGCAACGGCGCGTGACTGTCAAGGTGCGCCGAAAACGGAGGAGGAGGGGAGCACTTCGCCCAACTTGTCTTCAGAGACTTTAGGCGCTTTGCGATTCGTGCTCCCATTCGTCGCATTTATAATAAACTGCACATCTCCAACCAAAAAGTTAAGTTTAACCCCATTTCGAAGCAAACTCGGCTCCTTCATCAGGGGTGACTCAGGGCAGTAGCTAGCGTCTTTTAAGCATGGAGGGGAGGGGGTCAAGGCAACGACAGCTGTGACGCGATAGGCGCGGGGGAGGGGGAGGGGGGTTTAGGCTGTTAGTCACGCTGGCGCACTGCAGGGAGGTGGTGAATGGCGACTTTTTTTCGTTGAGTTGAAGAGCGAAGTCCCTGGGCATATACTGGGGGCAGGTTTCCTTTTGTGCGGTTGATATTGTTCGGGTTGCTTTGGATATGCCAGGATTCCAGAAGGAGCTTTTTGTGGTAATTTGTTTCGGTTCCGAGGATGCGGGTTTCGTCGAAGCCGATTCTAAGGTCGGAGTCCTCGGAATGTTCGGCTACTGGATTGCGCTCTCTTGCGAATTTGCGGACGTCGTTTTTATGTTGCCGAATTCTCTCTTTGAAATTTTTGGTTTCGCCGATTTAGCTTGCGTCACAGTCGGCGCATGGAATTTTGTAGACAATGCCTTGGGCTCTTTCTCTCGGCGGCCGGTCTTTGGGAACAGGTAGGCAAAGCGCAACAGTGTTTGTGGGCTTGCGCGCAACCTGAAGACCCGATTTTTTCAGGATTCGGGCGATGGTTTTGCTGACACCTCCGACATAAGGTGTAAAGTGGCGTATTTTGGTGGTAGCGTTGGTCTTTGTGCGTTGATTTCTTGACGAGTGTTGTGTTTTTGACGTCGAATGGTTTTTCGAATAAAGTCTTTTGGGTAGCCGGCCATGATGAGTTCTTTGAATATCGTGCGTTGGATGAACGAACGAACCCCTGATGAAGGAGCTGAGTCAGCGTCGAAACGTTGTGCTAAAGTTAAATTTTTGGTTGTTGATGTGCAGTTTATTATAAGTCTTCAAACCCAACCAGACAGGCAAATCAGTCAAAGTGTTTAGTTTTCAACCCCTTCGTCGCGACCGTCAGCTGTAGAGTAACCGAACGCCGCAATAGAAATTTATTAGGTATGCTAAGCATCCGTGCGACAGCGAGGGTGAAGTTTTTCGACACTTGAGGCGCTCTCACAGTGAGCTCGGCGAGTGATAGCAGCGCCGCGGTGCGGCCCCGCAGCTGCTGCCGCGACCCGAGCCGTGGCCTCTCCACTTTTGCTTACGAGTGTACGCCTCCGCATCTATGAACAAAAACACGGAAAAACGGTAGAAGACACCAAATACTCAGAAAAGCAAATTGTGTCCAAAGTTTGCCTGACGCGGGGTATGCCGTACCCCAGGAACCAGTTGGCAACAGTTGATGAGCAATTGTGGGATATGTTGCGATCCTCTCCCCAAGGCTACATTTTGAGCGAGCTGTTCGTGAGATGTGGGACTTTAGAATATATGGTGCGGGCATCGACAGACTTGATGGAATCCAACACAGAATAATGGGTACGGACACATTCACCTTCTCCGCAGGAGAGCTTGAGAACGTCCGCCGACTGAACACTTTTAATCTTTAGATGCTCAGTTCCTCCTTTTCCTAAAGATTGTTAATGCTACGTGTGCGTCTCTAAAGGATGTTCTTTTTGATAAGGTCTACAAGGTGACTAAAATAGGGCTGAAAACTTCCCGCAGTGGCGCTGGTTTCTCTTTCATTTGGATTGAGAAAAAACACTCATTAAACATGACTCATCATTGAATCATTAAAGAAGTGCCTGCTGATGGTTGAAGGCCCTCCCAAACTTCTGTGCCCTATGAAAGAGAAGGTTATGTTCGAAACCACCTGAAGAACTGCCAACCAGTCACTACTGTGTTCAGTTTTTTGGTACATAAGTGACTAAAGCTATCACGCACAAAACCCACTGTTGATTATGTTTGATTTTGTTTTAAGGGACAAAATATTGTTTAAAAATGAACTTGCTTGATTCTTCAAGAGTATGTCAAGAAAAGTCGAGGTGTGCAATTTATGCTAGAATTATTCTACGATGGAAAGAGGTGCATTCGTCATAAAATGTAAAAAACGTTTCTAAGAACGCACTTCCAACATATTGTCCTGTGTTTAAGTTAGGCTTCACCTGATCTGTTTGTTTCATTCATGGACTGTGTGCTGTGCATTAACACTAGATATCCACTGCTTGGCAGTTTTGTGTAAATGTGAATCATAGAAAGCATTCTTTAGCCTTTCTACTTCGCATAAATGAGGAAAAATTTCTGTCTGTAGGTACTGCATCATTCATTTTTATAGAAATGTGCGCCAACCTTTCAGGTATTTCAATGAATTGTTCAAACTGCAATCAGTGTTTCGGTTGTTTGATGCGGGTCGATATTTGGATATATTGTGATGTTGCCATGGATGCTAAGCAAGATGCAAGCATCGCTTAGCAACATCATAAAACTGTACGCACCTACGCTAACTATTTATTTTTCGGCGAAAGAAGCAATTCTTGCATTTTTTTTTTTAATGCGTAAGCATTGTATGGCTATTTAGGCGGTTTCGGCGTGGACTAGATAATCTCGGTCCTATAAGAGAGGGACTAGTTGGTATATCGGAAAAAGAATCCTATCGTCGGATAGAGTATCGAAAGAGGATGCGCAAGTGACAGAATGCTTCAGGTGGGCTAATTAGGTAATAAATTAGAGCCAAAAATGTCCAAAAAGGTGGCTGGGCTGGAGCAACAGTGGCTGCAAATTTGAAAACACCGTAAGTGGGCGGAGCTAAAGCGTGTCGCCAAATTTGAAAACAAAGCGTGTAGTCAAGTTTCAAAACTCAAAATCGGCCTTATGGAGCCCGAATAATTTAGCCCAAAAGGGTCAAAGAGGGGCGAGCAGGCGTCACTGCTTACGCATTTCTCCAAAGCGGGTTCCGCAGTGATCTCACAAATTTTAACCGCACCTCTTGCGGCTATGTTTTGTTGCTCAAGTTCACCTCTTGCTGCATAGCTGCATCATGGTAAACGTGAAAAATGCTTATAACGAATGAGCAAAATGCTAGCGATTTCTAGCAGCAGACTTGATGGTTCATATAAATAGTGAAGAGTCCTATTCTGACCATGTCCTTCATTGCAACGCTATAAGAGGCTTGCTGGGGGAAGCCTGAGCGAAGGCAAAGTATTTAGCCGTTTTTCAAATGGTTTACCTTGTGGAACACGTTTCTCAGATAGAAAAAACAGCACATACTTTAGCCAGCTTTAATTTTTCCTTATTAGAAAACTGCAAATATATTTACACGTCACCACCTTCCCAAAAAGTTTCTGCTGTTTCGAATTAGAGAACGTACGAATTACAAATTTTCATAAAAACCTTCATAGGACACAACTGTTCTGAGATATGTAATTCAACTTAGGGAGTGTCTCAGTGAGCATACCCATGGCTAGCATTGTTTTATCGCGTACAATACCATATGCGTGCTCAGCATAAATCGCATTGTAGTGTTCGGACAGCCTGAGTTATTATGTAAGATAAACGGTCACTTAGAAAAGAATTCGCGTTTGAATTTTCCTTCAATAGAGAATTCCTAATGTGTTTGCGCATCAGTTGCAATAATATTAACGGGCTCGTAAAATAGAAAACTTGCTGTGTAATCTCGGATGAATGTCTTTCGCAGATATAATCATTAAACACAGTACATGACATTCCTGATTATACCATATATATGCCGTCGAGCCAAAGGCGCGTCTCACTGCATATGTCAACAGCTTTTACAACACCATACGCAGTGTGCGCGCAAGTTAGAACATCATGTTTCCAGGTTACCTGACCTAGTATGGAAGAAAAATGGTTACATAAGTGAGAAAATGCATCAAACTGCTACCCCATTCGACAATTACTAATCTTTTTCCAATTACCTACAACAGCAACATGCTATGAAGTTTTCCAAGTATAAAATTTCCGGTACGATAAAAGATACAATTCTGTTGCAGATATGAGAAGAAACACACCTTACGTTGAGTTCATTTTCAGTGGCTGACGACTCATAAAAAACGCTTAGCATGCACAATGCAATTCAAAACCTAATTTTTTTATAAGGTCTCTGGCTATCACACAGTCTATGACAGTCGATGGTTGGAAAATTGAAATCACTAGTATGAAATAAATTCCGGTTCTGTTAAATAGTAAAGAGTGAAAGAGGCTAAGTAGAAAAATAGCCGCTGCGTCAGGTGCACGATTCCCTACACTTATGGAAGCAATGAGGCCATGCGCTGCAAATTAAAAAAAAAACTTTCAAGCTGATGAATTTTTGTAAGGCGCGTTACGGTTCGCTTCTCGCTTCGCAACCACACCAATGCCTTCACGACGTGAATCGTGATCACGTCAGCGCATGACGTATTCCGATGGCAAAATTTACATATCAAGCATGCCGCTGGGCAACTATGCCTCAGTAATCACCAGCAGGTGCGGGTGGTAAGCCTTTGTTTAGAACGCTTATATCGCTCAAATGTATCACACGTAGCTGGCACTTTTCTGGTCTCGTCGTGCCGTCAAGAGAACTTCAAACGCTAATCTTATCCTAAAAAGGTTTCTGTTTCTTTTAATTCTCAGCATTTTATACATTGAAAGAAGAAAGCAGTGATTATAAACTGGTGGGTTATCAAGCAGTGGAAGCATAAGTACTTATTCTGTATGTACGATCAACTTTTTTGTCTGATACAGAACCTTTCGCTACGTTCGTTGAGAGTTGTGACCAGTATGACGTGAAACCGCATCGAATACCTCATATATTTGTTTTCCGTTTCGTTCCATGCGTGCACTTCTTAATTGGTGACTAATTTCTCATACTCAAAATACACTTCAGCCTCAGGCTTCGTATTGTCTTTACAATATTCAGTGCAGCTCTCTAAATTTTCGAACCTAAGCTAGAAGTCCCTGAAATCAGCGTGTCGGTTGCCATCAGATTTGAAGCTTTCCTGAAAACTCGCGTCTTTTCAGTGAAAAAAAAAACATACTCACAGGACGCCTTTCATTTTTTGCTTTTTCTACATTTGCATATCCTCTGCAGACTGCGTACTTTTTTCAAGTCCCTGCCCAAACAGTTTTGTCAGAACATGTTCCTTAAGATTGTTTGCCGTCCCTGTTTCAGATCACACAATGCCATAAAAGAGCATATTGTTTCGTCCAGACAATGAGGTAGGCGTAAAACAGCGCACTTCCACAGCGGACATGACTCGGCGTGTCTATCTGCAGCTTGCCTGTTTTCGATGATGGGGTTATTGTTATATTTTCTGATTGCGATTTTTAGATTCCCGTTTCAACACTTATTGAGTGCAGCGCACATGCGGCCGCATAGCTTTGTCCACCACAGAAAGCAGTCAGCTTCTTAATCCCACTAGCAATAATCAGGTCCTGCGATCAATTTGCAACGTTTCTTGCTAAAGCAAGAGGCCAGAAGTCTACCACCACCGACGTCTTAGCCTACTCGGTGAGAAGTTTTTGCCTGAGGTCCCACGCCACAGCAGAGGCGGTATTCACACATATGAAAGATTCTGAACGAGGGGTATAAACAGCAATGGCTACACGACATTAGTTCATAGTCACACTATGAATAACGTGACGGATAGATGCGTGCAATATCGCCTTCTTAGACTATGAGAAAGCATGTGACTCAATCACAACATCAGTGATTCAGGCATTATAGAGTCAGAGTGCAGGAGAGATTCATGTAAAAGTGCTGCAAGATAGCTATAACGGACTGCGCAGCCACCATAGCCCCCATTAAGCAGCAGCGAAATGTCTATAACGAAGGGTGTAAGGCACGGAAACAACCGTTCTAAAACTATTCACCGCCCCTTTACAGGAGGTACACTGAGACCTGGATTGGAAAAAGTTGGGGATAAGAGTTAATGAACAACACGTCAAAAATCTGCGATTATTTTTAGATTCCCGTTTCAACACTTGTTGAGTGCAACGCACCTGCAGCCGCATAGGTTTGTCCACCACAGTTAGGTAATGAATTTCAAAGCACAATCAACAACATGGATAAGAAATGAAGAATGGCGTATCTAAAATATTATGCATAAAACTAAAGATATATTCAACCCTCTTCGAAAGGAACAGCAGCGTACCGTTGATACGAAGCCGCTTTAATTGGTAAGTAAGAACGTCTACTTATGCCAGGTAGTTATCGCAGATCGGAACCACGGCAGTGATATAACTATAAGAGACACTGGAGGGGACACTTAATATAGTATTAATAGAGTGATGTGACAGGTTAATGCAAATATATGAGGAATGCGTCATTCTCTACCTCACGTTCATAGATCCGTGGGAATCATCATACCCCTCCTGGCGCAGTGGTTCAGCAGCAATGCGATGTCCCTCTTCCCTGCGATGACAGCTAGTGACACCGGTGGGGCTTCTGCTGCTCTTCTCGAGCAAACTCCCTCGACCAATCATTCATGTTCTTGCCACCTGCTACGGTAGGCAGTTTGCTCACAATCCGTTGGGAAAGTTGCGGCGGCAAAGTCGCGTGAGCTAGATAGACCACCTTCTACCTAGGTTGCTTCTCTGGGGATTACTCGTAGATTTTCCGTTTACTATAATGAACATTGTAACTTAAAGGCGCCAAAACCACACGCGCGCCCGAAAATAGAACGGGACAGAGCGTCACTCACAAGTGGTTTAATTTCTAGAAACCACATACATGCGTACATACATATACAGTCAGCCAGCGCCTGCGCAAGGAACATATTCACACATCAAGTCGCACACGATAAGCATCAGTCAAAATCTTTTTTCCCCTTATAAAAAGATATAGATGTTTCGCTTACGCACAAACTTCCTTACTTGCTGATATACCTCGTAGCTAGCCTCGTAGCCAGCCTCGTAGAACGCATCAATCAGTTCTTTGGCTTTCAGATTGCTACTCCTGGCAAGAATCCGCACCTTTGAAAAACATGGCTCACACGAGCGTGAAGAGCTGGATCTAATATGTTTGGGTAAATTTGGGCCCTCTTGATTTTCTTTCATGTTTCCTTCATGTTTTCTGATTCGCTCGTCGACACAGCGCCCGATTAGTCCTATATAGGAATGACCGCACGATAGCGGAATTTCATAAACTACCCCTTCGGCACATTTCATCAATGGTCACCCATGCTTGGTTCCGCAGCCTCTTTCTTTTCTTTTCCCTTTCTTTTTTCGACTAGAGGGCAAGCGCTTCCCAGCTCCAGGGGGGCTTAGAAGGCGAGCGGAACACCATGCCTGCTCGCAACCTTTTTCAGATTATGGGCCAGCTTTTCCACATGCGGCCCTGCTACAAGTCTCACCTCTTCTCGAGGAACCTGTGCCCCAGCTCGCACTGCCATAGACTTTACATAATTCCTTTAGAAAAACTTTATATAGGACAGGGTTAATTAGACAGACATGGGGAAGGCCTTTTCTCTGCACTGTGCTCAATCCTGCTGCTCTTGAAGATGATAATGACAAACGCCGGCATATTCAAGGAAAGTTCGGTTCTGCGCATGACTCAAGATATAAAGAAAAGCGAAAAGGTAGCGGTTCAGTCCTAGCCAAAATGCTAGCAGGTAAGGCATTTGATTCACTGATAGGCAAACTTAAGGGGAATTTTTATGTTTGTTCGTGCGCGCCAACATTGGCTGAAGTTTATGCGCATAGTTAGTACGAGACAATATGTGATATCCTGCTTTGATATGCTTGGACGGAAGGGATGAGTTGCTCTAGTAAAACGAGTAGAAAGTTTGCGCACGAATTTCATTTTATATTTAGGGTCAAGACATTCAGTGATTGGGTGCAGACATGCCGTGGTTTGAAGAGTAGGAGTGCAAAATAATATAATAATAATAATAATTGGTTTTTGGGAGAGGAAATAGCGCAGTATCTGTCTCATATATCGTTGGACGCCTGAACCACGCCGTAAGGGAATGGATAAAGGAGGGAGTGAAAGAAGAAAGGAAGAAAGGGGTGCCTTAGTGGAGGGCTTCGGAATAATTTCGACCACCTGGGGATCTATAACCTGCACTGACATCGCACTGCACACGGGCGCCTTAGCGTTTTTCCTCCTTAAAAACGCAGCCGCCGCGGTCGGGTTCGAACCAGGGAACTCCGGATCAGACGTCGAGCGCCCTAACCACTGAGCGACTGCGGCGGGTAGTGCAAAATGAAGCATGCTATCTTAGTTTGTTTTAACTCTGTGCAACTCTACAGGACCCCTTGAGGGGGACGCCATGCTCTGGAACAATACTCTAGTAATATCTCTATTAGTGAAATGTAGGCGATCAATTTGCTATGAGAATTTGCAAGCGATACACGACGTTAAAGAAGCCCCAACGTAAAGCTTATTTTTGAGCATCCTGCATACGCACCCATAGAATAATGCATCAGCTTGGCCAGTAAAATGGTTCCGGGTCAAAGGTTGCGACTCCGCAAATTTTCGCAAAGGATAGTCGTAACGTCACCGAACTAATACAAGGGTGTCTAGAAGAACGGGTCGAAACCGTATCGCAGGCTCGTGGGTGGACGCAAAGCGATGCTATAGCATTGTCACGCGTAAACAGCGATTAAGTGTCGCCCCTATATGCAGTGCGAAAGCACTTCTTAACAAGTCAAACCCAACCAAGATTCTTGTGTGAAGCCTCGGAGGAACTCGGGTAAGCTCGGTTTAGCTCGGAGAAACATAACGCGAACTGCAGGCAACGTTAGGAAGCTCGGGTAAATTCGGAGGAGCGCTGCGCCGCGTGTAGCCAATAAGGGGAGGCCGTCGCGCAAGCTGCCGCCGAATGGAGAGAGGGTGTAAAGATTAAGAGCGAGAAACGCGGTTGCGTGCGCACGCAGCTGCCAAAAAGAAGAGGCGATAGAATGAACACATGCTTTCCTACGTGTACTCCTTTTAACAACGTGAAAATACTACCACTTTTTTTTTACTATGGACCGCACAGTGCTCCTTGCTAGTGCTGCTGGTTTTGGTGAAATCCTGCAGCTTTTTGTGCGCCAACTGAATTTGACGGTAATAGCCTTCTTCCAGTCGTACAAGGCTGCTTCTTGGGTTAGTAAGGTGCTTATAATTTCGACGAAAACGTAACTGCACAAGAAAACAGGAACTTGACAGAGGCACAAGACACAGTCCTTAGAATGGTTGATCTGTGAGCCAGAAACCGAACTAAACCGGCCTGTTATAAAAAAAAGCTTGATCGATACCCGGCTTGCAACACAAAAAAAAAATGCGCAAGATAATCTCCGTGTACTAATACCTTCTGCGATAATTGCCAAAACTTTAAACGCCACCATCAGCAGTTGTTCCAAAAGAACGAACAGTTGCATGTATAGCGGGCGACCTAGCAGTACAGGGAACCAATGTACACTAGTTGTGTAAGGCAACCATTTACACTTAAACATATCAGGAAAATATAACGTAGCTGTTTTATATTAGAAAAAAAAATGAACTACTAATCGCGATCTCTAAATCAGACAGCTGAAAGTAAGAGCGAACATATTGAAAAGCCCCCCGA
The DNA here is from genome assembly GCF_052857255.1 of Amblyomma americanum. NCBI lineage: Eukaryota > Metazoa > Arthropoda > Arachnida > Ixodida > Ixodidae > Amblyomma > Amblyomma americanum. The sequence goes on from NC_135499.1 coordinate 80,713,887, forward strand.
GCAGTGCATTCTAAGCTGTGCTTCTTCCTTCGGAGGTACGCAGAAAAACTGTCAAACTGCACGAACAACATATTAGATGGAGTGCACAAAATGACCCCTTACAACCAATTCTCTGAGATCCAATGAGATGCGTACAGTGAAAACTGCTCCCGTTTGAACAAGGTGTTAGCGAAAAATGTTCTAGCCCAGTTTAATAGAATGATTTGCTTCGTGTTGTCTGCGGCGCACAAATATTCAGACTCTCCAAATCGCTGCTGCTTCACTTTTCATCTTCACAGACGTTTATAAGTTTGTCTTCCATTCCACGCCACTAAAAACTGCTGCGTAGCCAAGATTAAAAGAGGCAATGTAATTATAATAGTCTTATCATGTCGCTGTATTTCCTTTTCAGCCTTCGCAAGCAACAGTATAAACATGCTGCTGCTGCCATTCTTAGCATTCGCTGTCTTTGAAGTAGGCGGTAAGCCACTTTCTGATTTTACGAGAAAATCAGCAACTACACAAAAACATAATATTTGGTTAAAACAGTGGCCTATACCTCTACAGCCTTTCGAGCTCAACGTAGTTGTAGCAAGCACTTTTTGACCGAGCTAGCAAACAAAATGTGCAGCCTTGATCGTCTCTGCTGATATGATAGTGTGAAAGATGAAACGCGAGCTATTTCTTACATATGCCGTTTTACTACAAAACAGACTAATGAACAGCCCAAGAACTCAAGGTAACCCTAGACTTAAAATCACCCGTAACATCTCCAGGTCCAGCTTCTAAGTAAAAATAAACAGTTGAATAACCAAGAATAAAAAAGCTTCTATACAAGATAGACTATTTACAACGGTCGCATGGTACGCAAGCAGTTTCCTGAAAAAAGAAATTGGAGGCTGCCTGAGCTGCTATTAAAACACGCTGAGTGGCACGTTGGAGCATGGCTTGTACAAGATGAAAAAATATAGATTGGTGGCACATTTGGCGACACATATAACCAAAGGTTCCCCGTAGACATAATGACGGACAGAGAACACACACAGCAGAAGCGCTGACACAACTCGTTGTCACTCCCCTAACCACTGGACTTGCCAACAATTTTAAAACAGTAGTATCTTGCACAATATTTGCCAGTTTCCAATGATCGGTCGATAATGTCGAACAGTGAAGCTATGCCAAGAGGGCACCCTCCTTTTCGTAGGCAAAAGGCAAGGTCCTCACGCTGCATGTTGTGAGTGCGATCAGGCTGACGCAACGAGCGGCCTGTTCGGCTGGTGGAAGGTTACTCAAAAGAGAACCCAATGAAGACGAAATGAACTGCAGAGGTGCGAAATGGTGGCCCGGTTTGTGATACATAGTACTGAAGATTTAGCGCCCGCATAAGGGCAGGCAGAGAAGTACAGAGCACAAGCGCTAAAAGAAATCATAACCGTTCTAGAAACCACAGGATATATTCAGGCTTCAGTATACTGTGCTTCTTTCCAGTGTCCCAGGCAGCGGTTGATAAAGCCGAACAGTGAAGTTATACTTCTTAATGTGTCAGCCTCATCGCACTCAGAGCACAACATGTAACATGTAAAGTTTAAGCAACTTTGAAAGCTGCGCGAAAAAAAAAACAACTTTTCGCCTGTTTTTTTTTTTCCTTAGAAAAATAAGAGGTTTTGGAAATGAACGGGAAGGCACTTCAATAAGCAGATTTACATTGTAATTCAAAAATAAATAACTTGTAAGAGGGGGTTGTGGCTCAGCAGAAGCTAGCTAGCTTTGTAAAGGTTGCAAATGTTCAGGTCCAACGTTCGGGCTGCGGAGGAGTTTCACACCTTTGGATCGTCGTCGTCTTTCACCAACCCAGGTCGCCACAGTGAGCCAGCGTGGCTGCTACGCTACAATTACGTCCCAGCGAAAAAGGAGGCATCCTTCCGACTTAAAGAGCATGCACAATTGGCGGACAGCAGTACGACTTGAGGCGGTTGAGGCGGTTGAGGCGCTTTGTTCACGGCCGCAATGGGGCTCATTTTGGGGCGGCGAAAGCGGTTAAATTGTGTAGTTCACTGGAGAGGTCTGGCAGATAACACAGTACGGGCCTTGGTACCTTGAAATGAGTTTTGTAGAGAGACCGGGACCAGTTGACGGAAACCAAAGCCACACAAGTGAGTCTGCGGAATAGGATGGGAGAGGACTGGTAGGGACTCTAAGGTGCTTGCGGCGATTCTGGTCCTCCGTTGTAAGAGAGCAAGCAAGCTGACGGCATTCTTCAGCATATGTCGCTGCTCGAGAAAGGGTCAGATATTCAGACACATGAGGGCGATACGGAAGCACGGCATCCATGGTACAGGTAGGCTCGCCGCCATAAAGAAGAAAGAAGGGATAGAAGCCAGTTGGTGCTCTCTGTGGCAGTGTTTTAAGCATATGTTATAAATGGGAGAATGCGGTCCCAATTTGAAAGGTCAGAGGCAACATATATGGCCAGCATGTCGCTCGATGTGCGATTGAAACGTTCAGTCTTGCCATTGGTTTGAGGGTTGTAGGCCGTTGTAGAGCGGTAAACAATACGGCATTGGCGAAGTAGGGCTTTGACGGTGTCTGAGAGGAAGACACGGCTGTGGTCACTCAGAAGTCCCTTAGGGGAACTATGGCGCAGAAAGAGATAGTGAGGATGAAAGAGGCAACGTCTGGCGCAGACGCCGATGGCAAGGAGGCGGTTTCGACGTAGCGGGTGAAGTGATCCAGTGCCACTATGACCCAGCGGTGTCCAGGCGTAGTGAAAGGGAAGGAGCCCGTAGAAATCGATGCCAACGCGGTCTACTGGGCGCGTGCGACAAGGCAAGGGCTGCAGCGGAACGATGGAGTGACGAGGAGGGGTCTTGTGGCGTTTCATTCCGGGCAGAAGCGAACGTACTGTAGGGTAAAACGCTACATCCCCCCCCCCCCCCCCCCCCCAGTAGAAGCGGAGTCGAAGGCGCGTGTAAGTCGTCGCCACACCGGCGTGAGCACACTGGGGGTCGGCGTGGAAACAGGCGCATATGTCGGAACGGTGGTGCCGAGGAATGACAAGGAGCCATTTGCAGCCGTCAGGAAGGTAGACGCAGCATTAAAGCAGACCGCCCGGTATTGCAACGTGGCGTGCATGACGGCGGAGAGTCCGGGCCGCACGGCGCTCAGATGGTGTAGACAGGAAAGCGAGGAAGGAAGCTATTCACGGCTTCTGGCGGTATTCAAATGGCATGTCGGCAGTATTAAAGGAAGAGGAATCAGTGTGACGAGAAATGTGGAATCGAAGTTACAGAGTAGAGGGGAGCAGGATAGGGCGTCGGCATCAGAATGTTTACGGCAAGATCGACAGGCTACTTCAATGTCGTATTCTTGCAAGCGCAACGTCGAACGAGCAAGGCTGCCAGAGGAGGCCTTTGAGGGAGGACAATCAGCCGAGTGCATGGGGATCGGTAACGACAGAGAAGGCGCGACCATATATGTAAGGTCGGAACTTTCCGATAGCCCAAATGATCGCCAAGCATTCCTTTTCCGTTACGGAATATTTCCCTTCTTCTTTTGTCAATGTGTTGCTGGCATACGCGACACGCTCGGCGAAACTGGGTTTCTATTGTGCTAAAACGGCGCTGAGGCCCACGCTGCTGGCATCAGTGGCAATATCAGTAAGTTGGCAGAGGTTGCAATGGCGGAGAAACGGAGGGGGCACAAGCAGGCGCCGAAGCGTGGAGAAAGCCGCATCACAGGCTGGTGCCCAAGGTCGCCGGGTTTGGGTCGCCGGCAAACAGCTCAGGCAGGGGAGACAGGATGGAGGCGAAGTTTCAGACCAAGCGGAGGAAATAACAGCACAGGCCGATGAAGTTTCGCAGCTCTTTCAGTGAAGTGGATCGAGGGAACTCGGCGACTGCACGCAGTTTTGCAGGATCGAGAAGGACGCATTTTTTGGAGACGACATGACCCAAGATGGTAAGCTGGCGGGCAGCGTATCAGCACTTCTTCAGGTTCAGTCGCAAGCCGGCGTAAGTCAGACATTGCAGGACACAGAGGCGGGCCAGGTGGGACGAAAAGTCTCTAAAAAAGACGACAACATCGTTCAAGGAGCCGCTTGAGTCCGCTGAGAATTGTGCCCATCATGCGCTTGAATGTGGCCTGCGCATTGCACAAGCGGAACGGCATGACATTAAATTCGTACAGGCCGTTGGGCGTAACAAGGACCGTCTTTTGCCGGTCAGGGACAGCCATGCGCACCTTCCAGTAGCCGGAGCGCAGGTTCAGTGAGGAAAAGAATTCGGCACCCTTCAGGCCGTCGAGGGTGTTGTCAATGCGGTGAAATGGATACAAAACCTTATGCGTAATCTTGGTGAGTCGACGGTAATCAAAGCAAAAGCGGATGGAGCCTCCGGAAAGGAGGATGATAGGCGAAGGTATAGGGGCTATCTGGCTGGTGACTTCGGGCATAACGGATGTCGGTGGTAAGGTGCGGCTACGGAGCGCCATGATAAGGAGGCGAACGAACAGCTGCATCCGCCAAATGTAAGAATGGGCTGTGGCTCAGCTGAAGCTAGGTCGCTTTGCAAAGACAGCAAAGGCTGAGGCCAAGCGTTCGGGCTGCGAACGAGTTTCACGTTTCTTGATTGTCGTCGTTTTCCACACACACAGTTCACCTTGAGCGAGCGAGCGTGGCTACTGCGACACAAAATATATTTTTAAAAATTCTGGGAAGTTTTCAGGAAAATGCGGTTAAATATTGCATACAATACAATTAAAACACAGCAATGAATCAGTATGACTCTTCACTGCTTGGTAAAAATAGTCTTGCTTGTGCACGTTTCCTAACGTTGAGGTTGGAATGAACGTGCACAAGTTTTTCCATGCGCTCTCCCGCAAGTCTCTTGTGCAACTTCGTGTCCACTTTTTCGAACTTCAACCAGTTTCTTTCATATGACGTACACGATGGTGCAATTCGAAGTAGGGGACATGCCACTGACATCAGGGCTCGGTTGCTACAAAGGCCCTGCGACTGCGTGGACCGCTTCAAATGCTTGATAGACACCCAACCAACTTATTGTGAGCAACTTTTAGAGAGCGTAGTGAAGTAATACTGAGCGAATATCTGCATTTTGAGGTTTTGGCGCCTTTTTTTGTTCTGAGCAATGAGAAAAAAACTAAAAGGACAACGTTTGTGTCCCTAATTTTTCATTTTTTTTTCAGGCGCTAACATCTCTACTGACAACCCGCAGAACTAGGTACCTTCCCTACTGCGTACGATAAGGTCACTTCCCTCCTGATATAGGTTCACTGTTCGGCAACATCGGCTCTAGTGTGGGATGCTGGAAAAAATTTTGCGCTATAAGAGGGACTGAAAATTGGTGGCAAATATAATTTTTACAAGAGTGGCTTCGAGTTGTGATAGTGTTTTTGGTGTGTACTACACTGTCTGTTTTTGTGTCTGAGCTAAACCTTTAGTAGCTTGTAGAAGACGCTGCGCTAAATCGCATGTTATACAGAAGACAGAAAATGACGGGACGCGCTCTATTCGGAGCTCTGTATTGATAGAAAAGAGCGGGGATTTCATTGCCTTTAGGAGGGGAAGGTAAGTACATGGCGACGCGCGAATAGAACACGATTTCTAAAGGAAGACAGACGTGTGCTCTCCCATTCATATTACCCCACTACTAACTCCTCTAATGGCGCCATACTGCGGCTAAACTGCATTTCCTAGCAGTTGGCAAGCCTTGAGCCATCTCGGGGCTAGATGCTTCGTCTTCATCAGTTGTCGAGCTGCCTGGTGCCTAGCGCGTCCCAACGTCTTGCGCGTCTAAGTAAAGCAAGTAAACCAGCCCTGCTTACGTAAACCGTTTCTCGGTGACATATTTGGTGGAGGTGCTGGGTACCGGATCATCTAGGCTGACCTCGAGGATACCTTTGACGTCAGCTCTCAACGCGTGACTACAACACCAGTCCACAAGGCGAGCCGCCGCCTGCGAGGCCTACAACCTGAGTTCGGCCAACTAACAGCGCCGGTAAGGGCCATGACATCCACCGCGGCTAGCCAGACAAGTCAGCACTCCGGGAATGCCCCGCCATTCGTCCTTCACGCACCTCGGTCGCCGCCAACATTCCACGGGGACAGGTTCGAGGACGTCGAAGACTGGTTGGCCAGCTTTTACCGAGTGGCAGGTCTCAATGAGTGGGACGGTGAGCGCAAGCTGCGCAACGTTTACTTTGCGCTGCAGGACTCGGCCAAAACGTGGTTTGAGAACCACGAAGCTTCCTTTACCACTTGGGAGGCGTTTCGTCGCGAGCTGCTAGCGACATTTACCAGCAGCGAAAGAAAAGAGAAAGATGAAATCGCCCTGCGCTCGAGATCACAGCAGCCGAACGAGGGCCTCGCGATGTTCATCGAGGACATGACGCGACTGTTCAATCTGGCCGACCCTGCTCTGCCCGAAGCCCAGTAGGTACGCCATTTAATGCGCGGCGTAAAAGCGCAGCTGTTTGCCGGACTGGTCCGTGACCCGCCACGAACAGTGTCCGACTTCACCAAGGAGGCAATGGGTATCGAGCGCTCTCTGCAGGAACGGGGAGCCCACTACGGACGTCAGGCTACTGTAGCAGCCGCTTCCCAGTCCCAGTACACGCCTACGTCGCTGCCCGCCGAGGACCTTCGGGAGCTTGTAAGAAGCCTGGTGCGCGAGGAACTAGCGAAACTTCGCTTTGAAGCTCCACAGGTCAGCGTCGCTGCTGTAACGAACGTGGTCCGCGAAGAAATCCGACGTGTTGTGCAGCCACCCCCAGCTTCACAGCCGGCGCCCTCCGTTATGACGTACAGCGAGGCGCTACGACGTCCCGGGCCAGCGATGCGAGCCTTTTCCCCCATCGCTCCTGTGCCATACCTGCAGGCGCCAATCGCACCAGCAACCTCCGTGCCGCGGGAGTACATGCCCCCCGTGAGCAAAGCGCAGGTTTAGCGTACGCCAAACAATCGGCCGCTCCGTTACCACTGCGGAGAGCCCGGCCAGATCCTCCGCCACTGTCCCTAACGCAGGATGGGTTTAAGGGGGTTTTCACCTGACGCACCTCGACCACACTACGGTGAAAGACCACGGGTTATCGAACAGTATTTGGCTGATAATGTGCAATCTTCGACCTCGCAGCGACGCCAGTCCCGATCGCCATCCCCAAGGCGGTTCTCTTCGCCCGGCCGCCCGTCATCCCCTGGCCAGTTCAGAGGTACTTCCCCACGTCGGGAAAACTGAAGAGGGCGTCCTCCGGGGGTAGGGCTGCCGCTATTGGACCGAGTCAAGAGCCTCCACCCGACGATCCGCCGCAACGCTCCGACCGACGACGACCTGACCCGACGACCTCGACGACGCGCTGCGACCGACTGGCCTCCGCCGAAATTCCTGTATCCGCCGACAACCACGACGTTACCGCACTCGTAGATACCGGCGCCGATTTTTCTGTAATGAGCGGACGGTTAGCCACGGCCTTGAGGATGGTTCTGACCCCTTGGTCTGGGCCGCAGATCCGGACAGCTGGTGGCCACGTGGTAACTACGATCGGTGTCTGCACTTCGCGAATCCAGATCCGCGGTGTTACTTTCCCTGGTTGCTTTTTTGTGTTGCCCGAGTGCTCCAAAGACCTCATACTCGGTTTGGATTTCGTTCAGGAGTACGGTGCCATTATCAACCTCCAGGAGCTAATCGTGTCGTTTTCCACCCAAGGCCCTGTCGACGACGATACCGAGCTACGCAGGGCTAAGTTATGCGTCTCTGATGACCACGTTTTCATCCAATCAAGATCCAGCATGTTTGTTACTGTAGATTGCGAGAACAGCACCAAAATTTGTGGCATCACTGAAACCAACCTGTCGCTGCTCTTTGGTCGGCAAGTCTGTGTTGCTCGAGGAATTGGTGAACTGAACAATGGCCGAACCGAACTCTTCATGACCAATTTTCGCTGTGAACCTCAGTGTTTGCCTGGCAGAAGAGCTATTGCGTATTTCGAGGAACTCAGCGAATTCGTGGGACAGCAGGCTTTGTCCGAACCCCGGCATCAGTGGAGGAACCGACCACTCCCATAAAAACTGACGTGAACCCAAACCTCCCATCTAATCAGAAACGCTGCCTGGAAAGCGTTGTCCAGTCGTTCCGCGATTGCTTTGCCTCGACCACCAAGGTTATGCAGACACCGCTCACAAAGCACCGAATTATAGTTGACGCCAACCAACGGCCGTTATGTCTGCCGCCTTACCGGATCTCTTCGAAGGAGCGCGATGCCATTCGCCAGCAAGTTCAAGAAATGCTCAAGGACGACGTGACACAGCCGTTGACGAGCCAGTGGGCGTCGCCTGTTGTTCTAGTGGCAAAGACAGATGGAACCCTATGGTTCTGCGTTGATTACAGACGTTTAAACAAAGTCACAAAAAAGATGTTTATCTTTTCCCGCGTATTGATGACTCCCTGGACCGCTGCGCCACGCCAAGTACTTCTCATCGCTAGATTTACGAAGCGGCTATTGGAAAATCGAGGTGGACGAACGCGACCGGGAAAAGACCGCCTTTATTACACTGGACGGTCTGTACGAATTCCGGGTGCTCCCTTTCGGCCTGTGCTAGGCTCCTGCAACCTTTCAGAGGATGATGGACACCGTTATTGCCGATCTCAAATGGAAGTCCTGTCTCGTGTACTTGGATGACGTTGTCATCTTCTCTGACACATTTGAAGAGAACCTGAGACGCCTGCGCGATATGTTCGAAGCAATTCGGTCAGCCGGTCTTCCCTGAAGCTAGAAGTGTCACTTCGTTTTCGAAGAGTTGAAGTTTCTGGGCCACATCGTGAGCGCTAAAGGGGTTAGCCCAGACCCCGGTAAGACTGCTGCCATGGCTGCTTTTCCTGTGCCCACCGATAAGCGCAGTGTGCGCCGCTTTCTGTGTCTCTGCGCCTATTATAAGCGTTTTGTGCAGAACTTCTCCCAGATCGCTGAGCCCCTCACCCGACTCACGAAAGATTCCGAACTATTCTTCTGGGGCCTGGAGCAACAGAAAGTTTTTGAAGACCTCCGCACTCGCCTCCAAAGTACGCCCATCCTTGGACAATTCGACGAGTCATCCCACACTGAACTACAGACGCCAGCAACATCGCCAACAACTTTTTCATTCAAAGCATTGTGCTTCGTCACGGTGCACCCATCATCGTTTTAACTGACAGGGGAACAGCTCGGCCCTTACGCAGGAGGTTATGTGCCTAAGCGGCACCAGTAACCGCAAAAGAACTGCTTACCACCCTCAAACGAACGGCCTCACCGAGCGGCTCAACAAGACGATCGCCCACATGATTTCTATGTATGTCGACGCAGACCACAGTACCTGGGACGCCATACTCCCTTACGTCACCTTTGCCTATAATACTGCGGTCCAGAAAACGACACGCTTCACTCCATTTCGTTTAGTACATGGTGGTGAAGCCACAACCATGCTGGATGCAGCGCTGCTTCCAGCTAGCGCTACCCCCTTTGTTATGGGTACTGCCAAATGTGTTCGTTACGCAAAGGCCGCCCGCCAACTCGCTCGACAGCGCATCCGGCACCAGCAAGTTCATGACGCACGGCTCTACAACCTCCGCTACCGAAATGTGCGTTACCTGCCCGGCGAACAAGTCTGGGTCTGGAGCCAAATCCGCATGCGGGGATACTCTGAGAAGCTTCTACGCAGATACTTTGGCCCCTACGAGGTGCTTCGCCAGCTCAGTGAAGTCACCTACGAAGTTCTCCCCCAAGGAACAGTTCGCTCATCTAGACGGCCGACCTCCGAAGTTGTCCACGTCGCTCGGATGAACCAGTACCACGCCCGCTAGCCCCTCGCGCGTGTCTACACCGCACGCCAGACACGTGCGACTACCATTGTGGTCCTGCCTGCAATCGCTACCACACCGAGTCGGTGTCTTCAACAGAGGGGGAGCAATTCCACACTACTAACTCCTCTAGTGGCGCCATGCAGCAGCTAAACTGCATGTCCTGGCAGTTGGCAAGCCTTGAGCCATCTCGGGGCTAGATGCTTCGTCTTCATAAGCTTTCATGCTGCCTGCTGCCTTGCGCGTCCCAGCGCCTTGCGCGTCTAAGTAAAGCAACTAAACCAGCCCTGCTTACGTCAACTGTTTCTCGGTGACAATATCGCATGCGGGAAAACATATATCGGCTAAACGGGCCGCTGTCTCAATGGCCACTTGGAAGGCCCTAACTGCGGGATTTCAAAGGACGGTTATCACTCTGTAAGACGAGGTCCAGCAACAGGTGTTGAGGCATTCTCGGGTGTCCAAGCATTCCTCTTGGTCGCTGTACCCCGTCCTTCAAATAGTGGCCGCCCTTCAGTTCCTTATTACGCTCCCGCCATATAGCCTCCTTCTACCACAGTAACCTTCTTTCACAGTGGTTCCTCTGTTAGCCACTCTCAGGCTATACATTACTGGGCACTTGTCATACCCTACTCCCGATGTAATCAACCTACGGGCGGTTCCCGATCAAACCTTCCTCCCGTCGTGGATTGTTCCTCTCTCATCATAAGCTCTTCCTTCCGCGGTAAGCATACTCTGGATGGTTCATGTGGTAACCACAGACCAGGCGTTCATTCCTCCGTTCTCGTTATAACATCCTCCTTCCGCGGTAACTTCCATTAGGCTTGTTTTGCTGGTAACCCGGACCGGTTGCACAAATCTCCGATCTCATCATTTTTTAATTCTACAGTAGCCGCTCACTGGTCACTCACTGCTACAATTTGGAACCCGAGGAACGGGATCTTAACAGCTGCCGCATTAAATTGAAAGGAGGCTCATAGAAACTGGTATCTACCAGTGCGCGTGGTAGGTGCCAGTGATAGATGCCAGTGCGCGTTAAAGATCGCCAAGTGGTCTAAATTACTCCAGAGTCCTCAAAAACGGCAAGACTTTCTTCCTGTCTTCTTTCATTACCTTCTTTATCACTTCGTTACACGTGAGACAGTTACTGCACCGTTTCCTTTCCTCAAATCCAATTTTCAATTTTTTTCCACTTTTTAAGCAGGGAAAAAGGCGTGGCAGTACGTGAATTGGTAGTAATATACCATGTCAGAAAAAGCGGGAGCACCTCTGCTCACACTGCATCATTGGAAATTCATAAAATATAAATGTATGCCGCGGAATTAATGATACAAGACTATCGGTAACAGTGTAACTATCGAACTATCCATGATAAAAAAACTATCGATAGTGGTATCGATAGTAGTATCGATAGTACTATCGATGGTAGTATCGATAGTACTATCGATAGTTATATCGACAGCCCCATCAATAATATTTTCTAACTGTCCAAGCTACCTTTTAAACTGAATTGTCCCGCTTTTGCGTATCAATTTATTGTGGTGGTCATTTTATTTTAACTGTAGCAAGATCTCACAACCCCGTCAGTTATGTTTAAAATTCGTTAACTTGTATACAGCTCAGCGTATAGAAGAAAAAATGCACTAGACTTGCACAGTGCATGTGGCATGCTATCATGAGCTACAGCAATTAATGTTCATTGTTCTTTTTGCGTCGTCTTGTTGCATTATACGTCATGCAATCTAGTGTCTTCGTTACGATGTGATACATAAAAAATATATTTATGTAGAACGGCTTCCTGCAATCTACAATTTTTTGCTTATATTTAACTTTTATATAGTTGGTGTATCAAGATGTCCTTCTTATTTGTTATTCCATTTGAAATGCCTCCGAGGTATAGACCAATAAGCCACTCCTACGCTTACAACCTCACCACCGACGAAATGCTTGATAAGCATTGCCATACATTTGTACAAAGTGTATATGACCGCGCATCTTCTCGAAAAGTATGCTGCAGTGTGGGGGCGACAGTTCAATAAACAAATATCTCACAGCTCAAAATCGTGCAACAGTATTTTCTCCTAATGCATCAAGCCACGCATATATACTTCTAAAGAACAGTTTCCGTGCCATTCACATGGCGCATGTAGCGAGCCAAAAGTTCACCCCGATTCCCTTCATCTTCAATGCCTGTACTAACGGATAAACCCATTTACCTTTTTCGTGTTTTCTACCACGTTTTTGTTAAATCTTTTTCCAAAAATCAACCTGAATGAATGACAACATGTTGAACTAAAATCGTAGTGAAGATGTTACCAGGTTCTTTCTTCGCACCTCACTTCCTTCGAGAGGCTCGCTTATTTAGCATTGGACGTGTAGCCGACAGCCAGACTATGAATGATGGATGATAGACAGACGATTAAAGAAAGTTGACTTTTATAACACTTGAAAACTCTCCACAAACAAGTGTACACATAAAAAATAGAGGCTTCATACTCGGCTGTCAAAGCTGACACAAATTAACGTTCGTTCTCGCCCCTTTTATCTCATCGACCAGTGTATAATCGCTCCGGACTATCTCAGAGAGCTCGCTCCTTTCCTCGGTTACTGTCGCCACCCTGTGGGTTCGCGTACTCCTTCCGGTGGCGTTGTTCTTCTTGCTTTGCCGCTCTGCCCGGAGAGCGAACACTCTCTAGCGATGTGACCCACTCCGTGGTATTCGAAGCAGCCGCTCCGTTTCCCTGGTTTTTCACATCGCGCCCCTTCGTGCGCTCGAGTGCTGTCACCGGCTATCACATAGCTGCACCTCTACCCTTCGCATCTTCAAATATGTCGAGCTCGCCGGCTAGCTCCTTAGGCGTGAACCACTTCTTGTCCTTACGCAGCCGGATGTACTCTAGTCCTTCGGCGCTGAGTCAAGCTTTCATGTGGTCTGCTACTACTAAAGAAAAAATTTCTTCTTTTGTTTCCGCCTTTCTGGACTGGAGGTAATAGTATGTGCGCGTACGGGAGGCGAACTGCATCCACGTCTCGTCTTCCCTCTTGAGCGGCTCTTCTAAGCGCTCTTGGTACTGTGCCGGGGTCAGCTTCAGCTCATTGAGTACTGCGTCATAGGTATTGCATTCCTCGGCTCCTAGTCCCTGCAGGAGGTACCTCACCCGTTCGGTCAATGCTGGCATGGTGAGGTGCACGCGACTATCGTCTGGCACATTGTACGAAACTACCATGCTTTCTACCTCTGCGAACCATAATGGTACGTCCACATCATCGGGCAGGTTGTGACCCTTTAGAATTTAAGCGCACTAAGTATAAATGCAATGATGAACTTACTAAGGGACTTTTTGTTCAGAAATAAATCTTTTATCCGTCTACGATATGTTTATTAAATGCAAGAATTGAGTATTACTGACAATCAATTGTCGCAAATGTGCTGGGGTGGCACGAGGGTTATGGTACTTGGCTGCTGACTACAAAGACACGGGTTCGGTTCCAGCCACGGCGGCTCTAATTCGATTGAGGCGAAAGGCTAGAGGCCTGTGTATTGTGCAACGCCAGTGCACGTTAAAGAACCACTGCTGGTTGAAATCATTCGGAGAACTGCACAACGCACCCCACATAGCCTGAGTCTCTTCCGTTCATTAAGCGTCATAAAACCGTGAAAGCAACAAGGTATCGCAAATATTTTGGCAATATCACTTGGCAACAAATGCAGAATATCGATAGTGTTACTATCGATAGTCTACTATCGACCGTCTTACTATCGATAGTCTCACTGACGACAGTCTCACTATCAATAGTCTTACTACCTATAGTATTATCTATGGCACTAACAATAGTCTATCTATAGTTTTTTTTACTCTATCAATAGTACTGTCGATCATACTATTATACTATAGTATTATGCTATAGTATTATACTATAGTACAGTATGATACTATAATATAGTATAGTATGATACTATAGTATTATCGATAGTATTAACAATAGTCTATGGATAGTAGCACTATCGATGATCCTATCGATAATACTATCGATAGTCTATCTATAGTAGCAGTATCGATCGTTTTTTACACTATCGATAGCTTCAAAACAACTATCGATACTATCAATGGTAAATTTTTCGATAGGTTTCCATCACTACTAGGAAAATAAAGAAATTCTTAGTCCACATGCGTGTTTTTCAATGAGAATCGCATCCTTCTGGCGTTTGCCCAGAACTTGCCCTCCCAGGCTATATTATCACCCGCGTCTCGTAAAAATTAAGTGCAATTAATACATGTCTGGTTCTTTTTTCTGCTTGTGTACCGTTGCTTCATGCGCTTCATCTCCTAGAAGCTACCAACTTATAATAAGCGATTCGGCCGAGAAAGCTGTGTTGCAGGTAGACTTGGCTTGCAGACATTTGGAAGCCTTGCAGCGCCAGCAGACGTAGGTCGACAGAGAATGGACAGACTCCACCGCTGTGTCCGTTCTCTGTCGCCCTTCGTCTGCCAGCGCTGCGTGCCTTAAAAATGCCGGCCCAGCAGTGATTCTGATATTACTTGCGTGCGTTAGTGCTAGCTGATACGAGTGAAAACAATGGTACAGCGAAACAGCGGACTACATCAAACTTGAGCACAGTGCTCGATCTGGGAATGTCTTCAAGAAAGCATTGCGTGACCCCATCAGTGCTCTACTGTTATTTCTAAAGTCTGCATAAATGGTGCCCAAGCCCCATATTCATATTTTGCTTCCTCTTTTGTTAAGCCTGAATTTAAGCATTGCTAAGTATGAAGAGGAGCTGACGATTATATGAGAAACAAGTGTAAAGAAGGCGAAGACATGCCATCGCATAATGATAAAGGGCAAGACGGGAGTTTTTCCAACATCTAAATTTAATGATTTCATATTATACCTTCGACTGACCTGCGTCTGGCACAAGAAACTGATTTACAAATTAGTAAAACAATTTTAAAGCAACAAAAACATTAAAAAGGCAGAAAATGTCGTCTCGTGGCTGGGAATGATGCTCTTGTTGGCGCAGAAATAACGTCAAGAATATCATTAGAAAAGTACTCCTACGACCTTGATTGGTTCAAATAACCACTGAAAATGATGAATTCGTTCTTAAAACGCCTAAACCGATCTAATAAAAGATTCAAATTTGTTCTTCTCCCGGGGAGCAGGAAATAAAGTTTGCGACGGCGAAATTAACGTTTGGGACGGCGAAAACACAGTGTTGCCCGCAAAAATCATCTGAACACCAGCCACGTGAGGCAGCAAACAATGAAATCCCACGACTGCCAAATCTGGTTTTAGTATAACACGTGCATCTCAATAGAAATACCGGAAGTGCCCCTTTCGCCGCCCTGTAATTTTTCTTCTGAGATTCTGTGAGAAACAAAATTTCATGCCGCTGAGAAGTTGAGGGCAGTTGGTCACTTCATGGAGAAGTTTGAAAAGGATGGTTCTGTCGGCTTTCCTGCGTCAGGAATGCAAAGATTCTGTTAGAGAGAGGCTGGGAACGTGGGAGGCAGCGAGTGTGGTTCTTCTTCCCTTACCTACAATAACGGTGTTTAGTTATGACGAACAGCTTCAATTGAACTTCTATAAGGTGTTTTTTTAACTGGCTAGTGCTCTTGGCAAAATCTTGGCAAACTCCCTGAGACTGCGCGCTCCCTTCTTTCCTCTGGGCAAGAATCCCATCTACCTGCCCTCTCTCTACCATGCAGAAACGGATAATGATGAACTTAAACAGCAGTAAAGGTCGATAGAGGTAAATGGACTGTTAAATTCCTTAGACACGACTAACTGTACGGAGGGTTCGCAATGCGTTCCTGGGGATGCGGTTTGCCTGCGTATATAGAAACTAAGAGGACAGTCAAAAACAGTAGCGAAGTCCCGCATTTCATCCTCGCGAAAACTAGGTTCCCATATGTCCGATATGGTATATCGATGGCGTTAGTTTTTTGCATGCACAAAGCAAATTATCTCTTTGTACTGCTGAGTACGAATTTGTTGACAATTTACGAGACGACGGAAGCAGAGATATCCTTGATGGAGAAGTGTGCAGTCATTACTATTGAAAACTTTTTTAGATATCTTAATGTCGTTAGCGTAAAGGAGGAATGATGAATGTTAGAAAGTAGCACCAATGTCATTTAAGGACAAGCAAAATAGGACTGGTGGGAGGGCGGAATCCTGCGGCCCACCATTTGTGGCTGAGTACATTTTCGAGGTCTGCTGAGCGGCAGTCACATATCATATGCGGTCAGTAGGATATTCCAATAATAAGTAAGAGTGCCAATATTGTAGCAGGATTGGCTGACTCCGAAATATGTTAGGAGAGTATTGAATGACCACCTACATAAAAGGCTTTAGTAAGGTCACAGGTAGCACATGATACCGGGACGATATTAGAAATCCGTTGGAGAAGCATGACCCTCAGTAGGTCCAGAGTCCCAAATGTGCATCTAATATTGGCAGAACCACTCATTAACACATTAAATGATGGCCCTGGTTGTCAGTGGCTTTTCCAGTATTGGCTGTGTTGTCATCAATTAATGGCGATCACGGGCCAGGTTAGCCAGAATGCTCCTACTCTTTCCTATTGCTGGCTATGCCATCTTATAATCATGGCTATCACGAGCCATTTTGGCTGGAGTTCCCCTGTGTTTTCCAGAAATGGCTATACTATTCTAGAAAGCTGCCTATGTTGGCTTAACTTTGCCGTCACTCATCCAGTGTTAAAAGTATACTGGCAAACGCTGGTCAACCTTGTGCAATCTGCTAAAACAACATGACAACGTTCAATATTACTGCCACAGAGAGATAGAAATTTTACAATTTTTCAAACTAGCAAACACTGACTGGAGCTCTCTATAAGAGGTGTGAGGCCCGTGTATAGGATATAGCCATGAAGTATGGGATAGAGCTTATGTTGTATAGGGTGTATGCGTGTACTATCTGTAACGCAGCTTCTTTTTTTTTGTGCCAGCTCTCTGCTGTACTGCTTTAGGCTGCTCCTTTTGTTACGGGGGCAGAGACCTCGTCAGGCAACCATGCCTTTAGTCTCTGCCACCCGCAGGATGATACAACAACTGGCCTGTGTACGTTCAAAAAGTAGATGTTTAACGTTATAGCATTCGAGTTGTATTGAAGTAGTAAGCGCTCTGCTATTACTCTCCTACTACAACTACTTATATTCTATAATATTACCTGCTACGCGGACTTTTAAGTGGCATTTGAGTGAAATGGTACTCAGCACTTGAAATGTCATTTGGACCGGACGAAGTTCCGCGGTGCTTCACAAAATTTTCTAAACACATTCAGAAGCACTCTAAACGCATTCGCTCGCTGTATAGCAATGGCGCGCCTGCGATCGAGTTTTGTTTTTTGCCCGTTCGCCGAATTTGAGTGGCAAAGCGATGTGACGACGACTTCGGTGGTGGTCAGTGGACTGTGCATATTCAGCCACAGAGCAACCGGTGTGTCGCATAAGACCGACAACCACACCTTCCAGACCAACCACCACAGATCTACATAATTCTATCGTTAATGCAGCGCAACTAGAAGCGGCTGCAACTGACCAGAAAAATTGCTTTTAGAAGTCCCGTGAATTTCATACTGAACGAAAGCGCGCTGGCGTGACCGAGTGGAAATCATTCGTGTAATTTTACATGGCTTAGCGAAGCCGCTAATACACAAAATATATTCTTTGTTTGAGAAGTGCACAGACAGAGCTCATACTGTTGCCTTCGTCCGATTTCTGGGCATAACAACTCGTCTATTTCTCATAAAATTTATGCATTAAAAAGCGTGTTTTCACGCTCTCCCCTCGGGAGTATCTGGAAACCAGCCCAAATGAGTTTACTTCTAAAAAAATAACTTTCATTTCTTTAAATGTTTTAATTCAAAAAGGACTTCTTTGCTTCATTCTAGAGAATTCACTGGCACACTGCGCAGCGGGTGTCTGCTTAATGTAGATACTGAGTGAAACGTAATAGCTTAGTGCAAGTGTATTCGCTAAGCCGATCTTGTAGAGCAGTTTTTTAGCAATGTCCAGAAACGGAGCAGTGGCCTCGTAATTTTAATTATAAGATGCGCACGCGCGGAATACTACTCCGGCGCTTCATAAACGCACGCGGTCACGCGCTAAAAGACCCCAACGCTTCCGTATGTCGTTCCCTCTGATGACGCCTTCCCATGTGTTTTCTGATTTGCTATTTCCATCCTTTTCTGCAAATCGTAATGATGTAAATTGTTGTTTTTTGTGCATTTTTTGTTGTCTTGTGTTATTTTTAATCTATAGCCTATAGCTCTTGCTCACTTCTTTGCTTATTTAGTCACAAATTATTTCTTTTGCTTTCGAACATCACCTTTATTGATAAAAACATCGGAAGTAGTTGATAAACACAATTCAATACGTTTTTGTTCATTTTTAATTTTTACGTGAAACTTCAACAGCAGCAAAAATTTCAGGATTCTTCGATGACCAGTGAATAAATCTACTGACTAGTGTTAGACGCAAGTTAAGCTAGCTTGTTTTCCACATGTACCTTATAGAAAACTATGAAAGTGCCCACATTCTGCACGTATATCATTTTGTTTATTGTTTTATATTTTAGTTATTTTATGGCAACATTTTAAGCCATATCGAACTAAAAGAAGACATATCACACGGCCCTACAAAAAAATTCAGGGGGGCACTTTGTTGACCGAAAGTGCGGTGAGACGAAAGCCTTTAGCGCGGTGTAGATGCTTGCGTCACTGATGTGCGGTTAAGATGTTAAGTATTTACGTTTGCCCGCATTGTGAGACTCCATTGAAGCGAGCGCTGGGAGGGAGGATGCGCGCCACCCAACTCGGACGACCGCTGGCGCCAGCTCGCGCATGCGCAGTAAACTGCTAATGACGCAATATGACCTCCGAGATCACCCACAAGCGCTAGCGCGAAAGCTTGTAATGGCCCATCCTCTGTCCGTCCATCTATTCGTCCGTTACGCTCTTGCACCTGTGGCCTCCGAAATCACCTGCACGCGCTCACATACGGACGGAGGATGAGCCGTTTAAGGCTTTCGCTAGCGCGTGTGGGTGATTTCGGAGGCCATAGGCACAAGAGCGTAACGGACGGACGGACGGACGGACGGACGAAGGATGAG
The DNA here is from genome assembly GCF_052857255.1 of Amblyomma americanum. Taxonomy (NCBI): domain Eukaryota; kingdom Metazoa; phylum Arthropoda; class Arachnida; order Ixodida; family Ixodidae; genus Amblyomma; species Amblyomma americanum. Next base: position 80,732,851 of record NC_135499.1, read on the forward strand.
CCGTTAAAGGCTTTCGCCTTAAAAATTACAGATTGCACTCAAGTCTGCTTCAGAACGCAATGAAAGATATTTCTTACGAACGCTTAAGATTTTGCTTAAGAACCCTTAAAAATGATATTTCCACCCCTAGTTCATTCTCTCTCCAATAATGAGGCGCGCATTTGGAGGCGGTTACAAGCTAGAAATTACATCGGCCCTCTGGGTCTACTTGACACACGCCGGGGATGAAAATTACTCAAAATATAAAAATTGCGGTGAAAGGGGAACTCTTCATCGCATAATTTGGGAATGCGCCGATTCCCCAGGCGCCGGCCTAAACATCAACAGTAGAGAAGCCTGGGGAATTTCGCTGCGGAGCGAGGAACCCGCAATCCGGCAGCAAGCCACTTGCCTGGCGGCTGAGGCTGTTAAAGGGACACTGAAGAGAAATTGAAGTGACTTGTATCGATAGAATGCCAGCTCCTGATCACAAAAACGCCACTTTTACTGAAAACAAAGCTCTTGTATGGTAGAAAATAACCAGAACCAAAATACAGGTATCGCCGCCACAGGCCAATCCCGCAAGTACAAGCATGGTGAAGCCAAAGGACAAGAGATGCCACCTTGGAGGAATTTTCCTCCCTACATTATTGTGCGAATCTCTGAAGCTGACAAATGACGGTTGCGCGGTTCAATATTGGAGTAAGTGTTGTTTTAAAACCAATAGTGCGCTATTATCGCACAAGGAAGGCAGACAAAAGACAACCTGAATGTCGTAAGCAAAGAAAACCGATGCTTGGTGGGGCGCCACAGGCTGCCAGGGGAGTTTCGAATTTTTATGGCGCTTCCCGTCTATGAGCTTTGCGTGCCCCGTGGTTTTGTTTTTGACGCGCATCGATATACAAGCCGCGAACAGCAGAAGAACCCCAAGTGCCGCTTCAAGTGATAGTTAACCTTTCAACGAGCCTGTTAAGGCTGGTCAAATGATCGCCACGGTCGATGAAAAAATATGATGACACGATTGTCGGTGATCGTACCACGCAGTTCGCAGTATAAAGAGCACTTGCTCTTCGCACGCTCGCTTATAGAAAAGGCAATCCATGCGAACCAACTATTTTGAGGACAACAAGCTACTGCCACAGACGATGTTTGAATTCAGGGCACAGTTGTCCACCCATTATGTGCTTCTGCAACTCAAACGCGAATTCCCGCGCGCCGAAATAGTAACCGAGCGCTTCTAAACCTCGACCTCAAGAGAGCGTTTAACAATGTCAAGCACACCACGATCCTCAACAAAGTCATCAGCACGAACTGTGCCCAACGAGTCTACTCCTACATCTGAGATTTCCTTACGGACAGAACCGCCAACATCAGCACCAGCACAAAACGAACAACGCATGTGATGATGGACACGAGAGGCACTCTGCAAGGGGCAGTACTATCCCCACTTCTTTTCAACATTGAGCTTCTTAATCTCCCACCCCTTCTTAATCGGGTACAAGGGATACGCCACGCCCTGTACGCTTATGATATAATCATCTGGATACCACGGGAAGTATCGGAATGTTTGAAGAACAACTGCAAACAGCACCAAGAACAATTCACAAATATGCACGGGCGTGTGTACTAATGTGCTCTCCCGAAAAATCGGAACTGATAATCTTCCGTCAACCCAGTAACCAGGACCCCATTGACATCAACGTTGACAAGTTACCCAACAAGGAAGTTGAGACTCTCAAGATACTAGCTCTGTACATAAATAACAACACAACTACCTTCTCACCCTCTAGAAACTCCGGCTAGTGAGCAAGCAAGTCAACAGGATGAACGCCAAGATAACGACGCGGAAATCAGGGAGTCGAGAAGAAGATAGTCTGCGACCGGTGCAGGCTTTCGTCGAATTCCGTGTCGTCTACGCAGCACCCTACCTCCGCCTCAAGAAGCTTGACATCAAAAACATCGACGTCATAATCAGAACCACCTACAAAAATGCCCCGGGCCTCCCTCTTGCGTCATCGAGGGACCGGATCTTATGGCTGGGCGTCCACAACATGATAGACGAGCTGATAGAGGCACACCTCACGGCGCGGCTGGCACGGCTCTCCACTACTCGGACTGGCCGACAAGTCCTCAGTGATTTAAACACCAATTGCCGCCAACAGCCAGACACCAGAAACGACACCACAGCCTCATGGAGAAGACAATTCAAGGCAGCTCCACTGTCCAGAAATATTCACCCCGATTTTTACCAGTCACGACGACAAACTCAAGCCGAAGTAATGGAAAGCAGTACGGCGGGCGCGAGGGCGTATTCTCTGTCGATGTTTCAGGTATTGAGCAAGGAATGGCGGCCGTCGCGGCAGTGCACCAAAATAAAACAATGGACGGACTAGTACAGCCTATCCTTGACATACTGGTTGCGGAAGAAGTGGCGATTGTTGTATCTGCCACACACACTACCTCAGAATATATTGTTACAGTTTCACAGACAGCGAATCGCAATTACTTCAGGGGCAGGATCGCACCGCTAGAAGCTAAAATCCTGCAATAAAGCTGCACACGTGGCTACCAACCTACAAATAAACACTTAATATGGGTACCAGGTCACCACGGCATCCCAGGAAACGAGAGCGCGCAAGCCTCAGGCCGATCATTGCTGCCCCAGGCACCCAGTACGGATGTCGTGGAACCTCCTTCCCCGCTACTAACTTACACCGACATACTTCAGCACTTAAGATTATCCTGTCGGGTCTACCCTCCACCGCCTAAGACACTAGACAAAGGGGAAGAACTACACCTCCAAAATCTACAGACTAGCTCTTACAACAACCCACGGAGACTACATGCAATAGATCCGGAGTCATTTGACTCACAATGCGAATTTTACGGGGAGAAGGCAGACCTGTATCATATTGTGATAAAGAAGAACTGAGCAGTGGCGTGGGCAGGATTGCTCACGCCAGGTCGTCCGCCATTAAAATCTTTCTGTAGCCATCTGTCATCTCATCTCATTCATCAGCTTGCCGTCGCATAATATTTGGTGTGAGGTCCTCGGGTCTTTTCATCGTCATCCTGGTCCCGGTCCTGCGCCTGCCGTGGACGTCGGCCGTGTGTACCTTGTCCGCCTCGCCCGACTCTGCCCCAGCCCACCAGACCTGAACCGAACTCTGCGCTCACCACAGCTCCGTCCCCCGCCCGGGCCAGAAGACACGTTGAACTGACAACGTTGCCGCAACCAGGAATGACCCGACTGACCCGAGGCGCTGCCCACACATGTCGCCACCGCCCCCCTGCCCCTGCCGTTCGGTGCGTCCGAGGACCTCGGCCGTCGGCGCCTGGCAACCTGCAGACACGGACCGCCTGCTTCGTGGACCGGGACTCATTCACCTATCGTGTCATCTTTGGCGGCAAGCTCTTCACCTCCTTCTTCTGCATTCACCAATTTTTCAAGCCTATCGCCATCTACAGCATTTCATTTTAACTGCTGATCTGCTCGTTCCCGATCGCGACGATCCCCCGGCGGCCCCGTGTAGTGTGACGAAAAAGAAGACGAACTGTGCAGTGGCTACAGCAGGAGTGCACGCGCCTGGCCATCCGCCATTAAAATCATTGTGTAGCAATCTGTCATCTCATCTCATTCGTCAGCTTGCTGTCACGTAACAATATGTTGTGGGCCTCCCAACAAAATCAGGCGGTCACTCTTAATAACCAGCCAACGCAGGAGGGGTGGGAGGCGCACCCCTGACCAGCTCGGCACCCCTAACCAGCTCGGAAAAAAAACTCATCGGAAGTGTCCGGATGACAGCCTACGCCAATGGGGTTCCGGACTGAGAGATCCAACCGCCAACACAACTTCTAGACAATTTCATTAAAATATTTTCAACACCACCGAACATGGTGCTTTTCGTGCGGCTTTGCAACAATACTTTGACGCTTCCGCCTTTCTCAGCCCCTTGTTCCTTATAGGTGTTGCCTTCTTGACTGCACATGACTCATTCATCGAGAATTGCTAACCTCCCCCCACACATTTTTCGGCCCCGGCCTCCAGTGTCTTTTTAGCCCCATATCTCCCCACTTCTTGTCCCGGCTATGCCCTTTTCCAGGTACAGCGCTAACCCCCTATCCGGTGACGCGCAATTTTTTCTGTCTGATTTTACTCACTTTCTCGAAGCTATTTTCCCTGGCGCACAGCTACGCGTTTCGCCCTACAACAACAAAAAACTAGCAGTCACAAGACAAGCATCAACAGTATTTCGCTTATTGCATCCGAACACAAACATTACTGTGAGCTATAGATAATAGTCGCTTTATATAACTATCCAAGGATTGACTCCCCTGCCACTTTGATTGCAATTAATCAAACTTGACGGCTTGAATCACAAAGCACCAAATTTAGTGCGGAGGTTCTTGCTCTCTCTTTAAATAATAAACTAGGTCTGCACCTTTCTTGATGTTTAACGTCGTTTTCCAGTAGCCAAACAGGGTACCATCATCCTATAAATTTAAACCAGATGTTCTATTAAGTAGAGCACTATAACGTTTAGTTTCCTGCACGGACAACAATAAGTATGTGATTGCCCAGTGATATCTATTCATTTTTTATTCACAATATCTTCCAGGCCTCTGTTCAGAGTACTAAGAAGGAGGGTTAAAAGTCGAATTAGTACGCAGACCAGAAGTAAACATAAAGCCAGCGCTGAACCAACTACCGCTATAAGCGCCTTTCCGTACTCTCGTTTCGGTTTGATTTCACTATTGGGTATGCCCACCCTGCTTGGAACGAGTATCATCAGTATTTTATCACTAAATAAAAATAGAAAATTACGAGCAACATGATCCCAAGAAACTAGACGTCATGACAATTCGCAAAAGCCAACCGCTGTCATGTTCAACACTGGAACCAGTCTTGTTTAGGAAGTGAGTGGAGTATAGGATACCACTTTCCAACATCGGCTTTCCAACATGCCGCAGCCCTACACACACGCTTTTCCATTCCACATGGGGTGCCCCAATCTGCCAGGGCACCACCCACCCATCCTTTCACGCGCTATCTTCTCTTTGGATGATGCCCTCTGCGGCGCAGACACACAAGACCAGCAACGGCTGATCGCGGGTGAACTCAGGATGGCGACAGACGACGGAGCTCTGGACTAAGGGCCCCGGCCGAAGAGGATGGCGACCAACCCTCAATATGCCATTGGTTGAATAAAATGTTTGCCTATTCTTCCTGCCGACGCATGTTGTGTCGTCTGGCCTCTGCATCGGTGTGCGTTCAACAGAGCATGCGACGTTGTTCTCGTCCACAGTGTGAAGAGTAATGTTTTTGTTCTTTTTACAAATAAAGTACTGAAAATACGCTCGACCGTATACGTCTTTCTTCAGTCCTTATGCGTTCACGCTTCAGGCACCTTCTCCATTCACTGAAAGTGAAAGAAAAGCAGCCGCAATTTTTAACCGCATGTTTTGTTGTAGCTTTTGTGGCCACATGTACACGTAAATTACCTTCGGTGTTGGGTCGCCATGTTCACCGCAAATTTCTGGCTTAGGTTATTCGATGAGCGACCCTACGCCTGGGAATAAACTGTTGAGCCTGCTGAACACAAAGGTGCAGTCCTATAACCCAGGTAATGACTACCCTGTGAAAGGCTGCTCATGGTTGACGCCTTCAACGACACAAGGGGACGAAGACATCAATTTTACAATGACGCACGGCCACATTTCTAACCTTGTACAGCCGGGCCTCAAACCAAGGTAAGATTGCTAACACTTTCACTAAGCATGGATGCTAAGAACACGCTGAATGACAAGATTTATTAAACAATCTTCGCTTACAATCCTTTAGAAGAGATAAAAATCTGGCTTTTTTGGGAGCGCTTGCCAAATTGTGTCGCTCTTACTGTTGACGTTGGCTGGCATTACATTTAGGGACCGCCAGGCTTGCGTGTCTTGGCAGTGATAACCATATTTAGGGAAAGCTTTCCGCTGTTTTTTAGCACTGGCGAGTTTTAAAAAATTGATGCTTTTGCAAAGTTTTTCACTTTCTTTTGGATTTAGAAATCTAAGCTAAACGATGCCTGTCAAAAGTGGCGTTGATTGCCTCAGATGCACTACGGTGGTAAAAATGTCTAGGGTAGAATATTAGGGTCATTGTTTCAGAAACCGGTACTTGGTAAAAATATGTTGACACTTTTTTGCAGCGTCAGCTAAAGAAATTAATTCTGGATGATCCATTTTTAGTCAAGCATGCTGGAAAAGTAGTTGAATTTTTTAAGCTCCAGCACAATAGACCGATTTTGAGATGTTCAGCCTTGTAAAGAACATATTATTCCATTCCTCATGGCGACCTACCGAAATGCATCAATGAATGCATTGACAAATTTGGTTCAGTATCTTTTCAAAATGACAGTGGCATTCCAGTAAAAGGATTCCTGGAACATTTAGGAGCTTATCTAAAATGAGCTTTTGCAACAAGCTACGATAATATTTTCCCCAAAAGCAAGATATCTGCATTTGTTTTGTCATTGCCCGGTAATTAAACGACTTGTATTTGGCTAAACAAGATAAATTAGTGAAGAGTAGTATTGAAGGCACAAATCTACAAAAAGAACTTTCGTTTTGTAGATGACTATCTTGTGCTTCTTTATAGCAATCAAGGTACCTTTCATGTTGAATATGAAAAGGCTTTGGTCATTTTCTCATAATGCGTATCGCCATTAAGTTAGACGTATCAACTGCCAAATAATAGATTTTTGAGATTTTTGGAATTGGGTTTTTGTTTCAAGAAGGATCACCTTTGCTGGTCTTATGAACCAAGGGGCAAAAAACTACCAATTCTTCACTTTGACTCAGCCCACTTTAAGTTAGTAAAAAAAATTCTAGTCCAAGGAATTTTTAGAAGCACGCAAATTAAATCTTGTATTCACTAAATTGAAACCAGTTTTTTAACGCAAAAGAAAAAATTAGAAAAGGCGGGTTACTCTACAAAGCTATTGACCTCAGTTGCAAAAGCAATGCCAAGAAAATCAAAACAGTCTGCTTCCCAACATAAAACAAATAAACCACCAAAAATAAGGTAGCCGTTATGCGCTACTTGCGTCACATTTAGCACAATATCAAGAGAACTGGAAAACGAGTTGGCGTTGAGGTCATCTTCAGTGCTCTTGAGAGATTTTCCCAGCTTTGCAAGCGGCTCAATGAACCACGGAAAAAGACCAGTAATTGCAACATTCAGCACCAACAGAATTTCGTGCAGTGCACAGATTCAGTTGCCTATTCTATTCCTTTGTCTTTTGGTGAGGTTGTCTAATTGAAAGACTAAAAGAGCATGCCTACAACGTAAGTGTTCACAAGTGCCGCCACATTGGTATCCATTGTCGGGATTGTGAAGCTGTGGAAACGGGCTGTTTGCCTCAATTTAACCCTTTCAGCCCTGAATTATTTATATGGCGCGGAAATTTTTTTTTTGCCTTAAGTACTCTAATTACCCAACAAAAAGCATGTTACAATCAAATATTACCTTTTGGACTCATTGGTGTTCGAGATTGGATCATGTCCTATATATAGGACATCAGGGCTTGGAGGTTGTCAGAAATCAAAACACAAAGTTGCAATCTGAAGTTTATTTTCAAACAGAAACAGTTGTTTGGAGCTTTTTCTAGCAAAGGCTTAGGCTATTGCGTATGGAAGGCTCGAAAGCAGTTCTTTGCTGCAGATAAGCAAAGGTGCACATTGCACTTTTGGCACTTCACCTTGGGCTTGCCTTTGCATCCTTCAAGCTTGCATCGCTGCTGCTCTTCCTCTACTGAAGGCAAGTGACCAGTTTGGTCGTACCGAATGTCTTGGATTGGCCTCACTTCAATCAAGTTCGGCCTCTTCAGCGGCTGAAGTGGAGAGGAAAATGGCCGTCCGAGCTTCCGTGGCAACCCGGCAGAGCAAGCTTTTGCCAAGCTCTCTATTACATTCAGAGTGAACTCTAGTAAATCCATTTGATCCTTCATCTTGATTTTTTGGTGCTCGGCATGGCGCCTGTATTCCAACCACGAGTTTGTGACGCACAAATTGAAAAAGTGCGTTATTACACGCAGTGTCCATTTCTTCGATCGAATTGAGGTCCTGTAGAGGGACACCAAAAAATCTGTCTTGTCTACTCCCCCCATGCTTTCGTTGTACTGCTGCACAACTGCTGGGCGTTTCACATTTATGAAAGCCCCGTCTGCTTTGCTCCACCTTGTCACATCGCCTAGATCATCAACGCCAACAAAATTCGATGCCAGGTTTACTGCTCGATTGTCCATCCATCGTGTGATCACAATTTTTCCGTCGCTGCTCACGAGGTAGTCTGATGACCCTCTTCCTTCTTTTTTCAGTTGTTTTTCCGCCTTCAAAGGGCATTTTTCAGTTCTGTTCTGGCGAATAGTGCCAGCAGCATAAATTGTTTTCTCAAGCAGCACACGGAGCACAGGCAGGGAGGTGAAATAGTTATCAAAAAACAACTTGTGCCCGATGCCATCAGGTATCCTGGATGCTAAATGGAGAACAAAGGCGCCTGTTACTCCGAACGTTTTCTTGATTTCTGAGCTAAGTTCTGTTGTGGAGCCTTGGTAAACGAGAAAATCATAAATTATTCCCGACGCACCACACAACATGAACACTTTGACGCCCCAGGGTTTGGCTTGCCTTTGATGTATTGCTTGATATCAAGCTTCCCTTTGAACGGAATGATCTGTTCATCAATGCATAGGCGCTCCTCCAAAGGAAGATTATGGCATCTTTCTTGAAATGAATTCAGAAGTGGCCTCACTTTCCACAAGCGGTCATTATTGTTGTGACCTCCATTTACATCTACAATATGAAGACAGTTCCTGAGCTTTTCAAAGCGATTCCTGCACATGTTTACAGATGCCAAAAGTTCTGTTTTCATTGAAGGCTTCCAATACATGCGCAGCCGTGGATAGCGCAGAACACCCATTGTCAAATGAAGTGCAATAAGTTTTCTGATTTCTTCTTCATTTGTCAGCACTGATTTTCCATCTTGGAAAACTGAGTATGTGTTGGTCTTGTCGGCTAACTCAATAAACACGCTTTTGGGCACATACTTTGAAAAATACTCGTAAGGCGTGAGAAGAGGATCGCGATAGCTTTCGTTCTCGTCAGCTACTGGCTTGAATTCAGCAGCTGGCTTTTCAAATGGTTTCCTGCACCAGGAGCCGTACTCTCGAGCGCTCTCTTTATCCGGCTCTTCCTCGTCAGACGAGTCAGATAGCTCCTGCTGGTTGTCCCAGTCGCCGTCCACTGCATCGTCTAGCTCACCTGCTTCGTCTACCTCTTCTTCGTCATCGTCGATGTCCGATATATCGCCGTTGCCCAGTGCAGCAAAGATAATATCCGGATCTTCGAGACGGGGCCGAAAGGGTTAAAGAAACTCTAGTAATAGCAAGGAACATAAACAAGATGCCCCGTGAAATCATTTAAGCAGTTAGTATACTATCGTTAAAGGACAACTGCATAAGCAAGCCCTCTGTTTCGCTATCAGCAAGAAAACTTGCCTATCTGACACGAAATTAGAGGCATTAGCTGTGCAACCCTCCCACCATGCCTACTCTTATTTAGCACTTTTTTCACCTTTCAGCGCATCCTATAGCTGAACTGTATGTATAGCATGGTCTTAATCTTCATTATTCCATTTTCCTTTTGGCCGCCTTTCTTTTTGGACTTTTAACTCAATATACTTTTAATACCTTTATACCTTTTATCGTTTTAGCTTTCAAGACCATGTTTTTATCACCGCTTATTTATGGCGTGTTCCTTGATGTCCATTCATTTTCTTATGCCTTTATTTATTTCTTTCCTTGATATGTGATAATGAAGAACTGTGTTGGTTGTTGCTTGCTTGTTGCCACCGCCACTTCATATAGATCCTGAGTCATTGTCCTATCAAAAAATTGTTTTCCTCTGCTTGTGCGTTATTGCCTCTGACAGGAAACTATCAAAATACGTTGTAATTTTTTCCGAAATAAAGCTGAAATTTCAGCGCGTTTGTCCGTGCAATCCTCCTTGTTTCTTATCCGTTGTTCGTTTTGCGCTGATTCTTCTGCGATCACGGTGTTCTTGAACTACTGGATGTTGAATTCGCTATCGGGTGGCTTATACCCAAGTGGCACATGTCAGCGGCCCAGTATTAGAAATCCGCAGGGAAAGTGTGGCCGTAAGTAGGCGCTAAGTTGTCTACTTATCTATTATTGATAGTGCCTTCATTTACACATCCAATGATGGCCATCGTTTATTTATTTATAGATACTCCGATCTTGTACACAAGCTCATAGTAGGTAGGAACCATTGTGTTAAGATACAAAAATAAAGACACATACAAACAAAACACAATTGCGCATAGAAAGTCAACAGGAATATACCGTGGCAAGGCCATCAAAAATAATAAATTCAATTGCTCTTGAAACAAATGCAATGATATCTGGCTCACAACATCATCCGTGAGATTATTCCAATCAGTAATGGTCCCTGGAAAAAAGAATAACACGCGAATTTATTGGTGTTATACAAAGAAAATTACGATTTCTAGTTTCGTACCCTGAGGAATATGTAACGATATTGGAGGTGTCAACTTTGAAATTATTGTTAATTAACTGAAAGGAAAACTTCAAGCGACATTCTGCTGGGAATAGAGGATAGGCAGCTTTTTTATGAGGAGGTCACTGACAAATGCTCGCCCGTAAGCGTTGTATATAAACCTTTAGTCTCTTTCTCAGTATTGGCTGTGCCGTCACATAATCATGGCTATCATTGGTCATATATATTAGCGAGAGTTCCGCACTGTTTTCTAGAATTGACTACGCCATTCTCGAAAGCTGTCGATATTGGCCTAGGTTGGCTATCACTCATCCAGTGTTATAAGTATTCTGACAAACGCTAGTCAACCTTGAGTGATCCGCTAAAACGGCATTCCAACTTCCAACATTCCTACAACAGAGAGGTGGTGGTGGTGAAAACTTTAATAGACAGAGGGAACTTTAGGACACGCAGGTCTTTGGGCCCCCGCACGGCCCCACTGCACTCAAACGTTCATGTCCCGGAGCCTCATGACGCTGGCAGCCCGGCCTGTGGCGATGGCTTGCTTGGCCGGGTCCTCGGAGCGCAGTAGGGCCTCCCAAGCCTCCCAAGTGGTAAGGTACACCAGTCCCCGCGGGGGAGGATCCGCAGGACAGAGAAAAAGGATATGATCGAGAGTGGTTTTGGGGTGCTGGCAGAGGGTACAGGAGGGCTTTGTTTGGACTTGGTGATAGCGCGAGCGTATATAAGGGGAGGGTAAGGTGCGTGTTTGGAGCTGCCTCATAAGTGCCTGGTGATAATTGTCGAGGTAGGGATGGGGTGTGGGGTACAGCCAACGTTTGGCTTTTCAGGCCTGCGTCAGTTCACTGAATGAATGCTTGAGCCGGTGTCCCGGTTGAGAGAACCTCGGGCTAAAGCGTTGGCAGCCTCGTTTCCGGGATTCCCATTGCGGGCAGGCACCTATATGAGCTCCATGTGGCGAGGCGAGTGTGCGGCGAGGGAGTTCAGTATGCAAAATGCAGGGACGTGAACTCTCCCGTGACCAAAATTAAGTATGGCAGTTTTACAGTTTGACAGTATATACCCGGCCTCCGTGCGCGTGATGGCTAGGGCAATGGCGGCCTCTTTACTCTCCTCCGAAGTGGTAGTGAGGGATATGTGAAGAGTGGTAATCGGTTGTAGGGAGGGGTTCGTGATGGCTACAACCGCGTCCTCGCCTGTGCATGCGGCATCCACCCACACGGTATCGAGTTCCATGCCATATTGTTTGTGGAGCGCCCATCGCGAGCTCTGCGGCGGGATTCGTGGTAGGTGGGGTGCATGTTTTTGGGGAGAGGTTTAATGAGTAGTTCGCGGTGAATGTGGTGGGGGGTTTATTTTATTGTTACGAGAACCGTCTTGACAGTTTAAAGTTTTTTGAGAAGAAAAAATAAAGGCAGGGAGAATGATCGGTTTGCTACCCTGACCTGAGTTCTTTATAAGAGGTGTGAGACGTGTATTCAGGCCGGTCTTATCTGAGCTTTACTATTATGGTTATCTATACGTTGGGAAAGCAGATGTTTTACGTTGATCTTTGAGGTCAAAATACGTGCTCCTAGAGCGCATTTATAGCATCCAAGCCATATTAGAGCAATACCAAAGCGGTACTACTCCAACACTACAGCAATGCTATCAAAATACTCGTGCTGCGCGGTCTTTTAAGTGGCATTTGATTCTAACGGTATTCGACAGTTCGAATAGCATTCGCGTCCAACGGAGTTCCGCGGTGCTTCACAGCAATTTCTAAACGCATTCGGAAGCATTTCTACCGCATCCGCTCGCTCTAAAGAAATGGCGCTGCTTCCATGGAGTTTTGTTTTTGTCCGTTCGGTGATTTCGAGTGGTACAACGACGTGACGACTTCTTCGGTGGTCAGTGTACTGTCGGAATGTTCCGTCGCAGAGGAATCTGTCTGTCGCATAAGACCGAGGTCGACACCATCCAGACCAGCGGCCTCAGATGTATCGAACTATATTGTTAATACTGGGCAACTAGAAGCGGCTGCAACGAAGCACAATTTTTTTTAAAGGCCCCATGAATTTAGGAATTAGCGAATGAGCGCTAGCGTGACACAGATGTAATGATTCGTGTAAATATACGTATATGGCTTACCGAAGCTCCTCATCAACAAAACATATTCTTTTCTGAGAAATGCACAGACAGCTCAGACTGTTGTCTTTGTCCGATTTCTTAGCATAATAACACACATAGGTGTCATGAAACACTATGAATTTGAAAGCGTTTTTGCACTCGCTGGTCTCGTGAGTATCTGAAAACCAGCACAGCGATGTTTACGTCTTGAGAACACCAAATAAACTTCATTATTTAAAATCTTTAAAAACTCTATAAAGAATTCAGTACCACACTGCGCCTCGGGGGCGTGCATAATGGCGATCCAAAATCAAATGAAATAGCTTAGTGCAGGAGATTTCGCTAAGCCGACTTTGTGCGCCGTGTTAGCAATATCCAGAAACGAAGCAGTGGCCGCCTAATTTGCAATTAGAAGTTGCGCACGCGCGAAATATTAGGCCGGCGCTTCATAAACGCGCGCTGTATCGCGCTAAATGATTCCAACGCTTCCATACGTCGTTTCCTGTGATTCGCGCCTCCCCGTGTTTTCCGATTTGCTATTTCTTTCCTTTTCAGCAAATCGTAATGCTGCACTTTTTTTTTTGTGCATTTTATTGTTCGGTTGCGTATTTGGCACTGAAGGCTTTAGTTCTTGCTCACGTCTTTGGTTATTTAGTCGAAAATTATTACTTTTTTATCTCAAACATCACCTTTATTGATTAATAGCATCGGTAGTAGTTGCGCATTGCAGTTGAACACGTTTTTGTTCGTTCTTGCATCTTGCGCGAAACTTCCACGGGAAGAAAATATATTGACGATTCTTCGATGACCAGCGAAGGAATCTACTAACCACTGGCGTTAGACGAATGGTTACCTATAGCTTGTTTGCCACATGTATCATGTGGTGAATCTATGAAAGAGAGCGCATTCTGCTTGTATACCTTTTTATTTTTTGTTTTATATATTTGCTACTTTATCGTAACATTTTAACTTATATTCAACTCAGAGCACATCACATGGCCCCACACATTACGCGAGCATTTGAAGTTGTTATCGGGAAACTGATCTCGAAGCTCCACGTTTTTTCTTTCAAAGATTTGGGGAGCCGAACATAATGCTTTCGCTGTGGCTTTGCAAGAATACTTTGCCGCTTTCGAACTGCTCACTGTATTGTTTCTTATTAATACTGCCTTCTTAAATGCCCATATTCAATTTCCGAAATTCCGAAACATTTCACGTGTTTGCACCATTGCCCAGTTTCTGTTTCAAGTCCCATATCTCCCCACATTTTCTCCCGGCCGCGCCCTTTTCCAGGTAGCGTTCTAACCCCCCCCCCCCCCCCCCCCCGCAAAATGCTATTTTTTTCCTTTGTGAATTTAGTCACCGTCTGGAAGCTCTGTTCCCTCGCGAGCGCTGCGCCGCTCATGCACCCTTCCAAGATCTTCCTTTCTGCAACTTTTGAGGGAAACTTTTTCTTCTGAACACAAAAGCTGTGCAAAAAATAACCACTTCCCCCCTCCACCCCCCCCCCCCCCCCCCTTAACTCCCCTGCCACTCGCCTTCCTACAACGCTATGCATCACCATGACACCGCTTTGACTCGACGGGTTTTGCCTTGGCTGGTGAGCTGGCCCCGTTAGAAGTCTTTTCAAGCGAAAAGCCAAATCTGATATCTTATGAGAGCTGCGACACGGTTTAACCCTAGACTGAAGATCTTATTTGTAAGTACTACAGCTCCTATATTTGCAGATGCGTTCTCAAATTAATGTGGTTTTGGGAGTAATTGTCGCTTTCGATACATGCCGATTTATTTTTTTCGACAGAGAAACCAAACGAGACAAAGCACGAGTATGACTTCTGAGTAGCTGCTCTCATTACGAAACATACTGCTTACCGTCTTGTGCAGTGCACTGCTGCTAGAATGGTAAAAAATTATCTTTTTCGCCTTTTCTGAAATGCATACATCAAACACTGACCACTTTGAATAACACCGGGTTTGCAGTCATGTCACATGACATCTGACGCATTCGGGAATATGTCTGTCCTATACCGCTTATGCACGACAGGAATCAAAACTGCTTATTCTTCCACAGCAGAACAGTCGGGAAGGATATGCCTAATATTTCTGAACTGTTTCTATTTGGCTTGTACACTTGCAGGCACACTAGAAAATGTGCAATTTATGGTTAAAGATAATTTTGCCCAAGTCATATCTGAATGAAAAAGAAGGCATTAGTCTGGACGCCAGGCGGGTGCTGTGTGATTTTAAACTCAGAATTTTGAATCCTATATTAAATGCATGCGAAGCGACGAAGATAAACTTATTCTTTTTAAAACATAGGTAACCTGAGTTTCGTGCGTCCAGCGTATTTCGTAAAAAGGTGCAGGCCCTATTTATAGCCTATTCAAAATAACACTTTTATCAAGAATTTTTTCATGTCCATGTAAAGGTGCTACAAACTGTGACTTTACTTGGGTAAAGGTCGTAAAAACTGAGCTCTCAATTTAAAGATACGTAGTCATGATATTGAGGCAAAATATTATACTCATTTCCTTTTAATCTCCTATTAATTTGCTTTCGTAACATTAAATACGTTTCGTAGAAGGCAAGTTTAGTAAATTAAGTTCAACTTTGTGCAAATATTGCAGTCGTAGTTCAGCATCAATTACAAATTATCCTCTAAAATGTGTTGCGAGTGTCTTCACATACGCTTTTGGTAAAGAAATTGAACGTTATTTAATCATTTTTGTTTTCGTCCAGTGACAGCCGTTCTTAGGATCATTATCACATCATGCATATCTTAGCAGGTAAGAGTTACTGTGAGGTCATCGTGCGAGAGTCGGGCAAGAAATTCGTTTGAAAGCAGTGAAACAATCCTCTCGCAAAAAAAATGTGGCACAATTAGTTCCGTGACCACTTACAAAATTCGGTGCTTATTCAAAAAAAAAAAAACGGCATAGCGCGGAAGCAATCGCATCCGCGCGCGCCATACATAAAACTAAAACTGTGGAAAAGGAACAACCCGCCGCGGTGGCTCAGTGGTTAGGGCGCTCGGCTACTGATCCGGAGTTCCCGGGTTCGAACCCGACCGCGGCGGCTGCGTCTTTATGGAGGCAAAACGCTAAGGCGCGCGTGTGCTGTGCGATGTCAGTGCACGTTAAAGATCCCCAGGTGGTCGAAATTATTCCGGAGCCCTCCACTACGGCACCTCTCTCTTCCTTTATTCTTTCACTCCCTTCTTTATCCCTTCCCTTACGGCGCTGTTCAGGTGTCCAACGCTATATGAGACAGATACTGCGTCATTTCCTTTCCCCAAAAAACCAATTATTATTATTAAAAGGAACACCGGAGAGCGCGCAACCTTGCGTGTGCTGCTGCCCTCTCCATTCTCGCCGGCGCGGTGCCGAAGGAAACATGGCAAAGCCAGACGTTGATTTTTCGAGAACGTCTGAGTAATTCTGCTCAGTGTCCCAACCACTGGCCAACATGCGCCAACCTGCGCAACATGCGCATGGAGGCAACATGCGCCATGAAGGCAACATGCGCCAACCTGCGGAACGGCTCCGTCGCGTTCCTCAGGTCGTCGGACTGTCGAGTGTCCGGTGAACAAATTGTTTTGTTTGTTTGTCTCTCTTGTGTTAGTGTGCTTTATGTGCAAAGCTTTTGGCGTGTTGTAATCTTTCAAATGTTACTTTGCACAAGTTGCATTGTCTTGTAAATCACTTTGTCCTAGTACAAGTGATTGCGAAATCCTCTGTATCGTCTCTTTGCTGTATAATCTTTCTTTTGTTTGTGAATATTTGGCTCCGACCCATTATCTGGCTTGCGATCGGCGAAAGCTGGGCACCAATCGACCACTCCCCTTGTCACTTCATAGCTGGTTTCTGGCTGAGCTTGTCACACTGAGTCAAAGGCATCTCATTTTATACCGATACCGCTACTCCCACACTCTAAGGGTGTTTGGGAGTGCACGCAAGATTGCGAGAAAAAGTGACATCTACTCTGTATTGAAACCTCTTTTTGCATCAGCAGGAGTAATTTGCCCCGCCGCTTTCTTTCTACAGGGGCTGGTGCTCGTCGCTTGGATGGCTCGGTAACGAGCTGACTGTCGGCTGCTATTCGTTCTTCTCAGATGTCAAGGCGGTGTTTACAATATCGACCAGCCATAAGAAGCATATTGCCAACGGGGCACCTATCATCGGTAAAGCAAACATTAACGTCCTCGTCGAGATTGCTTCAGAGCCAGGTATCGCACATGCAAAAGTGCGCCGCATGCTTTTACCAGATGTTCTTTTGGGCGTAGTACTCCGAACTACACGGAGATGACAATGCCTATCATGGGGTGCTTCTTTGCGTCCAACAATGGTAACAAAGTAAAACATAAACATAGGAACGGATAGCGCGGGTTGACGTTTTTGTTAACTTGTGTCTTTTAGTCATCTTCTTTTGCTCAGTTTCATTGTTGCAAAGCAGTATCCTACTAGGTAAAAGGCTGTAAGTGGCGGTAGACACTGGAAAGGTATGCGCTGCGAGCCTATTTACCAGTAACGAATATAATGACTAGGAAGGGTATTGGAGGACCTGGGATGAATTCTGTATTAAGAGAACGAGTGGTCATTTTACTAAAGAAGGGAAATTACTTAGGCGGCGTTAGACAAATGTCATCATTCCATACGGTTTCTTTATGAAGTAAAATGGATCACTTGAGCAACCCCTAAGACGAAAAGGTGTTGACTGTCGAAGTAAAGGGCTGCTCTCACCTGTCAGACATTTAGAGCTTGAGGAATACGATAAGTGTTGCAATCTGTGGGAGGCCAGCAAATCATTTTGGTTTTGAGACTTCTGGCCAAAAGTGTACAGCACGTACCCTATGCAAGTTATCCAGTACACAAGCTGTAGGTTTCTAGTTACCATTACCATTTGTAAAAAGGTCCAAACAGAACAAAAGAAGGAAAGTTTGCTCTCAGTAGAAGGAGAGTTTCTCCAGTAACGAACATCATTGTAATTATGCGACGATCCACGTCAGCTCAACCATGCTGCCAAAGAACTACACATCTTAGGCAAAATCTCCACAGCTGAAACAATTACAGCCATTCCTTTGAAGAAACTAGGTATAACGTGGAATCCTTCCACGGACGGCGCAGGATTTTCTGCGATCTGATGTGAAAGCCAACATGTACGTGCTATAAAATGGCAGTGCATGTTGAAAATTCTTGACGTGGTCAAAATTTTTCCCAAATCCTGCGCTATTAACATTTCATATCTGTGCCTTAATTCTCACATCCCCTCTTTCTTCTCCCGTCACAGCGCCGTTCTTGCGTCGAGCGTGAGTGAGACGTGACTGCCCATTTCCTTTTTTCAAAAGTTCGTTTTTCTGACTCTTTGAACGCTGTTGGTCAGGCCCCTTGACTGCCTGATGGGCCTCCTACCATTTCCGTTCCTCGAGCTTGGAAGACTGCACAGCAAACCTCGTTAGTTGGCGCGACACTGCGCTGGCAATTCTTCCGACCCTATTGTGATTCGTGCGACCATATTGGTAACCATGACACTAACCTCGTACGCTCACACAAAGCTGCAATTACAGAAAACGGGAGCCTCTTTCACTGCCGGCAAATGTCTACAAAGCACTTCTCCGCAATATTGTGTTGCTGCTGTTCTATTGATGCTAAGCACGCGGAAGCACTGTCTGAATCTTTCAGACATAAAGGGTGACTGGGACCAGCTTTATAACGTCGTACTAAATTTCCATTTCATTCTATATAGTTTGACGAAGATACAGGACATCAAGGAAGACCATTAAGACGGAGAGACCGCGCTTCAATGCGGAGCGAAGGAGATGCTGAGGGCAAGACAAGCGGAAGTTACTAAAATGAGTTTCATTAAAAGGCATATTTTTTAAAGAAAGAATGGCCCTGGCACTTTACATAGCAGGGAACGAAGAAAACAAGCAGAAAACCTGCAGTCAAAAATGTTAGCCCGATATCACAGCGATAAATTGAAGCAACATCAACAGAGTACGTAATCATGTATTCTGTGAGCGTTGAACAATCTCCACATCTTCGTTATGTTTACGGCTACAAGCAAGGATCGGCCGTGGCGCCTCAGTGTCTTTGGCGTTCAACTGTTGACGCCAACGTCGCAGATTCGATACCGGACGTTGCGGCCCTATTTTGATGGGGGCGAAATACAAAAACACCACCGTATTGTGTGTTGTTTACACTTCAAGGACCTCAGTTGATCTAAACTCATTCGTAGCCCACTGTTAGGGTGTCCCTTATCGGCGGTGTGTCGCTTCAGGATGTTAAACCCCACAAATCGGAAATTTATTGCCCAGCACACCTTTATTGTCTAGCGTTGGTCCCGCGTATATATCCTTTCTTAGTCCAGTGTGTTTCATGCTGAAAAATGCGTTCCACGTGCCGAGACCAACCAGCCCGTCTTTCCACTTTAACCAGCACACCTACTCCTACGAAGACAGAAAATAGCCACTTGGGCTTCAAGCAAGCAGCTGTCATGCTCCAGATGTAGACAGCTGCAAAATGCCACGAAGAGTAGAAATCGAATGCGCCCTGTGGTCGCGCAGACGATACTTTTCGTAGCTTCCATTAGGTCAGCATAAGTTTTACCATGATTAAGGAACTTATTAGCAACGCTGGACTGCAGAGGACATATTGTTAACGCACCTGGTATTGAATCTGCCTTTTTTATCGCGTTAGAATTACTACTCTATCTTCGCAAAATTTTTCCCGTAGCATTAAACTAAAGCTTAGGAGTGGAATGCGGAGATGTTGGGGGGGAAAAGTGGAAGAGGAGAGTGGTAAATGGAACTTGTGTCCTGTGAAAGATGGGACCAATCAATAAATTCTCCCCCTTCGCTCGACGGTGAAGAAGGCCGCCGACCCCCTCGGGCTGAGTTCCAAGCGGCTTGCTGGCGACCCGCAATGGCGATTACGACCGAAAGACCGCGTCCCCAGAGAAAAACAACCAGGTGTCGTCTACAAAAATCCTGTGCTCAAAGTGCCCGGCTTCATACATCGGCGAAACAAAAAACCTCCACCAAAGAATGAGGCAACACGAATATGACATCCGGGTAATGAATGCAGAATCCAACCCCCTCGCCGAACACTGCGAGCGCACCGACCACTGGAAAGCCTTCGAGGAGGTGAGCATCTTGGCCGCGGAAAAAAACCTGTTCAAGAGGCATCGGTATTTTCTATTACCATTTAGCTAAATCAAGTGTATAATTAATAATAATTGGTTTTTTGGGAGGAAAGGAAATGGCGCAGTATCTGTCTCATATATCGTTGGACACCTGAACCGCGCCGTAAGGGAAGGGTAAAGAAGGGAGTGAAAGAAGAAAGGGAGAGAGGTGCCGTAGTGGAGGGCTCCGGAATAATTTCGACCACCTGGGGATCTTTAACGTGCACTGACATCGCACAGCACACGCGCGCCTTAGCGTTTTGCCTCCATAAAGACGCAGCCGCCGCGGTCGGGTTCGAACCCGGGAACTCCGGATCAGTAGCCGAGCGCCCTAACCACTGAGCCACCGCGGCGGGGCTCAAGTGTATAAAAAAAAAACTTTTTGTGGGCTATCTTCTTGAACACAGCGTCCGCTCTCGGAATAGGTTAAGCATTGGTTACAAAGATGTTATTAGGCCGTCGGAAATCTACACACAGTCTGTTGGTGCCATCACGTTTTTTTAATGACCATGAGAGGGTATTTTATGCTGACCAAGACCTCTCAATTATACCAAGCTCCAACATCTTCCGCACGTCCCTTTCAATTCGTTCCTGTACCATTAACGGTAGTGGGTGTTGCTTCATACTGATTGGGCTGTTTCTAGAGAGGTCTAATTTGCAGCATATGACATCAGTCTTCAGTCAGCATATGACATCGGTCAGTTTGAACACCGAACGATAGTAGTCTCTTTCTGCTCCACTATCGCGTGTACCGTTACACTTTGTGGTTTGTGTCAGTCTTCTTTTATTGGTATTTGTGCAAGCGCCATTATGATGTAGGGATCATTAAATGTGCTGTCGCCTGGTCCATTCTTTCTAGCCGAGCTTTCTCCTAAGATGCGTGACCCCGAGATGCGTGACAGAAATAAGTGGCGAGCCTGTCAGGATTCTCCTTTTTTATTTTGTCTCGGTTCTTTCAGATTTCTGGTCGGTACAGAGTATAGACTTCACAAAAGCACTAGAGGGGCTTTAAAGCTATGTGTAAGCAAGGAAGAGGCGATGGGTCTCTGTGGCCAAGAGGCAAAGATACGAAAAGCCACAGGTACGTGAAGATGCTCGCGAAGCTGAGGCTAGGAGATTCAAGATAAAAAGAATGCCACGAGCTGAGTAGTTTATTTTCGGGAAACATCAGCATCGCGGGAGGAAATATGAACACAGGCCATGATCGGTGCCCCCTGGCGAGTGAAAAATCTCCTACACCGGCCAGTGTTTGTCCGAGAAAGCTAATGGCTCCTTTTGATGACAAAAAAATAGAGATTATCTGGACGAATATCTGCAACTATATGAGCGGGTACCTTTAGAGCAAGGTTAACAGCGCTGTGAGCGGCCAACGGAGCGGAGCATGTTTTTAGTTGGGGAAGCACTGAATATGTTGGACAGGATGCCTGCTACTGATTCCATGGAATACGACAAAGTCAAGAACGCACTCCTCCAAAGATTCAGGCAAACAGCGCAGGGTTCTGAGGATTCTGAAACCGCTAAGCAGTTTTCATATCGGCTGGCCAAATATTTCGACAGGTGACTTCATGTGCCGAACACAGAAAAACGTTTTCAAGGCGTGCGTGACAAGTTGGTCACAGAAAAGTTTTTTATTAGAAGAGTTTTCTAACAATGCAGACCAATTCGTCGAAGCTTAGGGACTCAGAAATATGAGTAATGCTACAGAGGAAACTCGAAAGGTCCCTGAAGTTAATTCAACAACACCAAGAGCCTCTGGCGGTAGGGCGCCATTAAGGTGTTTTTCCTATGTTACCGGGTGGGACAATGTGCCGATTACTGTCGATCTAATAGTGCGGCCCGAAAGTGGCAGGTCGTATGTCGAGGAGAGGGCATACTCTGGAAGTGTGCCGATATATAACGCAAAACCAAGCTGCATGTGTGGTTGACGAACGGGAAGAACTGGTCACGCCATCTGAAGTTCCACAGCTCAAGGGGAAGCAAACGCCGCTGGAAAACGAGGTGGTGGGCGGAACAACCAAGTCGAAAGCAGCCATTCCAGTGGTGGTTGGACAAACTGGGAACCATTATATATTGGCACTTAGAGACAGTGGAGCCAATACAGTTTTGGTTCGGAGAAGCTTGGTGAGGGATGAGGACCTGAAGGGTGATCCCTCTGGGCTGTCATTCTTGTCGACAACACGGTCAGATACTTTCTGAGGCCAGGATTCTAGTCATAAAAAACAGCTTCGCGCAAAGCTGCATCTACGCAAGAAGATCCAAGCTCACAAGCCTGCTTCGAGAGATTAGGGAAAATTCGCAGAGAATTGGAAGCTCCGGCCGGTTATGGACGCCTCGGTTGCTATAGAGCAAGACTGACTGCTGCTCCGGTGGACAAACTGGAGACCGTCATATACTGGCATTTAGAGACACAAGTTTTTGGTGCATAGTTGGGGCCCATGCATCCCAGGCACACCAGTGGCAGTGAGGCTGTATCGTTTTCCGTACTAGTTGGATGTCTAGGAACTTTCGAAGTCTGTCTTTATTATCACCGCGACAACGGTAAAAGTGGCATTTGGTATGCATCTGTTTCAAGGAGCGATTTTTTTTGTGTGTGTAAAGCTTCGACGAGAGAAGCCTTACCCTCTAGAAACCACCGCCAGTCTCCAACATGCCTACATCAACCCTTCATAAAACCTCTGCCCAATAGAAGCCCACGAAGCAGAATCAGGAAAGTTTGACGGCGACATGGCATTCAAATGCTCAGTGGGAAAGCCAACTCTCCTCCAGAAGCACCAGCCAGCTCCTGCTCCACCTCTCTGGCTTTTGTTTAATTACTGAGTTTCTACACAAGCTTTACAGCTTTCCTTTGTAGCGGTATGGTTGAGCCTGGATGGATGCCAATCGGTGATCGCACCGTTATTGCAAATCTACTCCACCTTGGGGGATTCCCCAAAACATTTCTCTAACACTGTTCCTATTTTGAGTTATTGATAAATTCGCTCTGGCCCTACCATCGTCTAGCCATCCCGGTTAGCTCCGTTGGTAAAGAGAATGCTCCAGTGATACGGTGGTCCCGGGTTAGAACCCCGAACCAGGATAAACTTTTCATTAACTACGAAGCTTCTATGCGGAGACTGTATAGCTTTTTCTTATAGCCACATGGTTGCCACTGAGTAATCAATCCCCTCTTACATGACAATAGCGCCCAATTATTTCATGCGCCCCGTGGTAGATCGTAGAAGTTTAGTGAGCACAAGAATATTCACAGCTCTTAGTGTGTATGATCCCCTCTTTCATCGGTTCTTGCGTTGTTCAGACCCAATTTGAATTTATATCGTGGTTTTTGATTGATATGACTAGTAAATACGCTACGTACAGAAGCTGCGCTTACACGATGCTCTCTTTCGCAGGTGGTCCGCCGAGGTTGCGCACGTGGCTGGTGCGCCCGTTTCACCTGACCACATACAGCAATCGCATACTAGAATTCTCAGACCGAGAACTAAACTCCATTTACAACTGCGCATACGACAGGATATGGGAGGTGCTGCACGGGAAATACAAAAAGGACCTAAGCAAGGCCGCAGGCAGTCAGGATAGCTTCACTCCGACGCCCTGAAAAATCGACGACTGCTTCGTACTTGAAGTCCACAATTTTCTTTACTGTGGTGCAGCAGGCCACGTTTTAGATTTTCGTGATGGGATTAGCAGCACATGCAGATGAGGAGAGTTTAAAAAAACACAAACAACAGTGCCGAAACTTTACTTCTGACGTTTTAGGTTCAGCGCACTTTTTTCTTCACTGTCCTCGATTGGAAGCGCTGCGTGTTCCATTATCGCTGAAATTCAGCCAGCCCAGGAACTTAACCTTCTCAAAATTTTTATTGTTTTCTACAATGCAGAATTCTTTATTCCTTCTTAGCTCTTTATTTTTTTGAATTTCGTTTTACCTCGTTGCGCCATGTGTGATACGGGCAGGGCGATTTTTATGTTTAGTTTTCCGTGGGCTGCCCAGCATCTAAAGAATGTAGGAATGAGATATCTTTAAAACAATCAGCACAGGCGCCAGCAGCTGAAATATGATCAAAGTCGAACGTTGTTCGTCGCACAGAAAAAAATTGTCACACGCTTCTGGTCATAGTGAATCACGAAAAGCGACAATGAAACTGATATCTTCATGTCTAGAAATTCGGACGTGACTAAGACTGCCACGAACGTGAAAATAAAAAAGTTTGATAGTCTACCTCTTTTTCAGGCTGAGATGTGCCTGCAGGCCATTCTGCAGTGCACATGTGCACACGCACTCAGGTGCACCACGACTTTCAGAAAACACGACGTAGGGAGTATCATGTTCGCCCCAGACCGCGCTTGGCTTTAACCACAGCTCACTCTTGACTCTCAAGATTTAACCCATGTTTGACTTGTGAAACCAGATGCTCACTGAGTTAATTGCTGCGCCTTTACGCTCCTGATACCAAAATCTTCCTCCTACACAGGAGTTACTTCCTGACGTTATACTAACCATTTCGTAGCATAAAAAAAACAAGTAATGGTCAACCAACGGAACACAACGCCAGCTTTTTGTTATATATATATATATATATATATATATATATATATATATATATATATCGTATTTACACGATTGTAAGTCGACCCTTTTTTGAAATTTAAAATTCCGAAGTGGGGGGGGGGGGGTCGACTTACAATCGAAACGAAACCTTGAACTGCCAATAAAAGCAAGAAAAACAATCTATCAGGGACGCTGCTGCGATGTTAGAAGTTTTTGTTTGCTCTACGGCTCCAAGCGAAGCATTCAGGTATTTCGCGTGCTTATTGGCCAGGAGTTTTCCTTTATTTTTACTGCGCACACTGTTACCCACCGCGATGGTTCAGTGCTACTGAACAGGATACCCGACCGCGGCGGCAGCGTTTCGATGGAAGCGAAACGCAAAGGCACCCGTGTGCTGTGCGATGTCAGTACAGCAGGTTAAAGATCCCCAGGTGGTCGAAATTATTTGGGAGCCCTTCACTATGTCACCTCGTTCTTCCTTTCTTCTTTCACTTCCTCCTTTATCTCTTCCCTTACAACTGAGTTTCCGCCGATATTTGAGACAAATACTGCGCCACTTCCTTTCCCCCAAGACCAATTTCATTTCATTTCACTCGCGGGAAGGGCCGCTGTCCCGCTGTTCCAATCGTGGAGTCTGGGCCAGCGCCCGGGAGTGTCGCTAGCTGATGGAAGAGCCGCTATTTCAGTTGGTTGCGCAATACGTAACAGCGGCGCTTCTGGGGAATGCCGATGTTTGCTGGAAGAACCAACGCCCCGACACCGATCACTCTTTGTTTGGTGGTGCTTGGAGGATGTGCTTTTGACTCGACTGCCGGCCGCGTGCTTCGCCATGAGCTCTCCAGGTTCGAAAAGCGTTCGGCGCTCGTTCACTACAGCGTTGAAGAGGGAGGCCATCATTTACGCCGAATTATATAATAGTTTTTTTTTGGGGGGGGGGGGGGAAAGGAAATGGCGCAGTATCTGTCTCATATATCGTTGGACACCTGAACCGCGCCGTAAGGGAAGGGATGAGGAGGGAGTGAAAGAAGAAAGAGAAATAGGTGCCGTAGTGGAGGGCTCCGGCATAATTTCGACCACCTGGGGATCTTTAACGTGCACTGACATCGCACAGCGCACGGGTGCCTTAGCGTTCTGCCTCCATAAAAACGCAGCCGCCGCGGTCGGGTTCGAACCCGGGAACTCCGGATCAGTAGTCGAGCGCCCTAACCACTGAGCGCCAAAGAAACAAACAACTGCGCGGCGGGCCGCAAGTTCGACGGTTTTGAACGGCTGGTGTGGGAGTGGCGAAAGCAGCGAGACAAAATTTTCGATTGCGACTCCAAGCGAAGAGGTTTCCGCGGACCGAAGTCGGGATGCTTTCTGGAGCTGGAGGTCAAGCTTGCAGCGTATGTCACCGAAATACGTGATCGGTCCCTTCCAGTGACATGCGAAATGATCACGCAACAAGCCCGGGTCTTTGCTGCGGAAGCTGGAATACTCCGAACAGACTTCAAAGCCAGCAGGACTTGGGCTTCGAACTTTATGAAGAGGGCTGGCTTCTCTCTTCGTCGGCGTACTAGTGTATGCCAGAAGCTGCCTGCTGATTATGAGGAGAAAGTTCTCGCCTTCCATAGGCAATACCTCAAGCTCCTCCACTCGCGGCGATACCTGCTCGGCCAAATCGGCAATGCGGACCAGACTCCCGTCTACTTCTTCGACTTGACGAGGAACACAACAGTGAGCGTGAGGAGAGCACGCGAGGTTAACCGCCGTATTCACAAACAACCCTCCACTCGACGCTGCGCCTCCACTCCTGGGAGTGGAGGAGAGCGCTCATCCTCGGCCCGAGGAGCAGTCGCGCTTCTTGAACACACCTCGGACATTCCTCCATCGAGGAGCTGGCCGAGTTGCCCTCCTCCACTCCAGTGCTTTCGAGGACGAGAAAGAAACTGCTGGTGTTGAGAGTATTGTAAATTCCTGCAAACAGAACACCACCTAATTGATAATATAGAAATCCTTTTGTCTATTTTAGCGGTAAACTGCAAGGTAAAAACAAATAAACTGCATATTTTTTGTTTTTCTATAAAAAAACGTGTACTTTTAGAAGAAATAACCAGTTTTCTTTACCTGTCTGGCAACCGCAGCAGTCGCAGCTGCCCGGCGCGGCATTTTTGTTACGGTCCCTCTTCCCTTTTTCCCCTTGCTCGCCGCGTGTTTCTCGTCTGTTGTGCTCCCGACTCGCTTCGTGCAGCTTTGTTGCAGTGTTTGTGCTTGCGCGTGTTCGACTGTTCGTGTGTGTTTAGGTGTTTTTGTATCTCCCCTTCCTTTTTTTTTGCGTGCACAATGTTCGACCATGATGAGGTATCGGACTTCGATACGACACCGTCGGCATCTGCTTCGGACGCTTCCCAGCGCGCCAAGAAACGGCCCGCAGTTCCGCGGTTCATTTTCACCGCAGATGAACGCCTCGTGATAAGAAACATAATGGCGAAGTATCGGGACGTTGTCGAAAACAAGCGAACAGACAACACCTCGAAAAAGGCAAAGGACGAAGCCTGGGCTCAATTTTGCGAAGAGTATAATAGCTTGGCCGGCACACGCACTGTGTGTGTAGCACAGTTACGGAAACTGTGGGACAATATGAAGTGCCGCTGGAAGAAGAAGTCCGAAGAAAATAGGGAAATCTTTCGGACAGGTGAGCGAAACAGTTTTACATTCAAAAACTGTCCCATACATTTTCCTGCATGTTCGCACGTTTCATCTCCAGGCATCATCTTAATCCTAACAATTTGACGTTATTTCTTACTAATGCGAAAAAATTATATGGTTACGTCACCTCAGCAAAACGTGTCCGCAAATTCTGTCCGCGCGATTATGTCGTTCTGTGGAGATAAATATGCAAAAGTTTGAGTTAGGCAGTGTGCGAGTAGATCTATCTTGAAATGGGAAAAGATTTTTGAATAATTGTAATTAGTTAATTAAGTTGAAATAATGAAAATAAATGCTGTCTTTGAAGCAGGTTTTGTGCGACTGATTCGATGAAAAACGATGTAAATGCACGAGAAGGCTTACTTAGTATAAAAAACTGAAGTTAAAAAATGAAAACAAGTAATAAAAACAAAAAGAAAAATTAACTGAAATAAAAACAATTTCTAGTAACGAAAACAAAATAAAAAGTTAAAATAACGGAGGGAGAAAGAGAGGAAAGGGAAAGGCTTTCGAATTTCCGCTCATAAGCAGATGTATGTGCAATCTTCTAATTTTTCTTAATGTGAAAAATCTTCGAACTACTTTTGAGCAATACATTGCTGGTTTGTGCTGTTCTGATTAGCTTTTTTTTTTTCAAGCATTGCATGCTGCGTACAAAATACACCTCACTTCAGTGTGTTTCACTGCACGGATGGTGCTGTGGGAGCTGCACAATTAAGAATTTTGGTGCAGGTGGTGGTACTCTCGAATGCCGGCCAATGAGTCCGGCTACGGAACTGGTTGGCGCAGTTGCTGACCATATGGCAACAAGACTGCCAAACCCATTTGACAGTGACGGAGCCCACGTCGGCGAGGCAGTGCTGTCCCTGCCACCTGCTGCACTATTAGAGGCCATGGTAAACGGCAACGAAACAAGCCAAGGTGACTTTTCCAGTAAATAAGGCTGCCCTCTTTAAATACTAGTTACAACTGTCACGGTTAGTTTTCCTCGTGCATCAAGTAAAAAACCTGCGCCTGGGCTAAGAAAGACTTTGTCGGGGAGGGCTATGGATTAATTTCAACTGCAAGGGGTGCTCAGCGATCGAGCGGCACTGCAGCAGACGTTAGTTATTTTCTGCTCGTTGTATGTGCATGTGCTCAAGCAAGCGGGGCCACATATTTATTAGTACTTCTTGACGGGCTCCTACTGGGTCCATTTTTCATGACGTCACATATATGTTGATAAGTTTATTTTTAGATGTCTACAATAGTCGTGACCATGTAGAGGATGTTTTTGGTTCTCTGTTATGGTCTGAATAGCCTCTATTCATGGTCTTATTTGTTCTTTGCGTGTCATATCACAGTAGTCTGTATGTAAGCATAAGAGTCCACCAATTTTGTCACAGCATTGCAGAGTCCTCATGAAGGCATTGTATGTATGCACATGTTTTTGCAGATGATGTTCCTGCACAGTCACCATTGCTGAACAGCCGACCCATAAACGAGGATGAACTTCCTGTTCAGGAAGAGTGCCTCAACGCAAGCAGACGAACAGTGGTCGTGCCAAATCAGAGCTCATCTGAAGGCATCCCACCAACACAAACTGCTCGCACGAGGGCAGGTGGCCCCCGTGTTGCTGCGGTAGAGCGGACGCTGGCTCCTGAACTAGCCGCCAGAATTACGGCTATTGAAGCTGAGGAGCGGCGCAAGGAAGAGCTGCACCATCTCGATGTGCAACTCCGCAGGAGCCAGCTGGCCGAGCAGCGGCTAAAAGTAAAAATGCAGCGCAAGCTGCTTTCTCTCGACATTCAAATTCGGAAAAAGCAGTTAGAAGCAATGCAGCGCTAAATGGAAAAATAAAATTTAGTTGTACATATTTGTCTGGGAACACTTCTGTGTATAATTACAAACACTGTCGTCATTTTGATGCAGTCGTACAGTATATGCTCATTCCTTCAGTTTCTTAAAAACAATGTTCTTTATTTAACACACTCCACATGTATAAACAGCACAAAGAAATATAATATGGAAAAGATCAATCAGTAAAAAAGGGAGGTAGCCTAAAAGCGGCCCAAAGGAAATCCGTCGTTGGCCGAAATTGGAGAGTGCCATAGTCGTTCACAAGGAAATTGACAAAATACTAGTTGTGAAGGGTGTCACGCAGGCAGACACGTCTCCAGTACTATTTGCCACGTGCTTCCAGGATATTTACAGAGAACTAGAGAGGAAGCAACTGTAGATGAAATTTAATGGCGAATGCCTCAATAATCTGAGATTTTCTAAAAATATTTCACTGCTAAGTAGCTAAAGACAAACTTCCAAGCATGATCGAAGACAAGCAAAGGAAGCAGAACGGTGGTTGTAAAAATAATATTGACATCTCCAGTAATGTTAACACTCGGAACGGAACAGCCCACGAGAGGCAGCAAAGCATTGAAAGTTGTAAGGTAAATGCATCTATTTAGAGCATAGTGACCACAGATCCGCACCACACGTGTAAACTAACTAGGATAATAAGAATGATGGTGCAGCGCATTTGGCAGGCACTCTCCAGCCATGAATGGCAGTTTACTAGTATTCTTCAACAGCCATATCTTGTGGGGCAAAGCCTATAACCTATGGGGCCGATACAGTGCAGAACTACAAAAAGGAAAATGATAAATGTAGCGGTTAAAGTGCAGAATGAATGAGGGAATAAATGAGAGTTGGTGACATCCTAGATGGAATCAAGAAGAAATGGACATGGGCAGGGCATGTAATGTGAATTCAAGATGAATGTTGGGCCATTGGTAACAGAATGGATCCCAAAAGAAGGCAAGCATAGGAGAAGGCGGCAGAAAGTAGGTGGGCTAATGAGATAAGGAATTCTGCCACAACAAGGCGGCCGCAGCTGACACAGGACAGGGTTAATTCGAAAGATACAGGAGAGGCCTTCGTCCTCCCGTGGACGAAGTTCAGCTGATGATGACATTAAATTGTTATAAGAAATAGAAAAAAGAAATAGGCAAAAACAATTCAAATACCATAAAAGTAACGGTTCTTTAACACTAGAAAAGTATTGTGTACATTTGCCGAGAAGGTAATTAGGACACCTAACGGAATGATCTGGCTATAAGCCCCACCCGAACATGAGAGCCATTCACTGTGTTGGCAGAAGGCTGCGGTGGCACATGGAGCTGCTGGGGTTGCACGCTGGGCCGTGGCTGCTGGATAACGGGGAGGGCCACAGCAGGTGGCTCCGGGTCCTTCCTTAGAACGGCGAGGTTGTGAAGGGCGCCGCAGGCAGTTATTATAACTGCTGAGCGCTCAGGGCGGTTTTGGAGGCCCATATCTAAGCATGGAAAGCGGCGCTTCCAAACTCCAAAAGCCCTCTCCACACTGTTTCGGGTTTTGATGTGGGCCGCCTGATACCTGCGTGAAAGACGAGCAGTTTGAAGTAAAAACTTGTATAGCTGTGCTAAACTGAAGAGCACAGCAGTCTGTGCATTACATTCTCAGTGGCCCCATTGCAGCTACTAATGAAGCTTTAATTACATTTGCACGCCTCGGGAAGTATTAAGTCATCTTCAGGGGCTTTGTCCGTCAAACGGTGGCAAATGTATTAAGTCTGAATGTTGAATTTGTGTTGAATTTGATTAGAAAAATGGGAAAAGCATGGGAAAATTAAGTGTTTCGGTAACAAAAAAAATGGAGGATCCACTCTTTGATGTAAAGAGTTTACAGAGCAGAACAGCAGCAAAAGGAGATGACATTCGTACATTTGTGTTGCCTTCAATCAAAGAAACTATGGTGTATAAGTTCCCTCTTGTACTTACCTGCCCTCTGGGGTATTTGGTGGGTTGGCATCTGCCAGAGGTGTCATTAAAAATGACATGCAGGGATAACCTGCGTCTCCCAGTAGCAACCCGGGAACTCTCTTTGTCTCGTAGAGGACTCGTGCTCGGCTGTTATCAAAAATTCTGCTGTCATGGACTGATCCAGGCCAGCCGACGACCAAGTCGTAAAATTCCAGTCTTGGCCCCGTTATTGCCTGAGGATAAAATATTATGTCTCTGTCATGAAGATATTCTCAGGAAATGAATATAAATTTTTGTGGCTACATGTCAAATCACTGTACTCTTCAGCAATTAATATCTATTTATATAGCTTAGGTTCTATGTTTTACAAGCAACAAGAGCCAGAAAAATTAGCACATTCATTAAAACAGCGCAAATTGTTTGCTTGCAATGCGAGTGAAAATTTGGTGCTTCATGTAACAGGAACACTAGGTAACATACATGGTATTTATTAATTTTTACCCTCAAGGTCATGCAGGCATTTCAGAAGGGTGCAGGCAGAAAGAAATGTAAAACAAGCAACGTGAAAAACAAATGACCCCTCCTACATATACAATGTTAGCTAAGAAATAGAGAACAAATTTATTAGTGGATACAGAAGTGCGCAAGCCAAAATATTGAGGCATAACTAAAATATTGTGCAAAAATAAACCTGCATCACTGATAAATTGATAGCACAAGTCGCTTTGGACATAAAAGGAGTTTGCGTATACTTAGAAACAATAATTGAACCAGACCCTCCAATCTTGAAAAGTGATGCAGTGCAGGTTCAAACCACTGCAAGAGATCGATTATCTTTTTTGCTCAATGTTTACATGAACATTATTTGAATAAGACGACAGCTATGATGGGCAATGTGAAGGAAAGCGGCCCTTATGTTTGTTCTAAATATCAACACGCGTTAATACGATATAATGTCACCTAGATCGCGATAAAGTTTTGCAAAAAGAAAAATGGGCTCACCTGCACATTGATCGAAAAGTAACCTTTTCGGTTGCGGAATACTTCTCCGAGTTCACCGCCAGGAGACTTGATTCGGATGTGGGTGCAGTGTATGCACCCAGTCACCCCAGGGAAACGGCCAAGGCGGTAGAAGGCCGTCGTATCCTCTTGTAACTCGGCCGCTGTAGCAGGGAACTTCACAGTTCGCGGGAACAGATGTGCCGCGATCAGCGTTGATATTCGTTCCACTGCACGGCACACCGTCGGTTGCGAAACATTTATCAAGTCACCGGTGACGACTTGGAATGTTCCACTTCCATAAAATAGCAGCGCAACGGCCAGCTGAAGCATCGGTGGCAGCGGGTGACCGCGATTGCTGACGCTTTCTTCCATGGGCAGGCACTTCAGGAGCTCTCGCACGGTGTCCTTCGTAAACCGGTACCGGGATAAAAACTCCCCATCGCTGAAATGCTCCACCGGGTTTATTCTATCCCGCAAAGCCCGCCGTGGCACAACTGCAGCTTCGCTATCGTCGGCGCCATCGTGAAACAGTTCGTCCACACGTAGCACATGTTCGGCGAACTCGGCGAGCGAGCCGGCAGCCATCTTGACAGTGTTGAGGGGGGACGCTTCGGTCGAGGAGGCGTTCAAGGTAGCAACAGCGCCACCTCGAGATTTTGGAGGAAACCGTGGAGGAGTTCCTCCGTTCGAGGGCCGGTAGGAGTGGAGGAGGGTTTAAGAAGCACGAAACCGGCTTCGAGGAGCAACTCGATTGAAATTTCAAGTGGAGGTCTGTTTAAGAATACGGGGGTAAGCTTCTCACGACAGGAAACGAAAAACTTCGGTTTACTGTTATGCTATCATGCTTGGCAGATGGCACAAAGACCCGACCGTACATCGTGTTCAAAAGAAAAACTATGCGAAAGGAAATGTTCTCGAAAGGTGTGATTGTGCGAGTGAACGAAAAAAAACTTTATGACGGACGATTTAGTTATTAATTGGTACCGTCGGGTGTGGCTTTTGAGGCCAGGGGCATCCCTCAAAAATCGCAATCCGAACCTCCTCGTGCTGGACTCATTTCGCGGCCACCTTACCGCGAAAGTGAAGGCAGAGCTCCGAAAAGAAGATAGATATGCTGGTGATTCCCGGCGGTCTGACGGGGCAGCTGCAGCCGCTAGACGTTGGCATTAACAAGCCATTCAAGGACTTGCTCCAGCGTGAGTACAACGAGTGGCTGACGGCAGAAGGGAGAGAAGATACGCCAACGGGGCGCGTTAAGAGAGCCTCCCTGGCGGCTGTGTGCGGGTGGGTGATTTCCGCTTGGGCGGCCGTTCCACGCGATGTCGTGGTGCGATCATTTAGGAAGTGTGGGCTTTCCATGGAGGACGATGTGCTCTGGGATCGCAGCGGCGACGACGACGACGACAGCAGTACCACTGAAGATGACTCAAGTGTGGATGAATAGCCCATCTATGCAATAAATTTTCGTTTTTGAAGCGCTCCACCGGTGTTTTTTTTCGGACATGCGATTTGGGGGGTCGACTTACATTCGAGTCGACTTACAATCGTGTAAATACGATATATACATATATATATATATATATATATATATATATATATATATATATATATATATATATATATATATATATATATATTGCCGCACCCGTATCCACTAGTGCGCTAACCTCCTTAGAGTCAATCAGCACGGGTATGTCAAGGGAGACCTTGGTCTTAGCAGACCCAGTCGTCGGCGCCGTCTTCGTCGTCGTCGTCGTCGTCATCGGTATCGTGGTCGTCGATTCGGGAAGGGTCAGTCGGCGCGTCGGTGGAAGCTTTTCGGCAATACGGCGTTCGGCGGCCTCGCCTCCAAAGGTCGCCTGTTCTAGTTTTCCCGGTGCGGGCTCGAGGACCCACGCTGTGCACCAGGTCCATAACCGGACTGATGAGGCGGCGGATGGCGAGGTGAGGGCGATCGGGACGTTGGCGCGGAGGAGGTGGTGAACCACGCCGGCGGGTGACGTATTCGTCAAACTCCTGAGGCTGTTCGGCATGCCGCGGACGGGGACTACCTGCAGACAAGCCTCGCAATCCCAGAGGCCGATATGGACACCGCCGGAAGATGTGACCGGCCTCGCCACAATGGTAACACAGGGGACGTCGGTCTGGCGCACGCCAAATATCGGTCTTCCTCGGCGCCTGTCCTCGAGCTTGCCAGTAGGGAACCGGCTGCTCGGCGTGTACTGCGACTACCGAAGGGGCATACGGTGGCGCGCAGGTAACCGGCGCAGGACGGCGCAGCACGTCCGCATACGTCGCTGGCGGCCAAGCAGCTGGCTGTGGTGGCGGCTCTACTGGAGCGACGGGCGATCTGAGCGCCTGCTGAACTTCCTCCCGAATGGCGCTAGTCAGAGAGTCCACAGGAAAAATCCCCTGAAGTTTCTGCAGCTCCTCACGGACCACAGAACGCACGATGTCCCGAAGGGAGCTTGTATTGGCCCCCGAAGCAGCATCCAGGGGGTGTAGAGCCGAGATAGGGTTTAGCTGCCGGTCGTAGAAATTGTACCGTTGCTGGAGCGCCCGCTCCATGAGCACAGCCTCGGTGAGGAACTCGGCGACTGTTCTGGGCGGGCTTCGCACAAGACCGCAGAACAATTGCTCTTTCACGCCTCTCATCAGGTGTCTGAGCTTTTTCTCTTCCGTCATGGTCGGGTCCGCTCGGTTGCAGAGGCGCGTTACTTCCTCCACGTACATCGCTACGTTCTCGTTTGGTAGCTGAATGCGAGCGGTCAATTCACGCTCGGCCTGTTCACGGCGATCGCTGCTGGTGTAAGTCTCCAACAGCTGGCGACGGAAGTCCTGCCACGTCGTTAGACTCGTCTCGCGGTTTTCGTACCAGATCCGAGCGGCGTCTTCTAAGCTGAAGTAAACGTTCCGGTTCTTAGCACTGTCGTCCCAGCCGTTGAAACGCGCAACGCGCTCGAACTGATCAAGCCAGTCTTGGGCGTCCTCCGAGTATCCGCCGTGAAAGGGCTTCGGGATCCGGGGATTTTGCAGGCTCACAAAAGAAGCAGGTATGAACGGGGCGCTGTCTGACCTTGCTGCCGTGGTCGTAGCCATGGGTGCGCTCTCTTGAGGCTGGAGTCCGAATTCTGGAGAAAAGCCGCGGAGCCTGCGGCTGACACGATGGACGGGGGTTCGCACAAGAGGCACCGGGCTTGTGCTTCGGCTCTCCGAGGAAGGATGGAGCATCAGCCGAGAATACCCAAGCGACCTCCACAAGATGTCACAGGCCAGACGGAGAACAGTCGTAGACGTAGAGGGGGACCGCAGAACGGCCGAGGTTTTTTTTAATCGCCCAGAACAGAGCCAGCTCGAGCGCGCCTCACGCGAACGCGACCACTTCGTCCTCGTCACGGCTTAGCGCGCAGGTAGCTCGAACTGAACTCGCTGCCACCAAACCCGCCCCCGAGAATTGCAGAGCCGCACTGCGTATATCCGACGATGCCGTAACGGTGCCTCCACGTGCGAGTATTCTGGCCAGGGTCACTTGCGACGCGCCACATTGCGGACAACGTGTTGTTGAGCCAAATGTCTCTCTTTTGCTCACCATGGGTGTTTGCGTAGCAAGAGGGCTCGCCTTTCTATCTGACAGTCGCACTGAAGTCCTCGTGACCAATTTCAGTAATGAACACCGCCATTTATTTGGTGGCACAGCCATCGCCCACGTCGACCCCGTCGAAGAGGTGGCTGAGTGTTTCGCATGCTTAGAAGACACGCCTGGTGAAGTTGACGAAGAGGCAGTACGCGCCGTTCACATAAACGAGGGCCTCCCGCCCGCAGAAAGGCAGAAATTGCAAGAATTCTTGCTGCAGTTTAAGGACTGCTTTACCTCGTCGTCTAAGGTACGTCAGACGCCCATCACTAAGCATCGGATAGTCACGCACGATGGCGCGCGCCCAATACATCAACAGCCTTATCGCGTATCTCCCCGAGAGCGGGAGGCCATCCAAACGCAAGTGAAGGAGATGCTCAATGACGGCATAATCCTGCCATCGAATAGTCCCTGGTCGTCTCCTGTCGTTCTCGTAAAAAAGAAGGATGGCACGCTGCGCTTCTGTGTGGATTACAGAAAACTTAAGAGCGTAACAAAAAAAGATGTCTATCCGCTACCTCGTATAGATGATTCCCTCGACAGACTGCGCCAAGCAAAATACTTTTCTTCGGTAGATCTGCGCAGCGGATATTGGCAAATAGAAGTTGATGAGAGGGACCGGGAGAAAACCGCCTTTGTCACCCCGGACGGCCTCTATGAATTTCGTGTGCTCCCCTTTCGACTCTGCTGTGCTCCAGCAAAGTTCCAGCGAATGATGGATACCGTGCTCACCGGCCTTAAATGGCAAACATGTCTAGTATACCTGGATGATGTAATCATTTTTTTAACAACGTTTTCGGAACATTTGCAGCGGCTCAGAGTGGTGTTAGAAGCCGCCCGATCAGCTCATCTTACTCTAAAGCCGCAAAAATGCCATTTTGGATTTACTGAATTGAAGTTTCTCGGGCATGTCGTCAGCTCCGACGGCATCCGGCCAGACCCTGACAAAATTTCTGCCGTCGCGGACTTCCGGGTTCCCAATGATAAAAAAGCCGTCCGACGATTTCTAGGCCTTTGTTCGTACTACCGACGTTTCATAAAAAACTTTGCTAAGCTGGCCAGTCCTCTGACGCACTTGACACGAGATGAGGAGCCATTTTTGTGGGGTGCCGAGCAGCAAACTGCTTTTGACGATCTACGACGTCGGCTACAATCACCACCAGTACTAGCCCATTTTGACGATGATGCCGCCACTGAAATTCACACGGACGCCAGCAACGTCGGTCTTGGAGCGGTTCTCGTCCAGCGTCCGAACGGTGTCGAAAAAGTAATCGCTTATGCTAGCCGTGCACTTTCCCGTGCAGAGTGTAACTACTCTACAACTGAGAAGGAATGTTTGGCCGTAGTATGGGCCATCACACAGTTCCGCCCCTATCTGTATGGCAGGCAGTTCAAGGTTATTACTGACCACCACTCATTGTGCTGGTTGACAAACTTAAAGGACCCATGTGGCCGCCTAGCACGTTGGGCATTACGCTTACAGGAATTTGACTTCGCTTACAGGAATTTGACTTCACGATCATCTACAAGTCTGGTCGCAAGCACACCGACGCTGACAGCTTGTCGCGTTCACCCGTGCAACCTTACGAAGGTAACGCAGAAGACGGAGCATTCCTTGGTGCAGTCACGTCGTCCGACATCATCGCACAACAACGTGCGGACGACGAGTTGAAGCTGCTCATGGAGCATCTAGAAGGTCACCATCCCTCGATACCCTCCCACCTGGCTCTTAGGCTGCCATCCCTATGTCTTCGAGGCGGAGTGTTCTATAAGAAAAACTCCGCCTCCAGTGGTAAGAGTTACCTTCCGGTTATACCAGCCGCCCTCCGCCACGAGATCCTCCTCGCCTGCCACGACGAGCCGACCTCTGGGCACCTTGGATTCACGCGCACACTTGCCAGAGTGCGGCAGAACTACTATTGGCCCAACCTTGCCTCATGTGTGAAGCGATATATTCGGACCTGCCGTGAGTGCCAGCGTAGGAAGACGCCGCCTCTGAAACCGCCTGGCATGTTGCAACCTATCATGCCTCCTAACATACCCTTTGAACAAGTCGGCATGGACCTCCTCGGACCATTTCCCTTGTCGTCGGGAGGAAACAGATGGATAGCTGTTGCAACCGATTACCTGACGCGTTACGCCGAAACGCAGGCTCTCCCTCAAGGCACAGCGTTCGAAGTTGCGCACTTCTTTATGCGTGCAATAGTGCTTCGACACGGCGCTCCGTCCGTCGTCATCACAGACCGAGGGAAGGCATTTACAGCTCAGCTTGTCCACGACATCTTTGAGCTGAGTCACACCAGCCATCGAACAACGACAGCATACCATCCCCAAACAAATGGGCTCACAGAACGCCTGAATAAAACGCTGGCCGACATGATTTCCATGTACGTGGATGTGGAGCACAGAACCTGGGACCAAATACTCCCCTACATCACATTCGCGTACAACACTGCGACTCAAGAAACAACCCGCTTTACACCATTCCGTCTAGTCTACGGCAGAGAAGTGCGGATGATGCTGGACGCCATGCTCCCGTGCGTGGATGATGACTTGACACCAGATGCGGGCTCCTTTGTCGAACAAGCCGAGCAAGCTCGCCAGCTTGCTCGTTTGCACATCACAGCTCAACAAGACACGGACTCCAGACGTTACAACCGGCGCCACAGGGAGGTTACCTACAACATCGGTGACCGTGTGTGGGTGTGGACCCCTGTCCGCCAAAAGGGATTGTCCGAAAAACTGCTGCACCGATATTTCGGACCTTATGAAGTGCTCCGTCGTGTTGGAAACGTGGATTATGAGGTTGTTCCACGTGGAACTGTGGCTACCGGTCGTCGGCAACCACGGACTAACATTGTGCATGTAATGCGACTTAAGCCATACTTCTCGCGTGAGAGCGATGACGCTCCACTTTAAACTGTGTTCGGGTTCTGCGTTTTAATTTGTATCTTTTTGTTCGTTTTCTGCTTTGTACATACCCTCGCATCGGGACGATGCTCTTCTTTTTCGGGGGACTAATGCCACGGACCTGGCTCGAGCTACCTGCGCGCTAAGCCGTGACGAGGTCGAAGTGGTCGCGTTCGCGTGAGGCGCGCTCGAGCTGGCTCTGTTCTGGGCGATTAAAAAAAACCTCGGCCGTTCTGCGGTCCCCCTCTACGTCTACGACTGTTCTCCGTCTGGCCTGTGACAATATATATATATATGTCACGGGAGCTGACAGTCACCGACACCAAGGTGCATAGGGGAATGATTAGTTGTTATTTTTTAATGTGCAGTGCTGATCAGTGGGATAATATTACTTCGATTAATCTATCGCTTAAAGAAAATTACTTATAAAGCAGCAGAAAAAACAACTATGCCGCCGGTGGGATCCAAACCCACGACCTCTGAATATCGCGTCCGGTGCTCTTACCAACTGAGGTACGGCGGTCCAATCTGCTGCTCTCATGGGTATTTATGTTTTATTGGGTGTAAGCGAACCTTGAGAGTGTTCACCAGCGCCACCCTCGTCCATAGCGGCGGACGTAGCACGTCCTGTATTACCGCGAGTTAAACGTGGAACGTCCTCTAACGGCGAGGGCGGAAACTGTTCGAGAGCCCTCTTATGCTACCTGTGGCATCAAGACTGCCAGAAACGAGACCCTCGTTAAGTTATTAGGAGGCAAAGTTAAGGAAATGAGGGGCTCGTTTTCATGAACATATCAAGGAAGCTAACAGTCACCGTAACTAAGGTGCATAGGGGAATGTTTAGTTGTTGTGTTTTATAATTTTTTGTAGCTCAGTTGGTAAGAGCACCGTACGCGATATTCAGAGGTCGTGGGCTCGGATCCCACCGGTGGCATGGTTGTTTTCTCTGAATACCTGGAGCTGAATACCTGAAGCTGGCTTGTTGAAGAAATCGTTAGCTCCTTTGGAGGTACACTTGCGATGAAGGAACGCGCGGAGCATGAACTTTCCCAGAGAGCCCAGGTGCCAGGTGAAATATGCACGTGATACATCGAGGAAGTATTTAAACTTTTTCGCATTGTCAACCGGCAGATGCTAGAAGAAAACAAGGTAGGGCACCTACACAAGGGGATTGCTGAGGACGTGCAAAACTTCCTTATTGCGCGAGACAACCTTGCTACGGTTGCAGGCGTCATTAAGCAGTTCCGTGCATTTGAGGCGTTTAAAGTACGCCGCATAGCGCCCAATTCGCCCGCCTTTCCAATGTAATAGCCGTCGCCAGAATTGACATCCCCGAGCCAGAAGACATCGCTTCTGTAGTCAGGAGCATTGTACGCGAGCAGTTAGTTGGCTGCACAGCGGCAACGTACCTTACCAACCGACATCGAGGTCTATGCCATAATGGGAGCAGCGTACATACGCCATATGCTGCACCAAAAAGCAACGAACCATCAAAAAACACAATTAAATCTCCCCGAAACTATGCAAGGCTCTCACGGCTACCCATCCTTCTCCTGGGCGTTTTTACATACTTCCTAAATTACATAAAGCCGGTATTCCTGGACGGCCAATAATTTCAGGAATCGGCACCATCACAGAACCAATATCAAAGTACATTGACACTATAATTAGCCACATTCCAGCCACACATCCATCCTACATCAAAGATACAAACCACTTTCTCCGCCAGATAGACAATATAACATTACCTGAAGGAGCCTTTCTTGTGACCATGGATGTAATATCCTTATACACAAACATTCCCCATGCCGACGGCATTGCAGCCCTTTTAGAATCTTATGAACAGCAGAGACCTCATAAATCTCCAAGCCCAAACGTCTTAGGAACACTAACCAAAATTTTGTTAGAATATAATAGTAAGTGGCACCGCTATGGGAACAAGAATGTCCCCAAATTATGCAAACATCTTCATGCGTCATATAGAGTCAAAATTTATTTCTTCTTGTCCAATCCAGACGTACATTTCCAAGCGCTATTTGGATGATATTTTTATAATATGGACCAACACAGAACAACAACTTATCCATTGATGTTGACATTCTGGTGGACAAGGGGTCAGTTCGTACAACCGTTTACAGAAAACCAACTGACTCACAAAAATATCTACGTTTTCACAGCGCTCATCCCCATCACTGCAAAACCAGCATCCCTTATTCGCAGGCCCATCGTTTTATAATAATTAATAATTGGTTTTTTGAAGGGAAAGGAAATGGCGCAGTATCTGTCTCATATATCGTTGGACACCTGAACCACGCCGTAAGGAAAGGGATAAAGGAGGGAGTGAAAGAAAGGAAGAAGAGGTGCCATAGTGGAGGGCTCCGGAATAATTTCGACCACCTGGGGATCTTTAACGTGCACTGACATCGCACAGCACACGGGCGCCTGAGCGTTTTTCCTCCATAAAAACGCAGCCGCCGCGGTCGGGTTCGAACCTGGGAACTCCGGATCAGTAGTCGAGCGCCCTAACCACTGAGCCACCGCGGCGGGCCATCGTTTTCGAAGAATCTGCTTTAACGACCTAGACTTTCATGAAAACTCCGAACACATGCGCAAAGTGCTCTTAACACCGCGCTATCCACGTTCCCCTATTGATGACGCCATAAGCAGAGCTTCAAATCTGAACCGTAGTCAAATACTCCAGAGGAACCGAATAGATAACCGAAATTATTACACTACAAACCTTATTCTCACATTTAACAGTAACGCACCGAACATAAACAGAATTCTTAATAAGCACTTTAATATTCTCCAGAATAGTCAACGACTATCGAAAATATTTACATGCGCACCCCGCGTGATTTACAGGCGTGCCAAGAAAATTCAGAACCATCTAGTTCACTCCAAGAAACACAAAGCTCCAAAATATGGATGCCAGCCCTGTGGTAAAGGTCGCTGCAAAGTTTGCAAGCACATGCAGACTACGTGTTCCGCAACTAGACGGGGTCAGTTTTCCAGCATTCAATCAACGGTAACTTTGACTGCGACTCATCAAACATTATTTACC